>NW_026975462.1:716450-1074675 GCF_030014295.1 Loxodonta africana
AAGTTTTGGAGGTCAGATACCTCTCTACCTACTAAACAGAGCCCTCGCTGATCCACACCAGCGAACTGAGTGCTGAGACTCCACCCACACCACCTAGCCACCTGCTAGAGGGGTCTGAGAATAGTGACATCTCCCAAGCATTGGGTGCCTAAGATACAGCTGCAGAGCCCACCCACCAGAGTGCTCTAGAGAATAGAGCCACACCTACCTCACTGACACTTGAAGGAAGGCTGTCAGCATCCTGCCCTCCTCGAAATGTGACCCCCTGCCACTAATAGAAACTGGTGCATACAACCATCACCACTACTCCTCTAAGGTAATAGGTGAGAGGCTACACCACACACTAGGTGACCAGCTATCAGGACACCTGAGCTGATTGTATTCAAGAATAGTGAATGGACTCATACACTTATATACCTGGTAACAGCTCAGGCAAGCTGGTAACAGGATGTAAGTGTTTCAAAACCTACAGCAATCACCATACCACAACCTAGTAGCCCATCTGGGTGTATTGTAACAAAACAAAACAACAAGATAAGACTCAGTGAGCAAATATAAAAGAAAATGGGACAAAATCTTATAGATGGCTCAGAGACAGCAGTCGACATCAAATCACATGAAGAAGCAGACCATGATTGCTTCTACAAACCCCCAAATCAAAGAATCAAAATCATTCTTGGATGTGGATACATTCCTAGAATTGCCAAATATAGAATATAAAACAATTGTATACAGAATGCTTGAAGACATCAAGAATGACCTCACAAATGAAATAAGGCAATCTACAGAAAAAGCCAAGGAATACACGGGTAAAGCAGTTGAAGAAATCCAAAAGATTAATCAAGAACATAGTGAAAAAATTAATAAGCTGTAAGAATCCATAGAGAGACAGCACTCAGAAATCCAAAAGATTAACAATAAAGTCACACAGACAACTCAATAGGAAGTCAGAGGAGCAGACTCGAGGAACTGGAATGCAGAGTGGGGGAGCTAGAGGATAAGACAATTGACACAAATATAGTTGAAGAAAAATCAGATAATAGAATTTAAAACTATGAAGAAACCCTAAGAATCATGGGGGACTCTATCAAGAATAATTTGCGTGTGACTGGAGTTCCAGACAGGGAGGGGTAACAGAAAATACAGAGAGAATAGTGGAAGATCTGATGGCAGAAAAATTCCCTGGCATCGTGAAAGATGAAAAGATATCCACCCAAGATGCTCATCGAACCTCATACAAGATAGATCCCAAAAGAAAATCACCAAGACATATCATCAAACCTGCCAAAACCAAAGATAAAGAGAAAAATTTAAAAGCACCCAAGGATAAACGAAAAGTTACCTACAAAGGAGAATCAATAAGTTTGCACTATTCGGCAGAAACCATGCAGGCAAGAAGGCAATGGAGTAACATATATAGAGCACTCAAAGAAGAAAAACTGTCAGCCAAGAATCATATATCCAGCAAAACTCTAAAACATGAAGGTGAAATTAAGATATTTACAGATAAACACAAGCTTAGAGAATTTGCAAAAACCAAACCAAAACTGCAAGAATTACTAAAGGAAATTCTTTGGTCAGAAAATCAATAATATCAGATTCCAACACAACACAAGGTCACAGAACAAAACATCCTGATATCAACTCAGATAGGGAAATCACAAAAACAAAATAAGATTAATTAAAAAAAAACTGCTCAAAACAGGGAATCATTGATGTGATTATGTAAAAGATTACAATAGACAAAAAAAGAGGGACTAAATACAGGAGGCATAGATCTTACATATGGAGAGGAAACCAAGGCGATACAGGGCAAAACAACTTAGCTTTTTACTTAGTCAAACCGGGGTAAATATTAAGGTAACCACAACGAGGTCTAACAATTCCATACTTCAAAATAAACACCAAGATAAACATAATGACTCACCAACATAAAAAACATAAACTCAGATACTATAAAAAGGAGGAACACACATTCTACAAAGAAAAACTCAGCACAAAAAAGTAAATGGAAAAATGAAATTGTCAAAAACAGGCATCAAAATGACAGCACTAAACTCATACTTATCTATAATTATATTTAATGTAAATAGACTAAATTCACCAATAATGAGACAGAAAGTTGCAGACTGGATAAAAAAACATGATCAGTCCGTATGCTGCCTAAAAGAGACATGCCATAGACATAGAGACACAAATAAACTAAAACTGAAAGGATGGATAAAAATATATCAAGCAAACAACAATCAAAAAAGACCAGGAGAGGCAATATCAATTTCCAACAAAATAGACTTTAAAGTTAAATCCACCACAAAGGATAAAGAAGGACACTACATAATGATTAAAGGGACAATTTACCAGGAAGATATAACTGTATTAAATATTTATGCACCCAATGATAGGGCCGCAACATTCATAAAACAAACGTTAACAGAATTAAAAAGTGAGATAGACACCTCCACAATTATAGTAGCAGACTTCAACACAACACTCTCAGTGAAGGATAGGAAATGCAGTAAGAAGCTCAATACAGACATGGAAGATCTAATTGCTACAATTAAACAACTTCACTTCATAGACTTATACAGAACACTCCACCCAACAGCTGCAAACTATAATTTCTTTTCTAGTGCACATGAAACATTCTCTAGAATAGATCACATATTAGGTCATAAACCAAGCCTTTACAGAACCCAAAACACTGAAATATTACAAAACATCTTCTCTGAACGAAAGACCATAAAAGTAAAAATCAATAACAGAAAAACCAGGGAAAAGAAATCAAATGCTTGGAAACTGCACAATACCCTGCTCAAAAAAGACTGGGTTATGGAAGACCTTAAGGAGGGAATAAAGAAATTCACAGAATTCAATAAGACTGAAAACACTTCCTGTGAAAACCTTTGGGACATGGTGAAAGCAGTGCTCAGAGGTCAATTTATATCAATAAAGGCACACATATTAAAGAAGAGCCAAAATGAAAGAACTGTCCCTACAACTTGAACAAACAGAAAGAGAGCAACAAAAGAAACTGTCAGGCACCAGAAGAAAGCAAAAAATAAAAAGTACAGCAAAATTAAATGAATTAGAGAATAGAAAAACAATCGAAAGAGTTAACAAGGCCAAAAACTGCTTCTTTGAAAAAATTAACAAAATTGATAAACCATTGGCCAGACTGACTAAAGAAATACAGGAAAAGAAACCAATAATCCGAGTAAGAAATGGGATGGGCCATATCACAACAGATCCAACTGAAAGTAAAACAATCATAACAGATTACTACAAAAAATTGTATTCTAACAAATTTGAAAACCTAGAAAAAATGGATGAATTCCTAGAAACACACTACCTACCTAACACAAACTGAAGTACAACAACTAAATAAACCCATAACAAAAAAAGAGATTGAAAAGGTAATCAAAACACTCCCCAAAAAAAAAGCCTTGGCCCTGACGGCTTCACTGCAAAGTTCTACCAAACTTTCAGGGAAGACTTATCACTACTACTGAAGGTATTTCAAAGCATAGAAAAGGACGGAATACTACCTAACTCCTTCTATGAAGCCAGCATAACCCTGATACCAAAACCAGCTAAAGACAACACAAAAAAAGAAAATTACAGACCTATATCCCTCATGAACATAGATGCAAAAATCCTCAAGAAAATTCTAGCCAACAGAATTCAACAACATATGAAAAAAAAATCCACCATAACCAAGTAGGATTTATACCAGGTATGCAAAGTTGCTTCAATATTAGAAAAACAATTAATGCAATCCAGCACATAAAAAAAAGACAAGAACCACATAATTTTATCAATTGATGCAGAAAAGGCATTTAACAAAGTCCAACACCCACTCATGATAAAAACTCACAGCAAAATAGGAATAGAAGGAAAATTCCTCAATATAATAAAGGGTATTGATACAAAGCCAATACCCAGCATCATCCTAAATGGAGAGAGCCCGAAAGCATTTCCCTTGAGAACGGGAAACAGACAAGGATCCCCTTTATCACTGCTCTTATTCAACATTGAGCTAGAGGTCCTAGCCAGAGCAACTGGGCTAGACAAAGAAATAAAGGGCATCCAGATTGGTAAGGAAGAAATAAAATTATCTCTATTTTCCAACGACATTATCTTATACACAGAAAACCCTGAGGAATCCTCAAGAAAACTATTAAAACTAACAGAAGGGTTCAGCAAAGTTTCCGATTACGATATAAACATACAAAATCAGTTGGATTCCTCTATATCAACAAAAGGAACATTGAAGAGGAAATCACCAAATGAATACCATTCACAGCAGCCCCCAAGAAGATAAAATACTTAGGAATAAACCTTACCAAAAATGTAAAAGAGCTATACCGAGAGAACTACAAGGTACTACTGCAAAAAAACAAAAGGGACCTACGTAATTGGAAAAACATACCTTGCTCATGGATAGGAAGACAACATTGTAAAATTGTCCATTCTACTAAAAGCCATCTATAGATACAATGTACTTCCGATCCAAATTCCAATGACATTTTTTAAAAAGATGGAGAAACAAATCACCAACTTCATATGGAAGGGAAAGAAGTCGCGGAGAAGTAAAGCATTACTAAAAAAGAACAAAGTGGGAGGACTCACTCTTCCCCATATTACAACCAATTATACTGCCACAGTAGTCAAAACAGCCTGGTACTGGTACAACAACAGACACACAGACCAATGGAACAGAATTGAGAATCGAGATATAAATCCATCCACATATGAGCAGCTGATATTTGACAAAGGCCCAGTGTCAGTTAATTGGGGAGAAGATAGTCTTTTTAACAAAAGGTGCTGCTGTAACTGTATATCCATCTGCAAAAAATGAAACAGGACCCATACCAGGACCCATACCACACACCATGCACAAAAACTAACTCCAAATGAATCAAAGACCTAAACATAAAATCTAAAACGATAAAGATCATGGAAGAAAAAATAGGGACAACATTAGGAGACCTAATACATGGCATAAACAGAATACAAAACATTACTAAAAATGACGAAGAGAAACCAGATAACTGGGAGCTCCTAAAAATCAAACACCTATGCTCATCTAAAGACTTCACCAAAAGAGTAAAAAGACCACCCACAGACTGGGAAAAAGTTTTCAGCTAAGACATCTCTGCCCGGTGCCTGATCTCTAAAATCTACATGACTCTGCTCAAACTCAACCACAAAAAGACAAACAACCCAATTAAAAAATGGGCAAAGGATATGAATAGGCACTTCACTAAAGAAGACATTCAGGCGGCTAACAGATACATGAGGAAATGCTCTCAATCATTAGCCATTAGAGAAATGCAAATCAAAAAACTACAATGAGATTCCATCTCACTCCAACAAGGCTGGCATTAATCCAAAACACACAAAATAATAAATGTTGGAGAGGCCGTGGAGAGACTGGAACACTTATACACTGCTGGTGGGAATGTAAAACGGTATACAACCACTTTGGAAGTCAATTTGGCGCTTCCTTAAAAAGTTAGAAATAGAAATACCATACAACCCAGCAATCCCACTCCTCGGAATATATCCTAGAGAAATAAGAGTCTTTACACAAACACATATATGCACATCTATGTTTATTGCAGCACTGTTTACAACAGCAAAAGGATGGAACCAACCAAGGTACCCATCAATGGATGAATGGATAAATAAGGTATATTCACACAATGGAATATTACACATCAATAAAGAACAGTGATGAATCTGTGAAACACTTCATAACATGGAGAAACCTGGAAGGCATTATACTGAGTGAAATTAGTTGCAAAAGGTCAAAAAGTGTATAACACCACTATTATAAGATCTTGAGAAATATTTTAAACTGAGAAGAACATATTCCTTTGTTGTTACGAGAGGGGGGAGGGAGGGAGGAGAGGGGAGGGGTATTTACTAAAGAGATAGACAAGAACTACTTTGGGTGAATGGAAGGACAACACTCAACACAGTGGAGGTCAGCACAACTGGACCAAACCAAAGCAAAGAAGTTTCCTGAATAAACTGAATGCTTTGAAGTTCAGCAAAGCAGGGACAGGGGTTTGGGGACCCTGGTTTCAGGGGACATCTAAGTCAACTGGAAAAATAAAATCTATTAAGAAAACATTCTGCATCCCACTTTGAAGAGTGGCATCTGGGATCTTAAATGCTAGCAAGCAGCCATCTCAGATGCATCAATGATTCTCAACCCACCTGGATCAAGGGAGAATGGAGAACACCAAGAACATAAGATAATAACGAGCCCAAGAGACAGAAAAGACTACCTGAACTAGAGACTACATCATCCTGAGACCAGAAGAACTAGATAGTGCCGGGCCACAACCAATGACTGCCCTGACAGGGAATATAACAGAGATCCCTTGAGGGAGCAGGAGAACAGTGGGATGCAGACCCCAAATTCTCATGAAAAGACCAGACTTAATGGTCTGACTGAGACTGGAAGGACCCCAGTGATCATGGCCCCCACACCTTCCGTTTACCCACTACGGGAACCATCCCCAAAGCCAGTTCATCAGACATGGATTGGACTAGACAATGGGTTGGAGAGGGATGCTGGTGAGGCGTGAGCTACTTGGTTTGGGTGGACACTTGAGACAATGTTGGCATCTCCTGCCTGGAAGGGAGATGGGTGGGTAGAGGGGCTTAGAAACTGGCAAAATGGTCACGAAAAGAAAGAGTGGAAGGAGGGAGTGGGCTGTCCCATTAGGGGGAAAGTAATTGGGAATATGTAACAAATTGTGTATAAGTTTTTATGTGAGAGACTGGCTTGATCTGTAAACTTTCACTTAAAACACAATAAAAATTATTAAAATAAAAAAAAAAAAGAAGCTGACCCATGATTGCTTCAACAAGCTCTCAGAACAAAGACTCAAGCAATCTTCTGGATGAAGGTGCAATCCTGGAATTACCAGATGCAGAATACAAAAGATTAATATACAGAACTCTTAAAGACATCACGAAGGAAATGAGGCAAAATGCAGAACAAGCCAAGGAACACAAAGATAAAGCAGCCGAAGAAATTAAAAGGGTTACTCAAGAACATAATTAAAAATTTAATAAGCTGCAAAAAACCATAGAGAGACTGCAATCAGAAATTCAGAAGATTAACAATAAAATTACAGAATTAGAAAACTCAATAGAAAGTAAGAAGAGCACAATTGAAGAACTGGAAGGCAGAATTACTGAGACTGAAGATAAAACTCTTGGGACTAATATATTTGAAGAGAAAGCAGATAAAAGAATTTTAAATGAAGAAATCCAAAGAATCATGTGGGACTTTATCAAGAGAAATAACTATGAGTGATTGCAGTACCAGAACAGGGAGGGCTAACAGAAAATACAGAGGGAACTGTTGAAGATTTGTTGGCAGAAAACTTCCCTGATATCATGAAAGATGCTCATCAAAATCCATATAAGGTATATCTCAAAAGAAAGTGACCGAGACATATAATAATCAAACTTGCCAAAATCAAATATAAAGAGAATTTTAAGAGAGGCTAGGGATAAAGGAAGTCACCAACAAAGGAGAGTAAATAATAATAAACTTGGACTACTCAGCAGAAATCATGGAGGCAAGAAGGCAATGGGATGACTTATACAAAATATTGAAGGAAAAAAATTACCAGCCAGGAATCAAACCATAACCCTGGCCCTCTAACTCTAGCCCCTAAGCCCTAAGCCCCAAAGCCCCTAAGACCCTAAGCCCTTAGGTCCTAACCCCCAAGGCCCTAAACTCTAAATCTAACCCAAACCCTAACCCCTATACCCTAAAACCTACAACCTAAACACCTACACCCCAAAACACTACACACCAAAACCCTACACTCTAAACCCTATACTCTAAGCCCCAAACCCTAAACCCAAACCTCAAACCCCAAAGCCCAAACCCTAAACCTAACCATAAACCCTAAACCCTAACACCTAACCCTAACCCCTAACCACCCTAACCCTAACGACCCTAACCCTAACCCTCGAACCCTAACCCTCTAACGCTAACCTGAAACCCTAACCCAAAACCCTAACCCTCTAACTCTAACCCTCTAACCATAGCCCTAAACCTAACCCCAACCCCCAAACCCAACTCCAAACCCTAAACCTCAAATCCCTAGCCCTAAACCTAAGAATGAGCCTAAGCCTAACCCTATCACTTAACCCTAAACCATAACACTTAAAACCCTAACACCCTTAGCCCTAACACATTTAACCCGAACACCCTAAACGCCAAAACCCTAAACACTAACACGCGTAACCCCAACCTCTAACCCTAACCCTTAAACTTAAACGCTAAACCATCGAACCCTCTAACCCTAATACCCTAACCCTAAACCCTAACCCCAGCCCCCAGCCCAAACCCTCACTCTAAGCCTTAAACCCTAAACCTTAAGCCCTAAACCCTAGGCTCTAAGCCCTAAGCCCTAAACCCTAAGTCCTAAAACCCTAAACTCTAAGCCCTAAGCCCTAAACCTAACCCTCTAACCCTAAACCCTGAAACCTAACCCCAAACCCATCCCAAACCCCTAAACCTGAACCCCTAAACCCTAGCCCTAACCCCTAACCATAAACCTCTAAACCATACCCCTAATCCTCTAACCCTAAACCTCAAACCCTATCCCTCTAACCCTAAGTCTCTAACCCTAACCACAACACCAACCCCAACTTCTGAACCCTGAAACCCTAACCCCCTAACCCGCTAACCCTAAGCCTCTGAACCCTAAGCCTAAATCCTCTAACCCTAAACCCTAACCTTCACCCCCTCACACCCTCACCTTCTCACTCCCTCACTCTATAATCTTCTCAACCTCTAACCCCCTCACCCTCTAACCCCTCACCCTCTAACTCCCTCAATCTCTAACCCCCAATCCCCTAACACCCACCCTCTAACCCAAACCACATATCCCAAACAAACCCAACACCAACCCCAACCCTAAACCTAAACCCTAACCCCTAAAACCTAACCCAAACCCTAACGACTAAACCCCAAAACACTAAACCCCAAACTGCAACCCCTAACACCTAACCTATAACTCCAAACTCTAACCTCAAACCCTAAACCTAACCCTAACACCTAACCCCAACCCAAAAACCCTAACCGAAAAACCCTAACCCTAAACTCTAACCCCAAACCCTAACTCTAACAACCCTAACTCTAACATCCCTAACCCCAAACCCTAACCCTTTTTGTTAGCGGCCGTAGCACTTATCCACTAGCCACCAGGGTTTCCATGAGCAGTCACAGGAATAGACATATGCACACCCGTGTTCACTGCAACTTTATTCACAGTAGCAGAAAGATGGAAGCAACCTCAGTGCTCGTCCACAGAGGAATGGATAAACAACCTATGGTACATACACACAGTGGAACACTACACGACAATAAAGACCAATGATGAATCTCCGAAACATCTCACGCCATGGATGAATCTGGAGCGCATCATACTGACTAAGTCAATCACAAAACGACATACACAGTGAGAGACCACTATCATAAAAACTCATGAAAATATTTACGCACAGAAACAATCCTTGATGTTCACCAGGGAGACGGAGTGGGTAGAGAAAAGCTAACTAAACAATAACCAAAACAACGAAACTCACTGCCGTCGACTCGATTCCAGCTCATAGAGACCCTATAGAACAGATTAGAACTGCCCCATAGAGTTTCCAAGGAGTGCCTGGTGGATTCGAACTGCAGACCTTTGGTTAGCACCGGTGGCTCTTAACCACCACACCCTCAGGGTTTCCAACCAAACAACAGATATGTGGTAACTCTGGTGAAGGAAGAGACGGTACACAAGACTGGGGAATCAACCTCAGCCTCACTCCAACCCTAACCATAACCCTAAACCACTTGTGCCCAAGCCTAGTAACCCCAGCCCTAACCCCAACCCCCAACCACCTAAAACCTATACCCCTAAACCTAACTCCCAAACCTCTAACCCCCAAACCTGGACCCCTAACACCAAACCCTAACCCCTAACCCTAATCCTCTAACCCTTCTGCATCTCTGGGCCTCTCGAGTCTCCGTCTATTTTCTCCCTCCAAATCCTACTAACACTCAGTGGAATTTTGAAGTTTCAGCTGTGCTTTGCTTCTTGTTGTCTCCACCGGTCCCATCAAGGCACTGCATCATTTGCTCTGCTTCACTATTGAGTTCCAGAACCATGGCTTAGAATCGCCTTACACTGAACTTAAGCGATTCGGCGCAAGGGGGCGAGAGGGCGCGCGCACCGCCGGTTCTGTTCTGCCCACCAGGCCCTCCGAGCATGGGAACCTCCTGGACCTAAGCCGGGACGACCTGGGTACTGCTCCAGTGGGAATAGCAGAAGCTTTTCTTCCCGAGGGACCCAACGCCCCAGGGCGCTCTCTCAATACTCCCATTAATGCTATGATTATCCTAACCCACTCCTCCTGCAAGACCTAGTGGGTCCTCAACCAGGCCCAGCCTTCACGACCCACACCCCCCCGCCGTGGTCACGTAGAGGAACCTGCAGGGCTGCGCCCTCCCCGCCCAAGCTCTGCCCCTCCATACCCTGATGCCCTGCAGACCTCTACTAGGTCCCCGCCCAGGGGAGAGTTGTCGCCCCGCAGGAGGGGGGGGGCCACGAGGAAACATTCGGAAACCACCCCCCAGGCACGAAGCCGACTGCCCCTATTGAGACCATGTGAGCAGGGCTGCCCCGCCGACTGGAGCCTGCAGGGCATCACTCACGTTTGTCAGCTTCTCACCGTCCTCTGGGCTCGGGGTCCCAGAGCAGCCAATCCCCCCGGGGCGGGGGAGGCGGTCCGTCCGCAGGGGCTGGAAGATCGGGTTGGTGCCCATGGCCGGAGCACTTAAAACCCTTATAAACCCTCATAAACGGCCAGCTCCAGACCTTCAAATGTCAGCCCGAGAGACACCTAATCTCCTCCAACCTAAAAAAAAAAAAAAAACCCACACCTGTGGCCATCGAGTCAATTCTGACTCATAGCGACCCTATAGGACAGAGTAGAACTGCCCCACAGAGTTTCCAAGGAGCGCCTGGTGGATTCAAACTGCCAACCTTTTGGCTAGCAGCCTTAGCACTTAACCACTAGCCACCAGGGTAACCCACTAAACCCACTGCCACCAGGGTAGAGGCTCCAAATCCCACCAGTTTGAGGAACCCTCATATCCCCTCAGCACCAGAGACCGCGTCCACAGCCACCGGTACACAGCGCCGCACAAATGCTCAAGTTAACAAACAACATGGGCGCTCAGGACCCCTTCCTGCTACCCCCACCCCCGCCACCCAGAGCGGGAGCGGGACCCGGCATCCACACTGTTAACACACACTGAATCGCTGCTTCCACAAGGAGTAGGGTCCCCGCGCTGCTCCACAGATTCCCAGGACCCCTTCCTTTCCAGGTGGGGCCGGGGCCGCGCCGACGCCCCAGACCTGAGAGTAGACCAGCTGGGCGCGGGCGACGGCGCGGGGTGCCTCAGCCTCCCAGGCACAGTGCCCAAAACAGTAAGGGGCAGCGGGGCCTTGGGCGGGGGATCCCTCTCTCCCCGTCCCTGGCACCCTACGGAGTCTGGTGGGGGTGGGACGACGAACGGGGGCGAGTGCCCCATCCTCAGTCTGGAATCTCACCGCCCCCGGGCGAACTCTGGGCCTTGGTTTCCCCCCTGGCACAGGGAGCAGGTGGGGGGCGGAGGGGGCAGGCGCCCATCCCCCAGCTTGGCCCGCAAACCCGCCCCAGGCAGAGTAGGGACCTTGGCGCAGCCCTGGACACTGCCTTTCTCCCCAAGCCCTTCAAGCCCCTAGGCCCGAGGGCACTCCGCAGCTGGATCCTGCGGCTGGACTCCCCCCCCCCCGCAAATCCATGGGGATGCAAATTTCGCAGACCCCTAGAGTGGCTGCGTCTGCCCGCCCCCGTGCCGCGTCCGCCCCTGGGGATCACTCGGGACGGGGTACGCCTGAGGGGGCGATGCGAGCTGCTAAACCAACGTCCGGACTCTCCAACCTCTGGAACCCACAGGATGCTGGCACTGGAAACCGCCCTCCTGGCGCCTTCCCTCCACACCTTTGAGGGGCCGGGCTTGTTCAGTCTGGGAGCGGGTCCCTCCACCCACCTGCCGGAGTTTCATACCTTTCAGAAAACACGCACGGAAAGCAGCAGGAACAGCATCCTCTCTAAGGCGCGCCACCTGCCCGGGCCCCTCACCACCCGTCCCAGCGCTTCCGGGAGTAACTGGCTGGACGGCGAGGAACATGGCTGCCGGCCCCGCCCAGCGGCCCGGGTGTGGGGCGGGCTTGGGGGGGTTGGGCCTCCAGAGGGGAGGGTGGGGTCTAGAAGCAAGGACTACGCCAAGGTGTGCGGGGTGAGGAGACGGGAGACGTCAGGAGAGGGCCCTCTCCGGCGCAGAGTTAAGTATTGGAGGTGCAACGGTTAAGTGCTTGGCTAACTGAAAGGTGGGCCGTTGGAACTCACCAGCTCAGGGGTTGAAAAGATCTGGAGATGGGCTCCCATAAAGATTCTAACCAAACAAAATCCAAACCAGTTGCTGTTCAATCAACTCAGACTCGTAGTGACCCTATAGGGCAGAGTAGAACTGCCCCATAGGGTTTCTAAGACTATAAGTCTTTACAGAAGCAGACTGCCATGTATTTCCGCCAAGAAGCAACTGGTGGATTTGAACTGTCCACCCTTTGGTTAGCAGCCGAGCTCTTAACCACCGTGCCACCGGGGCTGCACCATAAAAAGCTGCAACCTAGGAAACCTTGTGAAGCAGTTCTAAGTTGTCATACAGGGTTGATATGAGTCAGAATCTCTTGATGGCACACAACCATGATTGTACTAAGAAAAATTCCTGCAAGCATCTGTCTACATGACTCCTGAAGCAAACATGCATGCACGCTATCAAAGCAGTGCGGCCAAAGACAGGAAATTGGAATAGAGACATTATAGAGTGGACAGTGAAAAGTGATTTCTGAGGGGCGTGCAGCTCAAGCGGAGGAGGTAGCATACAACTAAATGCCCTTCTCCTTCTATTGTTCAACGGTCTTGAGAAAGAATGTGTCCCAGGAATTAACTGTAGCCCAGGAGAACTTGAAGACAGCAAATACAGAGGACCGGTCAGGATGCTTCTGCAGTGGTCAGGGTGAGGAGTGATGGTGGAAGTGCAGGTGGGAACAGTGGGCAGGCTTGAGGTGTACTTTGGAGCTTGAGCTGCCAAGAATTGCTGGTCGATCAGACGTATGGGATGAGGGGAATGGAGAATCAAAGGTGACTTCTGGAATTCAGGCTACCATGAGAGCATGGTCACCAGAGCCATTCTCTACCATGTGGAAAACCATGGAGGAACAAACTTGAGAAAATGACCAAAAGATTTTTTCTGGACATGTTAGATTTGGATGTCTGAGGTCATCCAAGTGTGGAGAACAGTTTCCAGCTGTGGATACCACTCTGAGGTAGAATAGTTTTCCAGGTTCTAAGAATTTGGAGATCATCAGCCTATAGCTGATTTGAAAGCCACTGGTGGTGCAGTGGTTATGCATTTGGGTGCTACCAAAAGGTCTGCAGTTTGAATCTACCAGTCCCTCCTTGGAAACCCTGTGGGGAAGCTCTACTCTGTCCTGTACGGTCCCTATGAGTCAGAATCCACTCGATAGCAACTTCTTTTTGTTTTGTTTTGTTTTAATACTAAGCTCAGAAAAGTTGTGTGTCAGGGTTGTATTTTTTCACAATACTTATTCAAGCAGTTCGAATCTACCAGCCACTCCTTGGAAGCCCTATGGGTCAATTCTACTCTGTCGTTTAGGGTCGCTATGAGATAGAATTGACCCAACAGCAGTGGACTTAGAACTTGGACTTAGAGGAGCCCTTTCTTTGTCAAAGCTGAAAGTTTTACTTCATACTTTTTAAAAACTGCCATGTCTCATGCTATGCGGCTACCCTTACAGGAGCATTTTTGGTGCTAACTTGACTTGTTCTTGGTGAAGGGCTCTGTATTCATTTTCTAGGGCTGCCGTAGTAAATTACCAAAAACTCAGTGTCTTTAAAAAAACGTATATCCATACAGTCCAAGAAGCTGGATCATATGAAGAAGAAGGGGCACCAGGATTGGAGGAAGACTCATTAACAGCCTAGACATGCAGATGACACAACCTTGCTTACTGAAAGTGAAGAGGACTTGAAGCACTTACTGATAAGGATCAAAGACTTCAGCCTTCAGTATGGATTACACTTCAACATAAAGAAAACAAAAATCCTCGCAACTGGAACAATAAAAAAATCACAATAAACAGAGATAATACTGAAGTCATCAAGGATTTCATTTTACTTGGATCCACAGTCAACACCCATGGAAGCAGACTTCGAGAAATCAAATGACATATTTTATTGGGCAAATCTGCTACAAAAGAACTCTTTAAAGTGTTAAAAATCAAAGATGTCACTTTGAGGACTAAGGTGTGCCTGAACCAAGCCATGATATTTTCAGTCGCCTCATATGCATGCTAAAGCTGGACAATGAATAAGGAAGACAAAAGAACTGAAACTTGAATTATGTTGTTGGTGAAGAATAATGAATATACCATGGACTGCTAGAAGAATGAACACACCTGTCTTGGAAGAAGTACGGCCAGAATGCTCCTTAGAAAAGTGGGTGGCAAGACTTGGTCTCACGTACTCTGGACATATTATCAGGAGGAATCAGTCCCTGGAAAAAGACATCGTGCTTGGTAAAGTAGAGAGTCAGTGAAAAAGACAAAGATCCTCAATGAGACAGATTGAGACGGCGGCTGCAACAGTGGGCTCAGACACAGCAATGAGAAAGGCCCAGGGCTGGGCACTGTTCCGTTCTGTTGTACATAGGGTCACTATGTGTTGGAACTGACTCAACAGCACCTAACAACAACATCATAAACTCACTAGATCTCCTGGGGATAGAATGTCATATTCAGTGTAGAATAGATAGAGTTTCTTTGTTTGTTTGTTTACCATATTTACTAATTTACATTTGATAACTTCCACAGTCTGTTGGATCGCCTTTCTTTGAATGGACACAAACATGCATCTCTTGCAGCCTGTTGGCCAGGTAGCTAGCTTCCAAATTTCTTTGCATGGTGGAGTGAGCATCTGCAGTGCTGCATCTGTTTGTTGAAACAACTCAGTGGGTGTTCTGTCAGTTCCTGGAGCCTTGTTTTTCGCCAGTGCCTTTTTTTTTTTTTTTTTCAGTGTAGCTTGGACTTCTTGCTTCACTACTACCAGTTCTTCATCATATGCCACCTCATGAAACGACTGAAAGTCGACCATTTCTTTTGGTACTGTGACTCTGTGTATTCTTTCTGTCTTTTGTGTGTGTGTGCTTTAAGTGAAACTTTACAAATCAAGTCAGTCTCTCATACAAAAATTTGTATACAGCTTGCTATGTACTCCTAGCTCCTCTCCCACTAATGAGACAGCACACTCCTTCTCTCAGCCCTGTATTCCCCGTGTCCATTCAGCTACTTTCTGTCCCCCTCTGCCTTCTCATCTCCCCTCCAAACGGGAGCTGCCCACATAGTCTCATGTGTCCACTTGAGACAAGAAGGTCACTCCTCACCACTATAATTTTCTATCCTATAATCCAGTCCAATCCCTGTCTGAAGAGTTGGCTTTGGGAATGGTTCCAGTCTTGGGCCAACAGAAGGTCTGGGGACCATGACCTCCAGGGTTCCTCTAGTCTCAGTCAGATCATTAAGTCTGATTTTTTTTATGAGACTTTGAGGTCTGCATCTCACTGCTCTCATGCTCCGTCAGGGATGCCCTGTTTCGTTCCCTGTTGGGGCAGTCTTCGGTTGTAGACAGGCACCATCTAGTTCGTCTGGTCTCAGGCTGATATAGTCTCGGATTTATGTGGCCATTTCTGTCTTCTGGACTCATAATTACCTTGTATCTTTGGTGTTCTTCATTCTCCTTTGCTCCAGCTGGGTTGAGACCAATGGATGCATCTTAGATGGCCGCTTGATAGTGTTTTTAAGACTGCAGACGCCACTCACCAAAGTGGGATGCAGAATGTTTTCTTAATAGATTTTAGTATGCCAATTGACCTAGATGTCCCCTGAAAACATGGTCCCTCAACTGCTGCCCCTGCTCCTCTGGCCTTTGGAGCATTTGGTTTATTCAGGAAACTGCTTTTCATTTAGTCCATTTATGCTGACCTCTCCTTTATTGTATGTTGTCTTTCCCTTCACCTAAAATAGTTCTTGTCTACTATCTAGATTTGCAAATATCCTTCTCCCTCCCTTTCTCCCCACCCTCATAACTATCAAAGAATATTTTCTTCTCTGTTTAGACTATTTCTTGAGTTCTTATAATAGTGGTCTCATACAATATTTGTCCTTTTGCAACTGACTAATTTCACTCAGCATAATGCCCTCCAGATTCCTCCAAGCTATGAAATATTTCACGGATTCATCATTGTTCTTGATCTGAGTGAAGTATTCCATCGTGTGAATGCACCACAATTTATTTATCCATTCATCTGTTGATGGGCACCTTGGTTACTTCCATCTTTCTGCTATTGTAAACAGTGCTGCAATGAACATGGTTGTGCATGTATCTGTTCATATAAAGGCTCTTATTTCTCTAAGATATATTCCAAGGAGTGGGATTGCCATATCCTATTGTAGTTGTATTTCTAGCTTTTTAAGGAAGTGCCAGATTGATCTCCAAAGTGGCTGCACCATTTTAAATTCCCACCAGCAGTGAATAAGTGTTCCAGGCTCTCTACAACCTCTCCAACATTTATTATTTTGTGATTTGGCATTAATGGCAGCCTTGCTAGAGTGAGATGGTGTCTCGTTGTAGTTTTGATTTACATTTCTCTAATGGCTAATGATTGTGAGCATTTCCTCATGTATCTGTTACCTGCCTGAATGTCTTCTTCGTTGAAGTGCCTGTTCCTATCCTTTGCCCATCTTTAAAATGGATTATTTGTCTTTTTGTTATTGAGTTTTTGCAATATCATGTAGATTTTAGAGATCAGAGGGTGATCGGAAATGTTATAGCTAAAAACTGTTTCCCACTCTGTAAGTAATCAGTTTACTCTTCTGGTGAAGGCTTGGGATGAGCGTAAGTGTTTGATTTTTAGGAGTTCTCTTTTCTCTTTGGGTGCTTGCACATTGTTAGCAATGTTTTTTGTACTGTTTATGCTACATATTTTTTTTTATTAGGGCTCCTAGTGTTGTCCCTGTTTTTTCTTCCATGATTTTTATCATTTTAGATTTCATATTTAGGTCTTTGATCCATTTCAGTTAGTTTTTGTGCATGGTGTGAGGTATGGATCTTGTTTCATTTTTTTGTGGAGGGATAGCCAGTTATGCCAGCACCATTTGTTAAAGAGGCTATCTTTCCCCCATTTAACTGACTTTGAGCCTTTATCAAATATCAGCTAATAAGTGAATGGATTTATGTCTGGTTTCTCAGTTCTGTTCCATTGGTCTATGTGTCTGCTGCTGTACCGGTACCAGGCTGTTTTCACTACTATGGCGGTAAAATCAGGTAACGTGATGCCTCCCACTTTGTTCTTCTTTTTCAGTAATGCTTTATTTATCTGGGGCCTCTTTCCCTTCCATATGAAGTTGGTGATTTGTTTCTCCATCACATTAAAAAATGTCCTTGGAATTGGGATTGGAATTGCAGCATATCTATAGATCGCTTTCAGTAGAAGAGACATTTTTACAATGTTCAGAGTTCCTGTCTATGATCAAGGTATGTTTGTCCACTTACGTAAGTCTCTTTTGGTTTCTTGTAGTAGTGTCTTGTAGTTTTCTTTGTATAGGTCTTTTATGTCTCTGGTTACAATTATTCCTAGTATTTTATCTTCTTGGGGGCTACTGTAAATGGTATTGATTTGGTGATTTCCTCTTCAATGTTCTTTTTGTTGGTGTAGAGGAATCCAACTGATTTTTGTAGGTTTATCTTGTATCCTGATATTCTGCTGAACTCTTCTACTAGTTTCAGTAGTTTTCTTGAGGATTCTTTAGGGTTTTCTCTGTATAAGATCGTGTTATCTGCAAATAGAGATACTTTTATTTCTTCTTTACCAATCTGGATGCCCTTTATTTCTTTATCTGGCCTAATTGCTCTGGCTAGGACCTCCAGCATACTGTTGAATAAGAGTGGTGATAAAGGGCATCCTTGTCTGGTTCCCCATCTCAAGGGAATGCTTTCAGGCTCTCTCCATTAAGGGTGATGTTGGCTGTTGGCTTTATATAAATGCCCTTTATTGTGTTGAGGAATTTTCCTTCTATTCCTATTTTGCTGAGAGTTTTTCTCATGAACGGGTGTTGGACTTTGTCAAATGCCTTTTCTGCATCAGTTGATAAGATCATGTGGTTCTTGTCCTTTGTTTTACCTATATGGTGGATTACTTCGATTGTTCTTCTAATGTTGAACCATCCCTGCATACCTAGTATGAATCCCACGTGGTCCTGGTGAATTATTTTTTTTGACATGTTATTGAATTCTATTGGGTAGAATTTTGTTGAGGATTTTTGCATCTAATTTCGTAAGGAATATAGGTCTGTAATTTGTTTTTTTTTGTGTGTGTGTGTGTGGTGTCTTTACCTGGTTTTGGTAACAGGGATATGCTGGCTTCATAGAATGAGTTTGGGAGTATTTCATCTTTTTCAATGCTCTAAAACACCTTTACTAGTAGTAGTGTTAACTCTTTCCTGAAAGTTTGGTAGAACTCACCAGGGAAGCTGTCAGGGCCAGGGCTTTTGTTGTTGTTCTTGGGAGATTTTTAATTTTTAAAATTACCTTTTTCAACCTCTTCTTCTGTTATGGGTTTATTTAATTGTTCTACCTCTGTTTCTGTTAGTTTAGGTAGGCAATGTGTTTCTAGAAATTCATCCATTTCTTCTAGGTTTTCAAAGTTGTTAGAGTATGATTTTTCATACTAATCTGATATGATTCTTTTAATTTCAGTTGGGTCTGTTGTGATGTTGGGTAATTTGCTTCTTCTCCTGCTTTTCTTTTGTCCGTTTGGCCAATGTTTTAGCAATTTTGTTAATTTTTTCAAAGAACCAGCTTTTGGTCTTGTTAACTCTTTCAATTTTTTTTTCTGTTCTCTATTTCATTTAATTCTGCTCTACTTTTTATTATTTAATTTCTTCTGATGCCTGAGGGTTTCTTTTGTTGCTCTCTTTCTATTTCTTCAAGTTGTAGGGATAATTCTTTGATTTTGGCCCTTTCTTCTTTTTGGATGTGTGCATGTATTGCTATAAATTGACGTCTGAGCACTGCTTTACCTGTGTCTCAAAGGTTCTGGTAGGAAGTGTTTTCATTCTCATTGGATACTGTAAATTTCTTTATTCCATCCTTAATTTCTTCTATAACCCAGTCGTTTTTGAGCAAGGTATTGCTCAGTTTCTGAGTGTTTGATTTCTTTCCCTTGCTTTTTTTTTTGTTTTGTTTTTGATTTCTACTTTTATAGCTTCATGGTCAGAGAAGATGCTTTGCAATATTTTGATGTTTTGGATTCTTTAAGGTGTGCTTTATGGCCTAATATGTGGTCTCTCCCAGAGAATGTTCCATATGCTTTGGAAAAGAAAGTATACTTGGCTGCTGTTGGGTGGAGTGTTCTGTATATGTATGTGAAGTCAAGTTGGTTGATTGTGGCATTTAGATCTTCCATGTCTTTACTGAGCTTCTTTCTGAATGTTCTGTTCGTCACCAAAGTGGTATGTTGAAGTCACCTAATATTGTTGTGGAGCTGTCTATCTCACTTTACAATGCTGTTAGAGTTTGTTTTATGTATCTTGAAGCCCTGTCATTGGGTGTGTGAATATTTAATATGGTGATATCCTCCTGGTATATTGTCTATTTAATCATTTTATAGTGTCCTTCCTTATCCTTTTTGGTGAATTTAACTTTAAAGTCTATTTTGTCAGAAATTAATATTGCCACTCTTGCTCTTTGTTGATTCTTTTTTGCTTGATATATGTTTTTTCCATCCTTTGAGTTTTAGTTTGTTTGTGTCTTTAAGGAGTGTCTCTTGTAGGCAGTGTATAGATGGATCGTGTTTTTTAATCCATTCTTTCACTCTCTGTCTCTATTTGTGCATTTAGTCCACTTACAGTCAGTGTAATTCTGGTAGTTATGAGTTTTGTGCTGTCATTTTGATATCTTTTTTTGTATGTTGTCGAGTTTCTTTTTTCTGCTTAATTTTTTGTACTGAGTAGTTTTTCTCTGTATATGGTCTTTTCCTCTTATTCGTTGTTGATTTTTTTTTTTCTGAGTTGTTACCTTTTTCTTGTATTTTATTTTGATGTGTAGGATTGTTAGTCTCCTTTTTGGTTACCTTATTATTTGCCATTATTTTTCTAAGTTTAAATCTAACTTTTATTTCTCTCTACCCCTTGACTATCTCTCTATATGAAAGATCTATGACTACATTTTTCAGTCCCTCTTTATTATTTTAGTATTGTCGTCCTTTACGTAATAACATCACTGTTTCCCTGTTCTGAGCATTTTTTTATCTTGATTTATTTTTGTGATTTCCCTACCTGGGTTGATATCTGGTTGCTCTGTCCTGCATTCTAGTCTTGGGTTGATATCTGATATTGTTGATTTTCTAACCAGAAAACCCTCTTTAGTATTTCTTGTAGGTTTTTTTTTTTTTTTACAAATTCCCTAATCTTCTGTTTATCTGGAAATGTCCTAATTTCACCTTCATATTTGAGAGACAGTTTTGCTGTGTATATGATTCTTGGCTGGCAATTCTTTTCCTTCATTACTTTATATAACTCATCCCATTGCCTTCTTCCCTGCATGGTTTCTCTCGAGTAGTCTGAGCTTATTCTTATTGAGTCTCTTTTGTAGGCGACTTTTCATTTATTCCTAGCTGCTCTTAAAATTCTCTCTTTGTCTTTGGTTTTGGCAAGTTTGTTTATAATATGTCTGGGTGACTTTCTTTTGAGATCTACCTTATGTGGGGTTCAATGACCATTTTGAATAGATATCTGCTGCTCATCTTTCACGGTATCAAGGAAATTTTCTGCCAACAAATCTTCAACAATTCTCTCTGTTTTTTCTGTTAACCCTCCCTAATCTGATACTTCACTCTTAGGTTATTTCTCTTGATAGAGTCCCGCATGATTCTTAGGATTTCTTCATGTTTTTAAAAATAGTTTTATCTGATTTTTCTTCAAATATATTGGTGCCACGTTATTTATCTTCAATCTCACCAATTCTGCTTTCCATTTCCTCAATACTGTTCCTCTGTCCACTGAGTTGTCTAATTCTGTAATTTTATTGTCAATCTTCTGAATTCCTGATTGCTTTCTTTCTATGGACTGTTGCAGCCTATTAAATTTTTCTTTATGTTCTTGAGTAGCCTTTTTAATTTCTTCATCTAATTTATCTGTGTGTTCTTTGGCTTGTTCTGCATTTTGCCTGATCTCCCTGATCTCTTGAAAGTTCTGTATATTAACCTTTTGTATTCTACGTCTGGTAATTCCAGGAAGACACCTTCATGTGGAAGATTACTTGATTCTTTGTTTTGAGAGATTGTTGAAGTGATCATGGTCTGCTTCTTTACGTGATTTGATGTTGACTGCTGTCTCTGAGCCATCCATAAGTTATTTTATTTTATAATTTTACTTTTGCCTACTGTATCCTAGCTTTTTGCTTTGTTTTGTTTTGATATGCCCAAATAGGGTGCTTGAGTGAGCTCGCTTGATCATTTGCAACTTTCAAGATTTAACGTCCTGTCACCAGATGGCTCGAGCTGTTACCAGGTATATGAGCCTAGGAGTCCATTCACTTTTCTTGTATAGATTCAGCTCAGGTGTCTAGATAGTTGGTCATCAATTGTAGGTCATCAAGTCTTATAGTCTTAGATGGGGAGGGGTGATTGTTGGAGACACAGGTATCTGGTTGAAGCAGGGGGTCACACTCTGAACAAAGGCAGGGGGCTGACAACCATCTCCCAAGTGTCTGTGAGGAAAGTGCACCCGTTTTCTATAGTGCACAGGTAGCTGGGTTCTGCATTTATACCACAGGCACCCTATGCTTTTGGTTGTAAGGACTGGGAGGCACCTGTTATCCTTGGACCCCTGTCTTGGGTGTCTAGATGATGTGGGTGGAGCCACCACTCCTCAGGCCACCAATGTAGGTAGGTGAGGACCCTGTTTAATAGGCAGAGCAGTGTCAAACATCAAAAACACACCTCTCCACTGCAAGGTGAAACAGTTGGATACCCGGCACATACACCGTTGCAGTAACAAGGGCCTAATCTCCCGAGATGGGCCTACACAGGTCCATGCAGGGGTGAAAGATATTTAAAGTCCGTGGACCATTTGTGCCTGGAAAGGAGCTTCTTCTGTCCTGAGCTCCCCAGCTTAGGGGAGCTGGCAGATTATCTTTTCCACCAGTTGTTAATTTATTCCTTCTCCAAGGCCAGGAGAATGGCTCAGGCTGCACAGCAACACCTATCTCAGGTGCAGGGAAATCTACAGCTACTGAAGCCATCTTGGGGGCTAAGCGCACAGTAAAACGAATGCAAGTACTTAGCTTTTGCCAACAACACTGTTCTTCTCTGGTTCCGGAGTTGTGAGTAGACTGTGAGACTTGCTGTCTCCCCCTGAGGAAACTGCATCCTGAATGCTACTGCCAGCCCTGCCACTGTCCCTCCAGGGGACTGTGTCCAAGGGGTGCCATTTCTCACCAAGTCAGGTCCGGCAACTGCTCGCCACTTCTGAACCGTGTCTCCCTCCCCCGGCCACTCAGTCTGATTTCCTAACTTTGCCTTTGATGTTCAGAGCCCTTATCTTGTCATGTATAAAATTGTTCCACTTGTTTTTTCAGGTCTTTGTTTTTTTTTTTTTTTTTTTGGTTTTTGTTGTAAGAGGGATCACTGGAAGTGTCTGACTACTCCGCAATCTTGACTCCACCTTCTCTATCTTCTTTTGATGCTTTCTGCGTCATTTAATATTTTCCCTGTAGAATCCTTCAATATTGCAACACAAGGCTTGAATTTTTTCTTCAGTTCTTTCAGTTTGAGAAATGCCGAGCATGTGCTTCCCTTTTGGTTTTCTAACTCCAGGTCTTTACACATTTCATGATAATATTTTACTTTGTCTTCTTGAGGTGCCCTTTGAAATCTTCTATTCATCTCTTTTACTTCATTATTTTCTTTTTGCTTTAGCTACTCTACATTCAAGAGCAAATTCGAAGTTTTTTCTGAAATCCATTTTGGTCTTTTTTTCTTTCCTGGCTTTTTAATGACCTCTTGCTTTCTTTTTTTTCCAACAGATATACATATATATTTTATTTTATATCTTTATTGTCATACTTTAGATGAAGGTTTACAGAACAAACTAGGTTCCCATTAAACAATTAGTACACATATTGTTTTGTAACACTAATTACCAACCCCACAATATGTCAACACTCTGCCCTTCTAGACCCTGGGTTCCCTATGACCAGCTTTTCTGTCCCCTCCTGCCTTCTAGCCCTTGCCCCTGGGCTTTTGTGCCCCTTTAGTTTTGCTTTATGGGTCTGTCTAATCTTTGTCTGAAGGGTGAACTTCAGGAGTGACTTCATTACTGAGCAAAAAGTGTGTCTGGGGGACATACTCAGCATCTCTCCAGTCTCTGTCAGGTGAGTAATCTGGTCTTTTTTGAGAGTTAGAATTTTGTTCCACATTTTTCTCCAGCTCTCAGACCCTCTATTGTGATCCCTGTCAGAGCAATGACCTCTTACTTTCTTCATGTATGATGTCCTTGATGTCATTCCACAACTCATCTGGCCTTCAAGCATTAGCCTTCAATTCATCAAATCTATTCTTGAGATAGTCTCTAAATTCAGGTGAGATATAATCAAGGTTGTACTTTGGCTCTCGTAGACTTGCATATGAGAAATTGATGGTCTGTTCCACAGTCAGCCCCTGGTCTTGTTCTGACCGATGATATTGAGCTTTTCCATTGTCTCTTTCCACAGATGTAGACATTTGATTCCTGTATATTCCATCTGGTGAAGCCCATGCGTATACTCACCATTTAAGTTGTTGAAAAAAGGTATTTGCAATGAAGAAGTCATTGGTCGTGCAAAATTCTATCATGCTGTCTCCAAGGCCAGATTTTCCAACTACTGTTCCTTCTTGTTTCCAACTTTCACATTGCAATCATCAGTAATTATCAATGCATCTTGATTGCATGTCTGATCAATTTCAGACTGCAGAAGTTGGTAAAAATCTTCAGTTTCTTCATCTTTGGCATTAGCAGTTGGTGCATAAATTTGAATAATAGTCATATTAACTGCTTGTCATGGATTGAAATGTGTCCCTAAAAAATATCTGTCAACTTGCCTAGGCCATGATTCCCAGTATTGTATGATTGTCTACCATGTAGTCATCTAATGTGATTTCCCTATGTGGTGTAAATCCTATCACAATGATGTGATGAGATGGATTAGTCGCAGTTATATTGATGAGATCTATAAGATTAGATAGTGTCTTAAGGCAATACCTTTTGAGATATAAAAGAGACAAGCAAGCAGAGAGATATGGCGACCTCATAACACCAAGAAAGCATCCCCAGTAGCAGAGCATGTCCTTTGGACCCAGGGTCCCTGCACCTGAGAAGCCCCTTGACCAGGGGAAGATTGATGATGGAGACCTTCCCACAGAGCTGACAGAGAAAGTTTCCCCTGGAGCTGACACCCTGAATTTTGAATTCTAGCCTACTAGACTGTGAGAAAATTAAATTCTCTTTGTTAAAGCCACCCACTTGTGGCATTTCTGTTATAGCACCACTATATGACTAAGACACTGGTCTTCCTTGTAGGCATATGGATATCATCCTATCACTGACAGCATTGTACTTCAGGATAGATCTTGAAATGTTGTTTTTGATGATAAACTTAATGCCATATCTCTTCGATTTGGCATAGTAGTCCATATGATTGTCCGATTCAAAATGGCGAATATCAGTCCATTTCAGCTCACTAATGCCTAAGATATTGATGTTTATGTGTTCCATTTCATTTTTTAATGATTTCTAATTTTCCTAGATTCATACTTCATACATTCTGTGTTTCTATTATTAATGGATGTTTGCAGCCGTTTCTTCTCCTTTTGTGTCATGCCACATCAGCAAATGAAGGTCTCGAAAGCTTGATTCCATGCATGTCATTGAGGAGTGTGTGCAGTTTTGTTCTTATGTAACTTGTATCTTTTAAAATAAATCTTGTAAAGCTTTTGTTTAATTAAATGGTTTTGAAAATTCATCTAAAATCATTGCTAAGCTTTCTGTTACAATTCATCAATTGCATTTAATTTCTATTAGGTTTTCTGTTTAGACTATTGTATAACCTTCAATAATAATTTTTTATATCAATTCACAACCATTATAATTTCTTTCTCTTTCTTTTTTGGGGGGTGTAAATCTGAAATATGAATATGAATAGAAGTGTTAAGAGCAGATATTATTTTCTCGTTTCTTCTGTTAAATAAAGTTTTTTTTATTAACTTTTATTCAGCTTCAAGTGAACGTTTACAAATCAAGTCAGTCTGTCACGTATAAGTTTATACACATCTTACTCCTTACTCCCACTTGCTCTCCCCCTAATGAGTCATCCCTTCCAGTCTCTCCTTTCGTGACAATTTTGCCAGCTTCCAACTCTCTCTATCCTCTCATCCCCCCTCCAGACAGGAGATGCCAACACTGTCTCAAGTGTCTACCTGATATAATTAGCTCACTCTTCCTCAGCATCTCTCTCCTACCCACTGTCCAGTCCCTTTCATGTCTGAGGAGTTGTCTTCGGGGATGGTTCCTGTCCTGTGCCAACAAAAGGTTTGGGGACCATGACCACCGGAATTCCTCTAGTCACAGTCAGACCATTAAGTATGGTCTGTTTATGAGAATTTGGGGTCTGCATCCCACTGATGTCCTGCTCCCTCAGGGGTTCTCTATTGTCCTCCCTGTCAGTGCAGTTATCGATTGTAGCCAGGCACCAACTAGTTCTTCTGGTCTCAGGATAATGTAGGTCTCTGGTTCATGTGGCCCTTTCTGTCTCTTGGGCTCTTAGTTGTCATGTGACCTTGGTGTTCTTCATTCTCCTTTGCTCCAGGTGGGCTGAGACCAATTCATGCATCTTAGATGGCCACTTGTTAGCATTTAAGACACCAGACGCCACATTTCAAAGTGGGATGCAGAATGTTTTCATAACAGAATTATTTTGCCAATTGACTTAGAAGTCCCCTTAGAGCATGGTTCCCAAACCCTGGACCTTGCTCCGCTGACGTTTGAAGCATTCATTTTATCCCGGAAACTTCTTTGCTTTTGGTCCAGTCCAATTGGGCTGCCCTTCCATGTATTGAGTGTTGTCCTTCCCTTCACCTAAAGCAGTTCTTATCTACTAATTAATCAGTAAGAAACCCTCTCCATCCCTCCCTCCCTCCCCCAGTCGTAACCACAAAAGTATGTGTTCTTCTCAGTTTTTACTATTTCTCAAGATCTTATAATAGTGGTCTTATACAATATTTGTTCTTTTGCTTCTGACTAATTTCGCTCAGCATAATGCCTTCCAGGTTCCTCCATGTTATGAAATGTTTCACAGATTCGTCACTGTTCTTTATCAATGCGTAGTATTCCATCGTGTGAATATAAAAAAAATAGCACAGTTTATTTACCCATTCATCTGTTGATGGACACCTTGGTTGCTTCCAGCTTTTTGCTATTGTAAACAGAGCTGCAATAAACATGGGTGTGCATATATCTGTTTGTATGAAGGCTCTTGTTTCTCTAGGGTATATTCCGAGGAGTGGGATTTCTGGGTTGTATGGTAGTTCTATTTCTAACTGTATAAGATAACGCCAGATAGATTTCCAAAGTGGTTGTACCATTTTACATTCCCACCAGCAGTGTATAAGAGTTCCAGTCTCTCCGCAGCCTCTCCAACATTTATTATTTTGTGTTTTTTGGATTAATGCCAGCCTTGTTGGAGTGAGATGGAATCTCATCGTAGTTTTAATTTGCATTTCTCTAATGGCTAATGATCGAGAACATTTTCTCATGTGTCTGTTAGCTGCCTGAATATCTTCTTTAGTGAAGTGTGTGTTCATTTCCTTTGCCCACTTCTTGATTGGGTTGTTTGTCTTTTTGTGGTTGAGTTTTGACAGAATCATGTAGATTTTAGAGATCAGGCGCTGGTTGGAGATGTCATAGCTGAAAATTCTTTCCCAGTCTGTAGGTGGTCTTTTTACTCTTTTGGTGAAGTCTTTAGATGAGCATAGGTGTTTGATTTTTAGGAGCTCCCAGTTATCGGGTTTCTCTTCATCATTTTTGGTAATGTTTTGTATTCTGTTTATGCCTTGTATTAGGGCTCCTAGGGTTGTCCCTATTTTTTCTTCCATGATCTTTATCGTTTTAGTCTTTATGTTTAGGTCTTTGATCCACTTGGAGTTAGTTTTTGTGCTTGGTCTGAGGTATGGGTCCTGTTTCATTTTTTTGCAAATGGATATCCAATTATGCCAGCACAATTTGTTAAAAAGACTATCTTTTCCCCAATTAACTGATACTGGGCCTTTGTCAAATATCAGGTGCTCATATGTTGTTGGATTTATATCTCAGTTCTCAATTCTGTTCCACTGGTCTATGTGCCTGTTGTTGTACCAATACCAGGCTGTTTTGACTACTGTGGCTGTATAATAGGTTCTAAAATCAGGTACAGTGAGGCCTCCCACTTTCTTCTTCTTTTTCAGTAATGCTTTGCTTATCCGAGGCTTCTTTCCCTTCCATATGAAGTTGGTGATTTCTCTATCACATTAAAAAATGACATTGGAATTTGGATCGGAAGTGCATTGTATGTATAGATGGCTTTTGGTAAAGTAGACATTTTTGCTATGTTAAGTCTTCCTATCCATGAGCAAGGTATGTTTTTCTACTTAAGTAGGTCCTTTTTAATTTCTTGTAGTAGAGCTTTGTAGTTTTCTTTGTATAGGTCTTGTACATCCTTGGTAAGATTTATTCCTAAGTATTTTATCTTCTTGGGGGCTACTGTGAATGGTATTGATTTGGTTATTTCCTCTTCGATGTTCTTTTTGTTGATGTAGAGGAATCCAAGTGATTTCTGTATGTTTATCTTATAACCTGAGACTCTGCCAAACTCTTCTATTAGTTTCAGTAGTTTTCTGGAGGATTCCTTAGGGTTTTCTGTGTATAAGATCATGTCATTTGCAAATAGAGATAATTTTACTTCCTCCTTGCCAATCTGGATGTCCTTTATTTCTTTGTCTAGCCTAATTGCCCTGGCTAGGACTTCTAGCACGATGTTGAATAAGAGCGGTGATAAAGGGCATCCTTGTCTGGTTCCCGTTCTCAAGGGAAATGTTTTCAGGCTCTCTCCATTTAGAATGATGTTGGCTGTTGGCTTTGCATAGATGCCCTTTATTATGTTGAGGAATTTTCCTTCAATTCCTACTTTGGTGAGAGTTTTTATCATGAATGGGTGTTGGACTTTGTCAAATGCCTTTTCTGCATCAATTGATAAGATCATGTGGTTTTTGTCTTTTGTTTTATTTATGTGATGGATTACATTAATGGCTTTTCTGATATTAAACCAGCCTTGCATAAAAAAAAAAACCTGGTATAAATCCCACTTGATCGTGGTGAATTATTTTTTTGTTATGTTGTTGAATTCTATTGGCTAGAATTTTGTTGAGGATTTTTGCATCTATGTTCATGAGGGATATAGGTCTGTAATTTTCTTTTTTTGTAATGTCTTTACCTGGTTTTGGTATCAGGGAGATGGTGGCTTCAGAGAATGAGTTGGGTAGTATTCCGTCCTTTTCTATGCTTTGAAATACCTTTAGTAGTAGTGGTGTTAACTCTTCTCTGAAAGTTTGGTAGAACTCTGCAGTGAAGCCGTCCGGGCCAGGGCTTTTTGTTTTTGGGAGTTTTTTGATTACCGTTTCAATCTCTTTTTTTTTTTTATTGAAGTTTTTTGATCACTGTTTCAATCTCTTTTTTTGTTATGGGTCTATTTAGTTGTTCTACTTCTGATTGTGTTAATTTAGGTAGGTAGTGTTTTTCCAGGAATTCATCCATTTCTTCTAGGTTTGCAAATTTCTTAGAGTACAATTTTTCATAATAATCTGATATGATTCTTTTAATTTCAGTTGCTTCTGTTGTGATGTGATCCTTCTCGTTTCTTATTCGGGTTATTTGTTTCCTTTCCTGTATTTCTTTAGTCAGTCTAGCCAATGGTTTATCAATTTGGTTAATTTTTTCAAAGAACCAGCTTTTGGCTTTGTTAATTCTTTCAATTGTTTTTTCTGTTCTCTAATTCATTTAGTTCAGCTCTAATTTTTATTATTTGTTTTCTTCTGGTGCTTGATGGATTGTTTTGTTGCTCACTTTCTATTTGTTCAAGTTGTAGGGACAGTTCTCTGATTTTGGCTCTTTCTTCTTTTTGTATGTGAGCATTTCTTGATATAAATTGGCCTCTGAGCACTGCTTTTGCTGTGTCCCAGAGGTTTTGATAGGAAGTATTTTCATTCTCATTGTATTCTATGAATTTCCTTATTCCCTCCTTGATGTCTTCTATCACCCAGTCTTTTTTCAGGAGGGTATTGTTCATTTTCCAAGTATTTGATTTCTTTTCCCTAGTTTTTCTGTTATTGATTTCTAGTTTTATTGCCTTGTGGTCTGAGAAGATGCTTTGTAATATTTCGATGTTTTGGAGTCTGCAAAGGTTTGTTTTATGACCTAATATGTGGTCTATTCTAGAGAATGTTCCATGTGCGCCAGAAAAAAAAGTATACTTTGCAGCAGTTGGGTGGAGAGTTCTGTATAAGTCAATGAGGTCAAGTTGGTTGATTGTTGTAATTAGGTCTTCCGTGTCTCTATTGAGCTTCTTACTGGATGTACTGTCCTTCTCCGAAAGTGGTGTGTTGAAGTCTCCTACTATAATTGTGGAGGTGTCTATCTCACTTTCCAGTTCTGTTAAAATTTGATTTATGTATCTTGCAGCCCTGTCATTGGGTACATAAATATTTAATATGATTATGTCTTCCTGGTCAATTGTCCCTTTTATCATTATGTAGTGTCCTTCTTTATCCTTTGTGGTGAATTTAAGTCTAAAGTCTATTTTGTCAGAAATTAATATTGCTACTCCTCTTCTTTTTTGCTTGTTGTTTGCTTGATGTATTTTTTCCATCCTTTGAGTTTTAGTTTGTTTGTGTCTCCAAGTCTAAGGTGTGTCTCTTGTAGGCAGCATATAGATGGATCGTGTTTCTTTATCCAGTCCGAGACTCTCTGTCTCTTTATTGGTGCATTTAGTCTATTTACATTCAGCGTAATTATAGAAAAATAAGTGTTTAGTGTTGTCATTTTGATGCCTTTTTATGTGTGTTGTTGACAATTTCATTTTTCCACATACTTTTTTGTGCTGAGACGTTTTTCTTAGTAAATTGTGAGATCCTCATTTTCGTAGTGTTTGACTTTATGTTTGTTGAGTCGTTACTTTTTTCTTGGCTTTTGTCTTGAGTTATGGAGTTGTTATACCTCTTTGTGGTTACCTTAATATTTACCCCTATTTTTCTAAGTAAAAACATAACTTGTAATGTTCTATATCGCCTTGTATCACTCTCCATATGGCAGTTTTATGCCACCTGTATTTAGTCCCTCTTTTTGATTATTGTGATCTTTTACATTTTGACTTCAGTGATTCCCTGTTATGAGCATTTTTTTTTTAATTAATCTTAATTTGTTTTTGTGATTTCCCTATTTGAGTTGATATCAGGATGTTCTGTTTTGTGACCTCATGTTGTGCTGGTATCTGATATTATTGGTTTTCTGACCAAACAATATCCTTTAGTATTTCTTGTAGCTTTGGTTTGGTTTTTGCAAATTCTCTAAACTTGTGTTTGTCTGTAAATATCTTAATTTCGCCTTCATATTTCAGAGAGAGTTTGGCTGGATATATGATCCTTGGCTGGCAGTTTTTCTCCTTCAGTGCTCTGTATATGTCGTCCCATTCCCTTCTTGCCTGCATGGTTTCTGCTGAGTAGTCTGAACTTATTCTTATTGATTCTCCCTTGAAGGTGACCTTTCTTTTCTCCCTGTCTGCTTTTAAAATTTTCTGTTTATGTTTGGTTTTGGCAAGTTTGATGATAATATGTCTTGGTGTTTTCCTTTTTGGATCAGTCTTAAATGGGGTTCGATGAGCATCTTGGATAGATATCCTTTCGTCTTTCATGATGTCAGGGAAGTTTTCTGTCAGCAGATCTTCAACTATTTTCTCTGTGTTTTCTGTCCTCCCTCCCTGTTCTGGGACTCCAATCACACACAAGTTATCCTTCTTTTTAGAGTCCCACATGATTCTTAGGGTTTCTTCATTTTTTTAAATTTTTTTATCTGTTTTTTTTTTTCAGCTATGTTGGTGTTAATTCCCTGGTCCTCCAGATGTCCCAGTCTGCATTCTAATTGCTCAAGTCTGCTCCTCTGACTTCCTATTGCGTTGTCTAATTCTGTAATTTTATTGTTAATCTTTTGGATTTCTACATGCTGTCTCTCTAAGGATTCTTGCAACTTGTGAATTTTTCCACTATGTTCTTGAATAAATGTCTTTCTTTACTCTCTGGTTCTTTTTAAGATTTTTTATTGTATTCATGTACTGAAGTTTCACTACATTATATCTTGATTCAGATTTATTTTTACTTTGCCCTCTGGGGATATCTTTGCCTTGCCTAATCTAAGGATTGATATGTTTCATTGTTTTTAGTCACTAGTTCCCCAAATGTTTTTTCCTATATTATTTATTTATTTATTTATTTTTAATAACTTTTATTAAGCTTCAAGTGAACGTTTACAAACCCAATCAGTCTGTCACATATAAGTTTACATACTTCTCACTCCCTACTCCCACTTGCTCTCCCCCTCTTGAGTCCGCCCTTTCAGTCTCTCCTTTCTTGACAATTTTGCCGGCTTCCCTCTCTCTCTATCCTCACATCCCCCCTCCAGACAAGAGTTGCCAACACAATCTCAAGTGTCCACCTGATATAATTAGCTCACTCTTCATCAGCATCTCTCTCCCACCCGCTGACCAGTCCCTTTCATTTCTGATGAGTTGTTTTCGGGGATGGTTCCTGTCCTGTGCCAACAGAAGGTCTGGGGAGCATGGCCGCCGGGATTCCTCCAGTCTCAGTCAGACCATTAAGTTTGGTCTTTTTATGAGAATTTGGGTTCTGTATCCCACTGATCTCCTGCTCCCTCAGGGGTCCTCTGCTGTGCTCCCTGTCAGGGCAGTCATCGATTGTGGCCGGGCACCAACTAGTTCTTCTGGTCTCAGGATGATGTAGGTTTCTGGTTCATGTGGCCCTTTCTGTCTCTTGGGCTCTTAGTTGTCGTGTGGCCTTGGTGTTCTTCAATTTCCTTTGCTCCAGGTGGGTTGAGACCAATTGCTGCATCTTAGATGGCCGCTTGTTAGCATTTAAGACCCCAGACGCCATATTTCAAAGTGGGATGCAGAATGATTTCATGATAGATTATTTTGCCAATTGACTTAGAAGTCCCCACAAACCATGTTCCCCAGACCCCCGCGCTTGCTCCGCTGACCTTTGAAGCATTCATTTTATCCTGGAAACTTCTTTGCTTTTGGTCCAGTCCAATTGAGCTGACCTTCCATGTATTGAGTGTTGTCTTTCCCTTCACCTAAAGCAGTTCTTATCTACTGATTAATCAATAAAAAACCCTCTCCCACCCTCTCTCCCTCCCTCCCCACCTCGTAACCACAAAAGTATGTGTTCTTCTCAGGTTTACTATTTCTCAAGATCTTATAATAGTGGTCTTATACAATATTTGTCCTTTTGCCTCTGACTAATTTCGCTCAGCATAATGCCTTCCAGGTTCCTCCAAGTTATGAAATGTTTCACAGATTCGTCACTGTTCTTTATCGATGAGTAGTATTCCATTGTGTGAATATACCACAATTTATTTACCCATTCATCCGTTGATGGACACCTTGGTTGCTTCCAACTTTTTGCTATTGTAAACAGAGCTGCAATAAACATGGGTGTGCATATATCTGTTTGTATGAAGGCTCTTGTATCTCTAGGGTATATTCCTAGGAGTGGGATTTATGGGTTGTATGGTAGTTCTATTTCTAACTGTTTAAGATAACGCCAGATAGATTTCCAAAGTGATTGTACCATTTTACATTCCCACCAGCAGTGTATGAGAGTTCCAATCTCTCCACAGCCTCTCCAACATTTATTATTTTGTGTTTTTTGGATTAATGCCAGCCTTGCTGGTGTGAGATGGAATCTCATCGTAGTTTTAATTTGCATTTCTCTAATGGCTAATGATCGAGAGCATTTTCTCATGTATCTGTTGGCTGCCTGAATATCTTCTTTAGTGAAATGTGTGTTCATATCCTTTGCCCACTTCTTGATTGGGTTGTTTGTCTTTTTGTGGTTGAGTTTTGACAGAATCATGTAGATTTTAGAGATCAGGCGCTGGTCGGAGATGTCATAGCTGAAAATTCTTTCCCAGTCTGTAGGTGGTCTTTTTACTCTTTTGGTGAAGTCTTTAGATGAGCATAGGTGTTTGATTTTTAGGAGCTCCCAGTTATCGGGTTTCTCTTCATCATTTTTGGTAATGTTTTGTATTCTGTTTATACCTTGTATTAGGGCTCCTAGGGTTGTCCCTATTTTTTCTTCCATGATCTTTATCGTTTTAGTCTTTATGTTTAGGTCTTTGATCCACTTGGAGTTAGTTTTTGTGCATGGTGTGAGGTATGGGTCCTGTTTCATTTTTTTTCAAATGGATATCCAGTTATGCCAGCACCATTTGTTAAAAAGGCTATCTTTTCCCCAGTTAATTGACACTCGTCCTTTGTCAAATATCAGCTGCTCATACGTGGATGGATCTATGTCTGGGTTCTCAATTCTGTTCCATTGGTCTATGTGTCTGTTGTTGTACCAATACCAGGCTGTTTTGACTACTGTGGCTGTATAATAGGTTCTGAAGTCGGGTAAGGTGAGGCCTCCCACTTTCTTCCTCTTTTTCAGTAGTGCTTTGCTTATCCGGGGCTTCTTTCCCTTCCATATGAAATTGGTGATTTGTTTCTCTATCCACTTAAAATATGACATTGGAATTTGGATCGGAAGTGCGTTAAATGTATAGATGGCTTTTGGTAGAATAGACATTTTTACTATGTTAAGTCTTCCTATCCATGAGCAGGGTATGTTTTTCCACTTAAGTATGTCCTTTTGAATTTCTTGTAGTAGAGCTTTGTAGTTTTCTTTGTATAGGTCTTTTACATCCTTGGTAAGATTTATTCCTAAGTATCTTATCTTCTTGGGGGCTACTGTGAATGGTATTGATTTGGTTATTTCCTCTTCGGTGTTCTTTTTGTTGATGTAGAGGAATCCAAGTGATTTTTGTATGTTTATTTTATAACCTGAGACTCTGCCAAACTCTTTTATTAGTTTCAGTAGTTTTCTGGAGGATTCCTTAGGGTTTTCTGTGTATAAGATCATGTCATCTGCAAATAGTGATAACTTTACTTCTTCCTTGCCAATCCGGATACCTTTTATTTCTTTGTCTAGCCTAATTGCCCTGGCTAAGACTTCCAACACGATGTTGAATAAGAGCGGTGATAAAGGGCATTCTTGTCTGGTTCCCCTTCTCAAGGGAAATGCTTTCAGGTTCTCTCCATTTAGAGTGATATTGGCTGTTGGCTTTGCATAGGTGCCCTTTATTATGTTGAGGAATTTTCCTTCAATTCCTATTTTGGTAAGAGTTTTTATCATGAATGGGTGTTGGACTTTGTCAAATGCCTTTTCTGCATCAATTGATAAGATCATGTGGTTTTTGTCTTTTGTTTTATTTATGTGATGGATTACATTAATGGTTCTTCTGATATTAAACCAGCCTTGCAATACCTGGTATAAATCCCACTTGATCAGGGTGAATTATTTTTTTGATGTGTTGTTGGATTCTATTGGCTAGAATTTTGTTGAGGATTTTTGCATCAATGTTCATGAGGGATATAGGTCTATAATTTTCTTTTTTTGTACTGTCTTTACCTGGTTTTGGTATCAGGGAGATGGTGGCTTCATAGAATGAGTTGGGTAGTATTCCGTCATTTTCTATGCTTTGGAATACCTTTAGTAGTAGTGGTGTTAACTCTTCTCTGAAAGTTTGGTAGAACTCTGCAGTGAAGCCGTCTGGGCCAGGGCTTTTTTTCTTGGGAGTTTTTTGATTACCGTTTCAATCTCTTTTTTTGTTATGGGTCTATTTAGTTGTTCTACTTCTGAATGTGTTAGTTTAGGTAGGCAGTGTTTTTCCAGGAATTCATCCATTTCTTCTAGGTTTTCAAATTTGTTAGAGTACAATTTTTCATAATAATCTGAAATGATTCTTTTAATTTCATTTGGTTCTGTTGTGATGTGGTCCTTCTCATTTCTTATTCGGGTTATTTGTTTCCTTTCCTGTATTTCTTTAGTCAGTCTAGCCAATGGTTTATCAATTTTGTTAATTTTTTCAAAGAACCAGCTTCTGGCTTTGTTAATTCTTTCAATTGTCTTTTCTGTTCTCTAATTCATTTAGTTCAGCTCTAATTTTTATTAGTTGTTTTCTTCTGGTGCCTAATGGATTGTTTTGTTGCTCACTTTCTATTTGTTCAAGTTGTAGGGACAGTTCTCTGATTTTGGCTCTTTCTTCTTTTTGTATGTGTGCATTTATTGATATAAATTGGCCTCTGAGCACTGCTTTTGCTGTGTCCCAGAGGTTTTGATAGGAAGTATTTTCATTCTCGTTGCTTTCTATGAATTTCCTTATTCCCTCCTTGATGTCTTCTATCACCCAGTCTTTTTTCAGGAGGGTATTGTTCATTTTCCAAGTATTTGATTTCTTTTCCCTAGTTTTTCTGTTATTGATCTCTAGTTTTATTGCCTTGTGGTCTGAGAAGATGCTTTGTAATATTTCGATGTTTTGGAGTCTGCAAAGGTTTGTTTTATGACCTAATATGTGGTCTATTCTAGAGAATGTTCCATGTGCGCCAGAAAAAAAAGTATACTTTGCAGCAGTTGGGTGGAGAGTTCTGTATAAGTCAATGAGGTCAAGTTGGTTGATTGTTGTAATTAGGTCTTCCGTGTCTCTATTGAGCTTCTTACTGGATGTCCTGTCCTTCTCCGAAAGTGGTGTGTTGAAGTCTCCTACTATAATTGTGGAGGTATCTATCTCGCTTTTCAATTCTGTTAAAATTTGATTTATGTATCTTGCAGCCCTGTCATTGGGTGCATAAATATTTAATATGGTTATGTCTTCCTGATCAATTGTCCCTTTTATCATTATATAGTGTCCTTCTTTATCCTTTGTGGTGGATTTAAGTCTAAAGTCTATTTTGTCAGAAATTAATATTGCTACTCCTCTTCTTTTTTGCTTATTGTTTGCTTGATATACTTTTGTCCATCCTTTGAGTTTTAGTTTGTTTGTGTCTCTAAGTCTAAGGTGTGTCTCTTGTAGGCAGCATATAGATGGATCGTGTTTCTTTATCCAGTCTGTGACTCTCTGTCTCTTTATTGGTGCATTTAGTCCATTTACATTCAGGGTAATTATAGATAAATAAGTTTTTAGTGCTGTCATTTTGATGCCTTTTTATGTGTGTTGTTGACAATTTCATTTTTCCACATACTTTTTTGTGCTGAGGCGTTTTTCTTAGTAAATTGTGAGATCCTCATTTTCATAGTGCTTGACTTTATGTTAGTTGAGTCGTTACGTTTTTCTTGGTTTTTATCTTGAGTTATAGAGTTGTTATACCTTTTTGTGGTTACCTTATTATTTACCCCTATTTTTCTAAGTAAAAACCTAACTTGTATTGTTCTATATCGCCTTGTATCACTCTCCATATGGCAGTTCATTGCCTCCTGTATTTAGTTCCTCTTTTTGATTATTGTGATCTTTTACCTATTGACTTCCATGATTCCCTGTTATGTGTATTTTTTTTTTTAATTAATCTTAATTTGTTTGTTTTTGTGATTTCCCTATTTGAGTTGATATCAGGACGTTCTGTTTTGTGACCTTGTGTTGTGCTGATATCTGATATTATTGGTTCTCTGACCGAACAATATCCTTTAGTATTTCTTGTAGCTTTGGTTTGGTTTTTGCAAATTCTCTAAACTTGTGTTTGTCTGTAAATATCTTAATTTCGCCTTCATATTTCAGAGAGAGTTTTGCTGGATATATGATCCTTGGCTGGCAGTTTTTCTCCTTCAGTGTTCTGTATATGTCGTTCCATTCCCTTCTAGCCTGCATGGTTTCTGCTGAGTAGTCAGAACATATTCTTATTGATTCTCCCTTGAAGGAAACCTTTCTTTTCTCCCTGGCTGCTTTTAAAATTTTCTGTTTATCTTTGGTTTTGGTGAGTTTGATGATAATATGTCTTGGTGTTTTTCTTTTTGTATCAATCTTAAATGGGGTTCGATGAGCATCTTGGATAGATATCCTTCCGTCTTTCATGATGTCAGGGAAGTTTTCTGTCAGGAGTTCTTCAACTATTTTCTCTGTGTTTTCTGTCCCCCCTCCCTGTTCTGGGACTCCAATCACCCGCAGGTTATCCTTCTTGATAGAGTCCCACATAATTCTTAGGGTTTCTTCATTTTTTTTAATTCTTTTATCTGATTTTTTTTCAGCTATGTTGGTGTTGATTCCCTGGTCCTCCAGATGTCCTAGTCTGCATTCTAATTGCTCGAGTCTGCTCCTCTGACTTCCTATTGCGTTGTCTAATTCTGTAATTTTATTGTTAATCTTTTGGATTTCTACATGCTGTCTCTCTAAGGATTCTTGCAACTTGTGAATTTTTCCACTATGTTCTTGAATAAATGTCTTTCTTTACTCTCTGGTTCTTTTTAAGATTTTTTATTGTATTCATGTACTGAAGTTTCACTACATTATATCTTGATTCAGATTTATTTTTACTTTACCCTCTTGGGGTATCTTTGCCTTCTCTAATCTAAGGATTTATATGTTTCATTGTTTTTAGTCACTAGTTCCCCAAATGTTTTTTCCTATATTTTTGAAGGGATAGAATTCCTCCACGTTTTGTGAATATATGTACATCATATTTACAATCACGTTTTTAAAATGGTTTTGCCCACGAGGTAGCTAATATTTTCCTAAATTAAAGAAGTGGGGAAAACAGCACAATACAGAAGTAATGAATGCCACATCAGATCAGTTATTTGATGCCATGTCTTATGACTGCCAATGGAACATATTGTTTTTTATCCATGTCTTGCCTGTTTATGTGCTAGTATCCTGTCCTGTGAACTCATTTCAAGGGCTGTGTGCCTGACCCGGAAGCAGCTTTAAGCATTTTCCCCAGGTATAAATAGAAGAGGATGTTTTTTCTTCTGTAAAAATAAATCCAAATAGGTTTTTTTTTGTCCCTTTTATTTTTATTTTATCCATTGAAAGAAAAATAAATATTTATTTGTAGTCTATTTACAAAACTTTTAACCTGTCTTTATTTTTAATTTTCCCCCATAATTTTGTGATATGGGCACTAGCATTTATTACATTATACACAAAAAGAAAGGACAAGGAGAAAAAAATCTGATGATAGTTTCAGAGAAGAAACAAAAGTGGGAGAAACAAGCCTTAAATCTGGACCATGACCATACATGGGAGGTAAAACTTTTATTCACCACCTTCACTGGGTGACACCTAAAATATTTCAGGATTTGTGTCAGGATTAAATTGTAGTTTATACTTCACACAACCTCTTAAGGTTGATATCACCACTGACATTTTATAGATGATAAAATTGATATGAGGAGATTTTAAGTAGTTTTCCCTAAATGTCCAGCTAAATTATGTATATATATAAAACCTTTTAAAATACATACCCTGTAAACCAAACCCATTACCATAGAGTTGATTCCAACTCACAGCTACCCTATATTATCTCTCAACTATTTGGAACTGGTGAATCTAAAGGGTGGTACACTTTTTAATGACATAGAACAGAAAGAGAGAGAGAAAGGAAAGAAGTAAAGGAAGGGAGGGAGGGAGGGAGGAAGAGAAAGAGAGAGGGAGGAAGGAAGGAAGGTAGGAAGAAAGAAATGAAAGTTATTAAAATAGAAATTCTCTGTATATAGTAGAGGATCAACAATATATATAAAAGAATTTTTATTCCCAGATGAAATTGTTTTAGTGTTAAAAATTTATTCATTTTAACAAATTCTTGTGTTTATATTTCGTCATATGTCCTGGCTCTAACATATTCTCATTCAACAGTGAGTTATTCTAAAACAACCCAAATCTAATGAATGATAGAAGGAGAATGCGTATATTTAGTTAAGTGTCTTAACTAAATATACGCATTCTTCTCTTTAAGTGTAACTTCTCCGTAAAACAGCCTTTCAGGAAAAGAGATTGAAAAGAGGTCAGCATTGCTCTCCTTTGAGTGCTTACACCCGAAATTTACTAAGAAAATCACCCTCATAGAAAACTTTCAATGACGTCACACATTTATTATGACGTTTCAGGGGAATGAGGTCATTTCTAAGTTCCAAAGGAACAAATTCATTGGAATTCAATAAATGTGGAATTAAAGAAAAATAACTTCTTAAAAAATGAACTACCATAAACAGTGCCACTTTACAATGGAGACTTTGTCTTCCACAGCAGTGCCCCCAAAGGGTGGTGGGTCTCTGGGGAAGAAGAAAGAAACCATGGGGTCTGCAGAGGTGGAGGATATGGTGATGGAGAGGCCTCCAGGGGTCCCTGTGACCAAAGCTTTGGGCTCACAGGTGAGGATAAGGACCCTGAAAGCTCTACTAAATCTACTCTCTATTCTCAGAGGTCTCTATCCAAGAGGAAAATGCCCAGGAGTCAACAATATCCCAAGCAAAAAGCCCAAGTTCCAGGCCCAGGAAGATTCCAAAAACCATCAGAGAGCTCTTTTCCTTCATTTTCCACCAAGCAAACCTCTCACTCCTCCAGCTACGGGGCTGCCCCAGGACAGCGATGGGTCAGGTGCACATATTTCACCAAGGTGCGCACAGTCAAGGGGGTGGCGGTCGCCTGGCAGACCAAAACCTCCTTTGCCCCCGTGGGCAAGATGCCCCAGGTCTTTGAGGCCGAGCTCTCTGAGGAGAGCACGATCAGCTCTGCCCCCACACTGGCCAACACTCAGTCCCTGGTCAGCAACCTGGAGCCCTGGCAGGAGGGGCCCCAGACCTGTACTCCGGACACCACCGACCAAGGGGAGGAGCATGGGGAGAGCCCCCGCGCAGCCACCCCAGAGTGGCTGGTGACCCGTGAGCACGGCTTCCGCTGCGTGGCCTGCTGCCGCGTGTTCGAGTCCCGGGAGGCCCTGGTTGCGCACGCAGCGCGTGGTGTGACTCAGGGCTTCAGCTACCGGGTCTTCTTTGAAGAGCTGCTGGAGAGGCGGCTGCCACGCTCAGTCCAGCGCAGGCCCCAACGCTGCCACCAGCTGGCCAGGCGTTACCTGATGGCCTCCAAGAAGAGGGAGGTGAGGGAGAAGAGAGCGGTCTGCAGGCACCTGGAGGAGCAGCTGGAGAAGCAGAGAGAAGAACTGAAGAGGCTGAGGCACCAGCTGGACAGGCTGCAGAGGCAGGCCAGGCTGCAGAAGGCACAGCACCAAGGCCAGAGGGGGAAGCACCTAAAGACCTGCTAGCACCCTGGGACTAGGAGGAGCAGGGCCTTTGGGCTGGAAACGTGGGCCCTTCAGGAGAGACCTCCATTCAGGTTCGTTTAACCCAGCTTCCCTGGAAGATCCTAGCCTCCTTCCCGTGTGCCCACCAGCCTTCAACCCCAAGGGCACAAAGAGCTCCAGCCCTAAGGGGGATCTGGATGGAAGAAGCCCCAGATAGCTGAACACAGACACCAGGTCCCCTAAGAGGCTCCCCTGGCCCAGGAGAGGACAGGACAGGCCTCATCTTGATGGTGAGGTCTTGGGACCCTAAGGATGAGCACAGCGTAAGTAGGGAAAGGGGAATGGGATTTCAGTGGGACTTGGGAGGCTAAGGGGGACCCTGTTGAGGTGTGATGGTGAAGGGGGTATCACTGAGTTCTTTGGAGGAGAAGGAATCAGAGAGATGGCAGGGTGTCAGGAAACCTGCCTGCAGGTGAGCAGTGGGCATAAAGCCCTAAACCAAGGACTCTGGGTCCCTTCCCAGCAGCATACAGGCAGAGAAAGAGGTAGGGCTTGGCAGGAGGAGAGGAGGGCCCGGTTAAGGAAAATGAATTCACCCCAGCCATGTCTTCTGGTCTCCTAGGGTGAATTTGGGGTTCTGATTAGGATGCATTGTTGTTGCCTCATTAGGGGAATGTAAGTGGGAGGTGGTGTAGAAAAATCCCCCTGGGTGTTAACCATTTCTGGATAAGAGTTGATCCAGCCCTTGCAGGGTATTTCTTGTAGAGTATGTCCTCGGGTAAGGGGTAGAGCTTTGGAACTTTTTCTTCTCCTTTAAATAAAGCTGTACATTCCAGTTCTTGACACGTCAATAAATCTTGTTAATTTTTTTCCCCCCTGTGGTCAAATCTGACCTGTCCCGAGGTCAAAGAACTGGAAGAAAAAGGCCATCTGAGATGACAGAAGCAAAAGAGAGGAGAGGCTTCTGAACCTGGGGAGAACAGCGAGAACACAGGTGACCAGAGGTATGGATGGGAAGAGGCAAATTCAGGCCCAGACTCAACAGTGGACAACAAAGACCAAGTCTCAGTCACAACATCAAATCCCAGGTGTGGGGAAGCCCTGGACATGACAGGGATGTATCCACCTCTCTGGGCGATGAGACCGCAGAGGGCAGAGGAAAGGAGGGCAGGACCTCTAGGATGGGCACCTCCATCCACAGTCTGTCCTGTGTGTATGCCTCAGAGTGACAGAGACAGCTCCTGTGAGGGAGAGGGTCACAGGCAGAGAAGAGCCAAGGTGTTCAGGCCAGGTAAATTCTGCAGTCTCCTAAGGATCCAAAACAAAAAATCAGAGATTCTCAGAGGTATCAGGGTGGGAGGGGTTGGCATTCCCAGGCTGGGGAGAGGCTGGCTGGGGAGGTACTGCTTTCTGAAATCTTTTCATCAACGTCTTAATTCTTAAAAGCTACCTTCCCAGTTGATGTCCTCTATGCTCTAGGCTCAGAACGAAAAGGGCCTCGAATGCACAAAGGCGGGTTATACAGTGGGTCAAGGCAGGGAGGAGGTGGTACCAGCACATCCAGGAAAGAGAATTTTCTGGAACATCATGAGTTACCTAGTGAATCGCACATAGTGTCCAGCCTTCTACATTTAGCTGTAGACATGTGCTTGCAAACATGTTTGAGGGGTAACTCTACTGACTTCCCAAAATTATTTCTGGTCATTTCCAGTTATAGAGACCAGAAGAGCTCACTGGTTCCAAGAACAAGAAATCCACTGGATCTGATTATTACTCTCTGTGGTGTGCTCTCCTTCCAGTGATTAAAATCTTCTGTCTGTCATTATAGAAAATTTTCACCTATTTAAAATATCTAACAAAACACATTAAAATATACATGTATCTATGATGTTTATCAATTTCCAAAGTTCTGAAATTGTTTTTTATTACATTTGCAAGATTACAGATTTGTATGACAAAAAAGTTACATCAGGGTCCCACCCTCATATGTAATTTGCTCCCGCTCCCACAAGGTATCCAATGTTAATAGACACATTTGTGTCCTTCCCTACATTTCTCTGCAGGGACACATACACACAGTCACAGGTACACAAGTACATCTGCTGGGGTGTTTGCTTTTATGGAAACTTGGTCTCACTGTACCCACATTGCTCTCGCCCCTTCTTTCACTTGGCATTCTACCTTGATTCTCTGTAAGTCATTAGATATGGCACTGACACTATATTTTTGGGTCTTTAACTTACATGAAAAATTTAAATAGGTGATATCAACTCACTACACTTTATCTGGACTTATACATGTTGTTGTTAGAAGCTATCAAGTCAGTTCTGACCCCCAGTGACCCTAGGCACCACAGAACAAAACTCGGCCCGGTCATTGCAATCCCAATAATAGTTGCTATATTTGAGCACACTGTTGCAGCCACTGTATCAATCTCATTGAGGGTCTTCCTCTTTTTCCCTGGACCTCTGCTTTACCAAGCATGATGTCCTTTTCCAGGGACTGGTCCTTCTTGATAACATGTCCAAAGCCATCCTTACTTCTAAGGAATATTCTGGCCTTCTCTGTACAAGACAGATTTATTCACCCATATATAACACCACTAAAATGGAAACATTATCATCCATGCTTTTTAAGTCCACTCTTCCTGCATGTTCTAGCTCTCCTCCCCCTGTTCCTACCCACAAGTGAATCCAAGGTAATTCGGGTTAACAATGTGGTAAGTAGTCTCTCTTATCCTTGCTTAAACAAGCACACACAGACTTACATGTATCCTCATCTTCTCATTTATACACACACATAAACATAAACAGGTATTCAAGCATATTCAAAAAATTGATATTGTTTAACCCAGATGTGCTCATTTTATATACACTTCTCTGCACCTTGATTGTTTCAGTAATACTTCCATAATACTTCATAGAGATTTCTCCCACTCAACTACTACAATTCTTTTTCATTCTAATGACTCCCTGTTTTATTGATGATGTAGCTTTACCATAAGTTATCTATCATTCCACCATCAATGGACAAAGTTTGCTCATATTAATAATAACTATCCTTTCTATACTATAGGATTTGTTTCTGTGGAATAGACTCCACAGAGTGAGATTTCCAATTCAAAGAATATTAAAAGTACAGAGCCATGGCCATGTCTTTCCCCTAAAAAAAATTCCCCTAGAGGCTGCCATAATGCACCTCTCCAGCCACGTCTCAGGGCATCCTTCTCCCCACAGCCCAGCCAGCCGTAGGTGGTGCTGATTTTCAAATTGTGCCAGTTTCACTGGCAGTGTGATATTTTCTTAACTTGGACTATGTTTACTGGGCATGTGGATTTACTCTGAATGAACTGTTTGAATTCACTGCTCATTGTTCAAGTGATTAACTTTTATCCTTCTGTGTAAAATGGAAATTGTTATTAAGCCTTGTCATCTCCATTTCACATGATTTTCCAAATCTATCATTTGTGTATCACATTTTTGCAAGCTTTGTCCCCCAGAACGATCACTTGAGTCAGCACCATTTATTAAATAAATATAATTTTCTTGAAATATGACCTTTGTAAGTTATTGTGACTTCTTAACAGATTTTCTGTTTCATTGGTTGACTTGTCAGTTTCTATGCTATATAATATCAATTTGTTCTGTTACCCGAAGAGGTAGACACCTGTTACTATCCTGCTTTTTCATGTTTTACTTTGGTAAAACTGCCCTCGTTTTGCAGCGATTAAGTGCCCAACTGCTAATGCAAAGAAAGTTTGGCAGGTGGAACCCACCAGGTGGCTCCAAGGGAGAAAGACCTGGTGTTCTGCTCCCATAATGATTACAACCTAGAAAACCCTATGGGGCAGTCAGATGGGATCGCTTTGAGTCAAAAATCGCCTCCAAGTCTCGTAACAACAGGTATATTCTTTGTTATCTATTCTTTTATCTACTGTACTATTTGTAGCATATGATTCCTGTATACAGTTCAAAAACAACTATCTTAATATTCCGGCTAGAAATGCATTCCACTTATATATTAGTTTTAGGGACCTCCATTTAATTGACAAGACGTTCCATTTGAAAATATGGCATATTTTTGCATATATTCAGGTTTCATTTTATGTACTTTAATACATTGTTTTCCCTCATAGAGGTCCTTTGCTGCTCTGGTTAAAACAATGTTTTGCTAAATATTTTACAGTTTTGGACACAGTGTGATACAGTCAAGTAGTAGGGGAAAGAGAAGGGTCTGCCCTTCCCACCCTTGCCAATTTTAGACCCTTATTCTATACTGGAGAGAAACCATTGATTTTGATGCATTTGTCTTTTATGCAGGTATGTAATTATATCATCATTATTTTAAATATCTCTTTTAATACTTGTACTAGTTATTTAAATTTTCTAGTTTATTCCTTCACCTAAAAACTATGTTGAGTGATAGCAAAATTTTTGTCTAGTTCCAAATTTATCGGAATGGGTTTAATATTTTTCCATTTATCTCACACCTGATAAGTTTGGGGATAATTTGTTATGCACCAATGGATAACTAACACTCTGAGCTACTGACCTTTATGGTAATCTACACACAACTTGTTTCTGACAGGTAAGTACTTCCACCTGGCCTCTGTTCAGCTGGGATACCATGATTTACATTGCTACTAGGCAGCCCAGCTCCCACTAACAATATGAGCCTATAGAGAATTGTTCTTGTTAGCTGTCATCAAGTCCTTTCTGACTCATGACCACCCCATGTGGGCATAGTAGAAGTGTTCAATAGGGTTTTCAAGGCTGTGATCCTTTAAAAGCAGATCGTCAGGACTGTCTTCTGAAGTGCCTTTGGGTAGGTTCAAACCAATGAACTTTCAGCTAGTATAGAACACTTAACTGTTTGTGGCACCCAGGGACCCCCTGCAAAGGATACATATTGGTAAGCTCCATGTTGCTGGTGCTCCCCTCATCTCCGCATTCCTTATTCTTTTGATGAAATGGGTGTCCTTCAGGACCTCCAAGAAATGGTCTTATAGAAGACTAACTCAGACTTGCCCACATATTGGAGGCTTTTATTTCTTCTTCCAACACCCGACACAGTAGGTCCGGCATTTCAATTTCATAGAATTTGGGCCATTGCCTTTTCTAAGCTTCCAAAAGCAATCCCACAGCATATTAAACCCATTTCCAGAACCCTTGCTACGGCAATAAATCCTTGTCAACAAACTCTCCTTGACCCAACTTTATATTAAACTCCCCTTGACTCAGCACCTTCAGCACTCGTCCCTCAGCACACCCCCGTCCTGCTCACACAAGGCAGCCAGGTCTTGCAGCTCCTGCAATGTACACTCCCTCCCCCCCCCTTACCACAACTATCACTTCCGCCGGTGGCTATGCTGGTATCTGACAGCTAAGTATCTGGACAAATGCATGGGATTCTATCTGAGGATTCTGCAAGGGAAACTGTTGAAGGTGGATTGGGGGGGTGACCAGAACACAGAGTATGAACATTCCAGAGGTTGAAATTAAATGAGCCCAAATCCCAGAGCTGCACATCTGTTGTGGACAGAAACAGCTACGAGAGAAGCCTTCTCTCATATAAATGGGATAGAGGGTCCATAAAGGAGAGAGATGGGCAGGTGGGCAGGTGGGCAGGTGGACAGGTGGGCAGACACCTGAAACTCTGGCAGAGGAGAATCCTTCTCTCTGACCAGATTATGGAAGGGCCAACGAGTGTAGAAGAATCTCCAATATATTTTTTTCTCTCTCTCTGCTGTTAACTGGCACCTAGTCAATTCTACCTCAAAGGCTGAGACTTTTCAAAAGCAGATTGCCAGGCTTGTCTTTTGAGGTGCTTCTTGACAAGTTCAAACTGCCAGCCTTTTGGCTGGTTGTCCAGTGCTTTGGCCCCATAGGAAGAACCAGTCACTTATGTGAACGACAGAATGAAGAGATTAAAGCCCCAGCATTCCTGCCAGTGGGCCAGGAAAGCACTCCTTCAGAACTCAGACAGCAGCAGAGAAATAAAGAGAGGAGACTGTGCAAGAAAGAGATTCTGCAGACTTGCTATGAACTCCTGGTTAACCCCCCAGATGCATATGCATTGCCCTGACTCTAAGAAGCATTATCAAATCCTTTAAGAGGCGCCCTATGGGTTAGAACGCCATCAAGGTTCCAGACTGAGTGGGGCTCACATAGATTAGATCTGAATACAGCTGCAAAGCCTTCAAAAATTGAACTAACATTTGAACCATAGAATACAGAAGATGGGACAGAACTTGGAGCCTGAACATAACTGGGTCAATAGACTGCTAAAAACAAAAAAGAAAAAAATTCTCATAAAATTAAGCCAGACTTGTAGTCTTGAAATCATAAGACACAGATTTTAAAATGCTATTCTAATCATTCTCCAAGAAATAACAGGGACACTTTTTTAAATAAATGGAAAGATAACGGGTGCTATTTGCAAAGGAAAATTTTACATGGTAAAAATACATGGTAGAAATAAAATTCATTTGATAGTTTCAACAGCAGAATGGTGATGACGGAGAAAAAAATAGATGAGTTTAAAATATTTACTCTGAAAAGAGAGAAAAAATACGGAAAAAAATGAAAAGAGCCTCAAGAATTAGAGAAACAGTCTGTTTATTTATTAGAACTCCAGAAGAAGTGGAGAAAATGTGTGCTGTAGGAAAACATATTTGATGAAATACTGGGTGAACACTTTCCAAGTTTGATGAAAGACGTGAACTTACAGATTCAGAAGGTCAGCAAACCCCAACAGGTTAATCCTAAAGAACTCTGTGTGAAAATATCATATTTTTATGCAAATATTGTGTTATGTGTTTTTTGCAGATCACACGCTCCCCTCCCCCCAAACCGGCATATTTGCAAGCATGCTGTGCTAGTTTTTTACACCAACATATAAAAAAAAAAAATAAAATTAGGCACCATTTCTCATAAGAGTACCCGGAAAGAGGAAGGCTCAGTTGGCAAAAAATATCTATAATGTGTGCATTATTTGCACAAAAATACAGTACATCATAATCAACTGCAGAATAACAAAGATCAAGAAAATACCCAGGAAGAAGCTAGAGAGAAAACAATAGATTTCACATGGGAAAAATAATTTCACTGACTCTTTCTTCATTATCAGAAAACCACAGAGGCTGAAATGTTGTGAAAAAAACATTTTTTCAACACTGAAAGATCAGAAACATTACCCCAGATTTCTATATCCAATCATTACCTTCAGGAGTAAAGAAAAAATAGTGCCATTCTTAGGGAAGGAAAACTGAGAGAATTCATCGCCACCAGACTTCTCCCAAACGAGACACTAATGGAAGTGCTTCAGGAGGTAGACTTGGAATTTCAGCCGTATTTCAGGAAAGCAGAAAACGTGGGAACTATGTGGGTAAATATACTGTGTTAATACTGTAGTCACTGCACAACATGGCGCTGGACATGACTCTGTGGAAAGTTTTTCCAGTCTCTTGGAAATGCTTGGGAACATACTCTTGACAGAAAATCATTATTAGAGAATAGAATTAATTTTGACAATATCTGAAAGATGTCTGTAGTCAAGTCTGGTGAATAAAATGGAAACTAAATTTTGGGACCCAAAATAAGGTGTGGTAACAAAAAATGAGTCTCAATTCCGATGTGGCCATGAGCTGGCTCTGAAGGCCGGCCTCCCCCAGAGAGGCGTTTCAGGCACATTGGGAGCAATGGCTTGTTGTTCTTGTTGCTAGGTGCCATCGAGTGGATTTGTGAGTCATTGCTGCCCAGAGTGAAGGCAATAGTGTCCCAACAGGGTTTCCTGAGTTGTAATCTTAATGGGAGAGGATTGCCAGATCTTTACTCCTTTGAGCCTTTGGGTGGGTTCAAACCATTGACCTTTCGGTTAGCAGTCAAGCACTTAAACTTTGCACCACCAGGGCTCCTTGGAATAATGGCAGCAGCACAGAATTTGGTACAAACTTCCCCATGGGCCTTCCCTGAGAAGTAACCTCTTTGCTGAAGGACCAAGTTTAGTTTTCATACATAGTCATTCTGTACAAAGTCTCCATAAGAATTAGAGTGCCTCCTTGAATGGACAACATTTTACATGTCCTCCATGAAGAAAATGCCTCAAGGGCAAAGTTTAAGAGTAAACCAAGGCATTTCCCATAACTCCTTACCTGAGAGCGTCTTCGTGAGGATTTCCTAAACACACGGAAAAGAACATAGTAGACACTGCCTTCTATTTACCTCTTCCCTCCTAAACAAACAGAAACCTTTGCTGAGATGTCAGGTGTCAAGCCCCAAACTACTCTTCTTATCCTGTATGTAAGTTCTGTAATGAGACCAGGACCCAGGCAGTATTTCCCATCTTTCAAAGTTTGAAAGTGAAATCCTGTTACAAGTCACTAGATCAGCCCAGGAGCTGGAAGACTGAAATTCCTGGTCCTCTGACAAGTGGGAAGGGCAGGGTGGGATTGGGCAGAGCCTCCTTGACCATCACTTGCCCCAAAAGGCTCTGGAGGCTGCTTCATGTTATAAGTCAAAGGCCCTTCCAGCCCAGTCGCATAAGAGCAGGGAAAGGCTTTTTCCATTGAAAGAAGAAATGGGCTCAGGAGCAGCAGGTTTGAGGCCATTCAGCTTCTGTCAGCTTTGTGGCTTCGGACATCTTGGCCGCTGGTCGCCTTCACAACTGGGTCTTTATACCTCTCCACCTCTCTCTCCCTCCCAGTTTTCTCCCAGTACCATGGGCTGTGGCTTCTGCTAGTTTTAATGATTTCAATGTTTCAGTAGCTCCTCGCCCCACTCAGAGGAGGCAGGTTTGCAGGGTGTGAGGGACAAACCCATAGTGCTGCTTAGGTTTCCTTCAACAGAAACACTCCTGAGGTGACAAGCTGTCCTGACTGATCTTGAGACCAAGACAGACAGAAACTCAGTGAGAGGGTCATTGGCTTCTGGAAGTGTCAGCACTCTCAGAGACATGTCCCGGGGTCATGCCCAATTGCAGGAAAAATGAAGTGGCTCTGAACCTCGGTGTGTTGACCGTCCAGTACAGAGGACCCGGAAGCCTCAGGAGGATTCTCAGTCTTAGTCTAACCAAGCACTGGGGAAATCCTCACAGGGTGGGAGCAGTGATATTCCTGGGTATCTTTATTCTAAAAATCTCAGAGCAGTTGCTACAGTCTTGTGAGGTGGGAAAAGAGAAAGCTTGGGACCACAGGAGGGTGGCAAAAGAAGTAGGCTCCTATCACTCACTCCCTCTTGGATCTTGTTCAGGTTTTTTTGTTTTTTAATGCAACCTGGGCTCCAGGCAGGCACTTATTGCTAAAGTTGTATTTCTCTGTTTTAATTTATGATATCTAAGTCAAATCTGGAGTCTTGAGCTCATTTTGATAATTCGTCTTTAGTCTGTGCAGACAAGAGTCCACTCACACCCATGATGAAAGCAAAGGAAATAAATTCCCTAGCCTAGACCAGGGCGGGCTCTCTTGCTCCTCAAACTAAGAGTACCACACTTGGGGAGCTCTCCTAGGGCAGTGCAGGTGGCGAGTCCAGTCTGGGGCCCTGGGAAGGGGATGGGGTGGGTGCCAGGCAGTGTGGCCTCTGTGGCTTCACCTTCTCCTCCAGGAAGTGCATCTCGAAGGCCTCCACATTTGGATCCTGACGCTAACCACAAGTTCTCACCCTTCTGTGTCCACTGTCTGGACCCAAGTCCCCATATGCCTCCTCTGCCCTCCTATCTCATCATATGCGCTGTGATCATGCTCCGGTATGTACCCTGGGTCTCGCCCTCTATGGCCTTCGGGTCCCCGAGTTCTGTTGGGACCTGCCAGTCTGGGCAGTCTCAGGTGTGGGTGGGGCTGGGTGGGCTGGGACTGTCACAAAAGGCTCCTGAAGCCAGCTCTTTCCTGCTCCCCACCAGCTTGTGGTAGGGCTGCCCAGGACCCCGCACCTCTCCCGGGTGCCCCTCTCTGAGCATCCCTGCCGTCCCCTCCCCTAGTTCTTGAGGCACCTTCTCTTGATGCACAGATGCAACTGGGCACCTCACCACACAGAACCCGGAGTCGGTTCTCAGCTAGATTAAAGACCTGAACCTGAAATGCACAACCTTAAAACCACTAGAACCAATAACTCGTTGTCGTCTAATCCATTCCGACTCATAGGGACCATAAAGGACAGAGTAGAACTGCCCTATAGGGTTCCCAAGGAGCGCCCGGTGGACTTGAACTGCCAACCTTTTAGTTACCAGCTGTAGCTTTTAACCACTACTCCACAAGGTTTCCTAAAACTGCTAGATAGGTGGGAAATGAAAAAAGGAAAAAAAAGTAAATAAAAAAATTTTAAGAAAAAGAACAATTACAGAATATGTAAAAGAAAAAAAATAACAAAATAAAAAAAAATCACATAATATGAGACTGTAACCTCACATTTTGGAGTCAAGGAGGCTGGGTTGTATCTTTCTTTGCAAATAAGTCTTAGATTAGGGAATTGGTACCAGGAGTAGATACACACTCTCACTTCAGGAAAATGGAAAATCTGGGATTAATTGACCTGGATGAGGCGGAAAACGGTGATAACCACATAATATTTAAAGATGAAATCCTAACAGCCTAAAACATGCAGTGGAAATTTTTCTAAGTAAAGTAGCATTAGAAGAGGCCTTTAATCACTACACAAAATGGGTCAGTAGTTCAAGATCTCCCTACAAAGATGGAATCAACTCAATGGCCAACTGGTTTTGGGTTTGGTAGATCACTTTTAGGCAGGTTCCAGCAAACACGCAAAAAACAGATCATTTCAATCTTGTACACAGTCAATAAAGAAGAGAAAACTATTAGATGCTTCCCAACTTGTTCCCTAAGGCCACTTTAATATTGATACCAAATTAGAAAAGGAAGGTACAAGGGGAGTTACAGGACAAGCACACTAAGCAACTGAGATGCAAAAACCTACCTAAAATGCTGGCAAAGAAATCCAGCAAGGTATAAAGCATGCAATATGCCATGATCAAGGGGGTTTATTTAAAGGATGCAAGCTTGAGTGAACATTAAAGGTTTAATAATTTAATTCACCACATGTGTAGGTTAAGGAAGAAAAGACATAGGTTCACCTCAAGAGACGGTGAAAAGGCAGTGATAAAATCCAACCACACTGAGACATAAGAACTCTGAGCAAACATGGAACAGAAAAGGAGTTCCCGAATGTGGAAAACTACAACTAGCATGATAGTTCCTGGTGAAATATGGAACATTCTCTTTAATATTAATTAGCAACAAAATCAGGATGCTTTCTCTCATTATTTCTATTAAATATTTAACACTGGAGTACAAAAAGAAAAAGAAAACATATAACTCTTATTATTCATAGATTATAGGAATGTCTCCACAGAAAAATTTAAAAAACATAGAAAATATTAGAATTAATATTAGTTAATCATAAATACAAAGTAAAAAATAAAGTGAATTTCTCTGCAGCAGCATCAAGACAACTCTGTCATAGCTCTCAGTGAAAGCAGAGGACACTGACAGGGAAACAGCGGGATCCAGGTGGGCTAGATTTTTTTTTTAGACCAAGGAGGGGAGAGCACTATTTTACACTGGGCTGGATTTATAAGCACAGGTATGTGTGTTAGTTACCTAGTGCTGCCGTAGGAAAAAAAAATAAATAACACAGTTGGGTGGTTTTAGAGAATAAAAATTTATTCTCTCGCAGTTCAGGAGGCTACCTGCCTGAATTCAGGGCATGGCTCATGTCTACTCCAGCTTCTAGCAGCTTCCAGCCACCCATTGTGTTCCTGGCCTTGTAGATGCATATGCTCCGTTGTCTGTCTTCCTCTCCTACTGAGTGTGTCTGTGTCTATTCTGCTGTTTTTATAACTCAGAAGGGCCTAGGTTTAGGACCCACCCTACACTGGTATGGCCTCATTAATATAATTTTAAAATCCCCTATATCCAAATCAGGTCACATTTACGGGTACGGTGGTTAGGATTTCAACATACCTTTTGGGGTTTTACAATTCAGTCCATAATAGTGCCCTCACCAGATATTCTGGACTGAGAATACTAGCATGAGCAGCTAGGAGTGGTTCTATTTTTTTCCCGCATTAGTTGGTTGTAACTTGTCTCAATGGCCACTCATATGAACTTTGGAGCAGCTTATTATGAAGGCCCTGGCCAACCTTTCGTACCCATGTCCGTTGTGTGGAAAAACACACAGCCTCCCATCACTGAAGCCTTGGGAAATTCATATATAAGTGTGGAATGGAGTTGGGACCGGAACTGTCTCGTGGCCTTGATAACATGGAATAGCTGTTAAGATATCCACATGGAGATGTCAGGTAATAATACTAACAGCTAACACTTACTGAGTACATGCACTGGTGCCAGGATTCTTGTAAGGGCTTCTCCTTTCCTAAGATATTTGTTCTGCATGATAGCCCTATGAGGAATGTATCATTATAATGCACATTTTATACATGAAGAGGCTGATACAGAGATTTAAGCTGATATTTGAGTATAAGTCTGGACCCAGGAGGAGTTGAAATGGCTGGAGGTGTAAATCTCACGTCCTCAGCTATAGGCCAATGGCTGTGGACACACTGAGGCATTCCAGACAGAGGGTGTCAATAGAGAGAGAGGACTAAACACCGAGCCCTAGGGCACCCTGACACCTACAAGCTGGCCAGGTGAACCACAGCCAACAAAGCTCTCTGAAGGCCAGTGTGGTTCCTGGAAGGTGGTCTGTCCTTTCTCTAGGCCGAATTTCCCCACTGCCCCTCCCACCCGCACTGGCTTGTCCCCTTCCTAATGGCAGGGACAATGTGTGACTTTCACCACTGCCCAAGATCCCAAGGTTATAATAACATTAGTATGGAAAGCAGAATGATGGAGTCAGGAAGCCTGGTGGTCACATGCAACGAGAAAAGAGCAAATAAAGACGGGGAGAAGACTGTGAGCCAGAGAGGTAGGAGAAATGAATATTTCCTGAGTGCTAAATAAGGCTGGACGTCTGCTAGTGGCATGTAGTTCCTCATTTAAACTTCAGAGGGACACAATGGGTGGAATAGACATTGCTATCCACTTTCATCATGCAAACATTTTATTTCCTTTGATTTTAACAGTAACTTCTTATAAAAACAAATGAGAAAATAGAGAAGAGTATAATAAAAGAATACATCTCATCAATTCAGTACTATCATTTTGCCTCAGCAGCTACACATTTTTGTTGTTGATGTAAATATAACACGCAACCTTTGCCAAGTGAACGAGTTCTACAGGTGTACACACTATTGACAGAAATTACATTAATCGGCTGTGCAACCCTACCCTTAATCTGTGTGATTTTTCCATCATTGTAAACAGAAACTCAGTTTCCATATGCAATAAAAAAAAATATGCAATAGCACCTCTTTATTCCCTCCCTCCTGCCCCTGAGAACCCTTATAAACTTTCGTCTCTATACATTTGCCTGTTTTTGTAAAAGGCATGGTGACACTACCCAGAGGTACCTCGGAAGGAAGCGCTGGTGACTGTACCCAGAGGTACCTCGAAAGGAAGGCCTGGTGACTGTACCCAGAGGTAACTCAGAAGGAAGGCCTGGAGACTGTACCCAGACGTACCTCGGAAGAAAGGCTCGGTGACTGTACCCAGAGGTACTTCGGAAGGAAGGCCTGGTGACTGTACCCACAGGTACGTGGGAAGAAAGGCCTGGAGACTGTACCCAGAGCTACCACGGAAGGAAGACATGGTGACTGTACATAGAGGTACTCGGAAGGAACGCCTGCTGACTCTACACAGAGATACCTAGAAAGGAAGGCCCGGTGACTGTAACCAGAGGTACCTCGGAAGGAAGGCCTGGTGACTGCACCCAGAGGTACCTCGGAAGGAAGGCCTGGTGATTGTACCCAAAGGTTCCTCGGAAGGAAGGCCTGGTGACTGTACCCAGAAGTACCTCAGAAGAAAGGCCTGGTGACTGTACCCAGAGGTACCTCGGAAGGAAGACCTGATGACTGTACCCAGAGATAACTCGGAACGAAGGCCTGGTGACTGTACCTATAGGTACCTCAGAAGGAAAGCCTGGTAACTGAACCCAGAGGTACCTCGGAAGGAAGGCCTGGTGACTGTACCCAGAGGTACCTAGAAAGGAAGACCCGGTGACTTTAAACAGAGGTACCTCGGAAGAAAGTCCCGGTGACTATACCCAGAGGTACTTCGGAAGGAAGGCCTGGTGACTGTACCCAGAAGTACCTCGGAAGAAAGGCCTGGTGACTTTACCCAGACGTACCTCTGAAGAAAGGCCTGGTGACTGTACCCAGCGGTACCTCGTAAGAAATGCCTGCTGACTGTACCCAGAGATGCCTCGAAGGAAGGTCTGGTGACTGTACTCAGAGGTACCTCAGAAGGAAGGCCAGGTGACTGAACTCAGAGGAACCTCGGAAAGAAGGCCTGGTGACTGTACCCACAGGTACCTCGGCAGAAATGCCTGCTGACTCTACCCAGAGGTACCTCGGAAGGAAGGCCTGGTGGCTGTACTCATTAGTACCTCGGAAGACAGGCCTGGTGACTGTACCCAGAGGTACCTCGGAAGGAAGGCTGGTGGACTGCACACAGAGCTAACTCAGAAGGAAGGCCTGGTGACTGTACCCAGAGGTAACTCGTAAGAAAGGCCTGGTGACTCTGCCCAGAGTTAGCACAGAAGAAAGGCCTGGTGACTGTACCCAGAGGGACCTCAGAAAGAAGACCGGGTGACTGTACCGACAGGGACCTCGGAAGGAGGCCTGGTGACTGTACCCAGGGGTACCTCAGAAGGAGGCCTGGTGACTGTACCCAGAGTTACCTCGGAAGGAAGGCCTGGTGACTGTACTCAGAGGTACCTCAGAAGGAAGACCTTGTCACTGTACCCAGAGGTACCTCAGACGGAAGGCCCGGGGATTGGACCCAGAGTTACCTCAGAAGGAAGTCCTGGTGGGTGTACCCAGAGGTGCCTCGAAAGGAAGGCCTTGTGACCGTACCCAGAAGTACATTAGAAGGAAGTTCTGGTGACTGTACCCAGAGGTACCTTGGAAGGAAGGCCTGGTGACTGTACCCAGAGGTAACTCACAAGGAAGTCCTTCTGACTGTACCCAGACATACCTAGAAAGAAAGGCCTGGTGACTGTACCCAGAGGTACCCCGGAAGAAAATTCTGGTGACTGCACCCAGGGTTACCTCAGAAGGAAGGCCTGGTGACTTTACCCAGAGGTACCTCGGAAGGAATACCTGGTGACAGTACTCAAGGTACCTCAGAAGGAAAGCCTGGTGAATGTACCCAGAGGTACCTCGTAAGAAATGCCTGGTGACTGTACCCAGAGATGCCTCGGAAGGAAGGCCTGGTGACTGTACCCAGAGGTACCTCGTAAGAAAGGCCTGGTAACTGTACCCAGAGGTAACTGACAAGGAAGTCCTTCTGACTGTACCCACAGATACCTCGAAAGAAAGGCCTGGTGACTGTACCCAGAGTTACCTGACAAGGAAGGCCTGGTGACTGTACCCAGAGTTACCTCGGAAGGAGGCCTGCTGACTGTACCCAGAGTTACCTCGGAAGAAGGCCTGGTGACTGTACCCAGAAGTACCTCGGAAAGAAGGCCTGGAGACTGTACAGAGAGGTACCTTGGAAGGAGGGCATGGTTACTACCCAGAAGTACCTCGGAAGAAAGGCCTGGTGACTGTACTCAGAGCTACCTCAGAAGAAACACCACGTCACTGTACCCAAAGGTACCTCAGAAGGAAGGCCTGGTGATTGTACCCAGCGATACCTCAGAAGGAAGGCCTGGTGATTGTACCCAGAAGTACCTCGGAAGGAAGGCCTGGTGACTTTACCCAGAGGTACCTCGGAAGCAAGGCCTGGTGACTGTACCCAAAAGCACCTCGGAAGAAACGCCTGGTGACTGTACTCAGAGGTACCTCGGAAGGAAGGTCTGGGAACTGTACCCAGAGGTACTTCGGAGAGAAGGCCCGGTGGCTGTAACCACAGGTGCCTTGGAAGGAAGGCTTGGTGACCATACCCAAAGGTACCTGGGAAGTAAGGCATGGTGACTGTATACAGAGGTACCTCGGAAGGAAGGCCTGGTGACTGTACGCAGAGGAACCTGAGAAGGAAGACCTCGTGACTGTACCCAGAGGTACCTCAGAAGGAAGGCCTGGTGCTTGTACCCAGAGGTACCTCGGTAGGAAGGCCTGGTAACTGTACTCATTAGTACCTCGGAAGGAAGGCTGGGGGACTGTACCCAGAGCTAACTCAGAAGGAAGGCCTGGTGACTGTACCCAGAGATACCTCGTAAGAAAAGCCTGGTGGCTGTACCCAGAGATACCTCGGAAGGAAGGCCTGGTGACTGTACCCAGAGTTACCTCAGAAGGAAGACCCGCTGCGTATACGCAGAGGTACCTCAGAAGGAAGGCCTGATGACTCTTCCCAGAGGTAACTCAGAAGGAAGGTCTGGAGACTCTACTCAGAGGTACCTTGGGAGGAAGGCCTGCTGAGTGTACCCAGAGGCACCTCGGAAGGAAGGCCTGGTGACTGTACCCAGAAGTACCTCGGAAAAAAGGCCTAGTGACTGTACCCAGAGGTACCTCGGAAGAAGGCCTGGTGACTGTACCCAGAAGTACCTCGGAAAGAAGGCCTGGAGACTGTACAGAGAGGTACCTTGGAAGGAGGGCATGGTTACTACCCAGAAGTACCTCGGAAGAAAGGCCTGGTGACTGTACTCAGAGCTACCTCAGAAGAAACACCACGTCACTGTACCCAAAGGTACCTCAGAAGGAAGGCCTGGTGATTGTACCCAGCGATACCTCAGAAGGAAGGCCTGGTGATTGTACCCAGAAGTACCTCGGAAGGAAGGCCTGGTGACTTTACCCAGAGGTACCTCGGAAGCAAGGCCTGGTGACTGTACCCAAAAGCACCTCGGAAGAAACGCCTGGTGACTGTACTCAGAGGTACCTCGGAAGGAAGGTCTGGGAACTGTACCCAGAGGTACTTCGGAGAGAAGGCCCGGTGGCTGTAACCACAGGTGCCTTGGAAGGAAGGCTTGGTGACCATACCCAAAGGTACCTGGGAAGTAAGGCATGGTGACTGTATACAGAGGTACCTCGGAAGGAAGGCCTGGTGACTGTACGCAGAGGAACCTGAGAAGGAAGACCTCGTGACTGTACCCAGAGGTACCTCAGAAGGAAGGCCTGGTGCTTGTACCCAGAGGTACCTCGGTAGGAAGGCCTGGTAACTGTACTCATTAGTACCTCGGAAGGAAGGCTGGGGGACTGTACCCAGAGCTAACTCAGAAGGAAGGCCTGGTGACTGTACCCAGAGATACCTCGTAAGAAAAGCCTGGTGGCTGTACCCAGAGATACCTCGGAAGGAAGGCCTGGTGACTGTACCCAGAGTTACCTCAGAAGGAAGACCCGCTGCGTATACGCAGAGGTACCTCAGAAGGAAGGCCTGATGACTCTTCCCAGAGGTAACTCAGAAGGAAGGTCTGGAGACTCTACTCAGAGGTACCTTGGGAGGAAGGCCTGCTGAGTGTACCCAGAGGCACCTCGGAAGGAAGGCCTGGTGACTGTACCCAGAAGTACCTCGGAAAAAAGGCCTAGTGACTGTACCCAGAGGTACCTCGGAAGAAAGACCTCGTGTCTGTACCCAGAGAGAACTCAGAAGGAAAACCTGGTGATTGTACCCAGAGGTACCTCGGAAGGAAGGCCTGGTGACTGTAACCAGAGGTATCTCGGAAGAAAGGCGTGGTGACTGTACCCAGAGGGACCTCGGAAGGAAGGCCTGGTGACTGTACCTAGAGGTACCTCGTAAGAAAGTCCTGGTGACTGTACCCAGAATTAGCTCGGGAAAAACCCTGGTGACTGTACACAGAGGGACCTCAGAAAGAAGGCTGGGTGACTGTCCCCAGAGGTACCTCAGAAGGAAGTGATGGTGACTCTACCCAGAGGTACATCGGAAGGAAGCGATGGTGACTGTACCCAGAGGTGCCTCGAAAAGTAGGCCTGGTGAGTGTACCCAGAGGTACCTCGAAAGAAAGGCCCGGTGACTGTACCCAGAGGTACCTCGGAGGAATGCCTGGTGACAGTACCCAAGTACCTCAGAAGTTAAGCCTGGTGACTGTACCCAGAGGTACCTAGTAAGAAATGCCTGGTGACTGCACCCAGAGGTATCCCGGAAGAAAGGCTTGGTGAGTGTACCCAGAGGTACCTCGGAAAGAAGGCCTGGTCATTGTATCCAGAGGTACCTCGGAAGGAAGGCCTGGCGACTGTACCCAGAGGCAACCCGGAAGGAAGGCCTGGTGACTGTACGCAGAGGAACCTGAGAAGAAAGACCACGTAACTGTACCCAGAGGTAGCTCAGAAGGAAGGCCTGGTGCTTGTACCCAGAGGTACCTCGGAAGGAAGGCCTGATAACTGTACTCATTAGTACCTCGGAAGGAAGGCTGGGGGACTGTACCCAGAGCTAACTCAGAAGGAAGGCCTGGTGACTGTACCCAGAGGTACCTAGTAAGAAAGGCCTGGTGACTGTACTCATTGTGACCTCAGAAGGAAGGCCTGGTAATTGTACCCAGAGGTACCTCGGAAGGAAGGCCTGGTGACTGTACCCAGAAGTACCTCGGAAGAAAGGCCTGGTGACTGTACCTAGAGGTACCTCGTAAGAAAGTCCTGGTGACTGTACCCAGAATTAGCTCGGGAAAAACCCTGGTGACTGTACACAGAGGGACCTCAGAAAGAAGGCTGGGTGACTGTCCCCAGAGGTACATCGGAAGGAAGCGATGGTGACTGTACCCAGAGGTGCCTCGAAAAGAAGGCCTGGTGAGTGTACCCAGAGGTACCTCGAAAGAAAGGCCCGGTGACTGTACCCAGAGGTACTTCGGAAGGAAGGCCTGATGACTGTACCCAGAGGTACCTTGGAAGGAAGTCCTGGTGACTGTACCCAGAGATACCTCGTAAGAAAAGCCTGATGGCTGTACCCAGAGATACCTCGGAAGGAAGGCCGGTGACTGTTCCCAGAGTTACCTCGGAAGGAAAGCCTGGCAACTGTACCCAGAGGTACCTCAAAAGGAGGCCTGGTGACTGTACCCACAGGTACCTCAGAAGGAGGCCTGGTGACTGTACCCAGAGTTACCTCGGAAGGAGGCCTGCTGACTGTACCCAGAGTTACCTCGGAAGAAGGCCTGGTGACTGTACCCAGAAGTACCTCGGAAAGAAGGCCTGGAGACTGTACAGAGAGGTACCTTGGAAGGAAGGCATGGTTACTACCCAGAAGTACCTTGGAAGAAAGGCCTGGTGACTGTACTCAGAGCTACCTCAGAAGAAACACCACGTCACTGTACCCAAAGGTACCTCAGAAGGAAGGCCTGGTGATTGTACCCAGCGATACCTCGGAAGGAAGCGATGGTGATTGTACCCAGAGGTACATGGGAAGGAAGGCCTGGTGACTGTACCCAGAGGTACCTCAAAAGGAAGGTCTGGTGACTGTACTCAGAGGTACCTCGGGAGGAAGGCCTGCTGAGTGTACCCAGAGGCACCACGGAAGGAAGGCCTGGTGGCTGTACCCAGAAGTACCTTGGAAAAAAGGCTTAGTGACTGTACCCAAAGGTACCTCGGAAGGAAGGCCTGGTGACTATAACCAGAGGTATCTCGGAAGAAAGGCGTGGTGACTGACCCAGAGGGACCTCGGAAGGACTGCCTGGTGACAGTACCCAAGTACCTCAGAAGTTAAGGCTGGTGACTGTACCCAGAGGTACCTCGTAATAAATGCCTGGTGACTGCACCCAGAGGTATCTCGGAAGAAAGGCGTGGTGACTGTACCCACAGGTACCTGAGAAAGAAGTACCTCGGAAAAAAGGCCTAGTGACTGTACCCAGAGGTACCTCGGAAGGAAGGCCTGGTGACTGTACCCAAGGGTACCTCAATAGGAAGACCCGCTGCCTCTACGCAGAGGTACCTCAGAAGGAAGGCCTGATGACTCTACCCAGAGGTACATCAGAAGGAAGATCTGGTGACTGTACCCATAGGTACCTCAGAAGGAAGGCCGGTGACTGTACCCAGAGGTACCTCTGAAGGAAGTTCTGGTGACTGTACTCATAGGTACCTCAGAAGGAAGGCCTGGTGAATATACCCAGGCATATCTCCGAAGAAACGCCAGGTGACTGTACACAGAGGTACCACGGAAGGAAGGCCTGGTGATTGCACCCAGAGGTACCTCGGAAGGAATGCCTGGTGAGTACTCAGACATACCTAGGAAGAAAGGCCTGGTCACTGTACTCAGAGGTACCTCAGAAGAAAGACCTCGTGAGTGGACTCAGAGGTACCTCAGAAAGAAGGCCTGGTGATTGTACCCAGAGGTACATCGGAAGGAAGGCCTGGTGACTGTACACATTAGTGCCTCGGACGGAGGCCTGGTGACTGTACCCAGAGGTACCTCAGAAGGAAGGACTGGTGACTGTACCGAGAGGTATCTCGGAAGGAAGGCCTGGTGACTACCCAGAAGCACATCGGAAGAAAGGCCTGGTGACTGTACTCAGAGGTACCTCAGAAGAAAGACCTCGTGACTGTACCCAGAGGTACCTCAGAAGTAAGGCCTGGTGATTGTACCCAGAGGTACCTCGGAAGGAAGGCCTAGTGATCGTACCCAGAAGTACATCGGAAGGAAGGCCTGGTGACTGTACTCAGAGTTACCTAGGAAGGAAAGCCTGGTGACTCTACCCAGAGGTACCTCGGAAGGAAGCGATGGTGACTGTACCCAGAGGTACTTGGAAAAGAAGGCGAGGTGCGTGTACCCAGAGTTACCTCGTAAAAAGGGCTGGTGACTTTACCCAGAGGTACCTCGGAAGGAAGGCCTGGTGACTGTACCCAAAGGTACATCAGAAGGAAGGCCTGATGGCTGTACCCAGAGGTGCCTCAGAACGAAGGCCTGGTGACCGTACACAGAGGTACCTCGGACAGACAAACTGGTGACTGTACCCAGTGGTACCTCGGAATTAAGGCTTGGTGATCGTAAGCAGAGGTACCTGGGAAGGAAGGCCTGGTGACTGCACGCAGAGGTACCTCGGAAGGAAGACCTGCTGACTGTACCCAGAAGTACCTCAGAAGGAAGGCCTGGTGACTGTACCCAGAGGTACCTCAGAAGAAATACCTCGTGACTCTACCCAAAGGTACCTCACAAGGAAGGCCTGGTGATTGTACCCAGAGTTATCTCGGAAGGACGGCCTTGTGACGATACCCAGAAATACCTCGGAAGAAAGGACTGGTGAGTGTACCGAGAGATGCCTCGGAAGGAAGGCCTGGTGACTGTACCCAGAGGTACCTCGGAAGGAAATCCTGGTACTGTACACAGAGGTACTTCGGAAGGAAGGCCTGGTGACTATACCCAGAGTTACTTCGGAAGGAAGCGATGGTGACTGTACCCAGAAGTACCTCGGAAGGAATTCCAGGTGACTGTACCCAGAGGTACCTCGGAAGGAGGGCCTGGTGACTGTACCCAAAGGTACCTCGGAAGAAAGGCCTTGTGACTGTACCCAGAGGTACCTCGGAAGGAATTCCTGGAGACTGTACACAGAGGTACCTCGGAAGCAAGGCCTGGTGACTCTACGCAGAGTTACCTCGGAAGGAAACGATGGTGACTGTACCCAGACGTACCTCGGAAGGAAGGCCTGGTGACTCTAGCCAGAGGTACCTGGGATGGAATGCCTGGTGACAGTACTCAAGGTACCTCAGAAGGAAAGCCTGGTGAATGTACGCAGAGGTACCTCGTAAGAAATGCCTGGTGACTGAACCGAGAGATGCCTCGAAAGGAAGGCCTGGTGACTGTACCCAGAGGTACCTCGGAAGGAAGGCCTAGTGACTGTACCCAAAGGTACCTCAATAGGAAGACCCGCTGCCTTTACGCAGAGGTACCTCAGAAGGAAGGCCTGATGACTCTACCCAGAGGTACATCAGAAGGAAGATCTGGTGACTGTACCCAGGTACCTCAGAAGGAAGGCCGGTAACTGTACCCAGAGGTACCTCTGAAGGAAACCCTGGTGACTGTACCCAGAGGTAACTCGTAAGAAAGGCTTGGTGAGTGTACCCAGAGGTACCTCGGAAAGAACGCCGGGTGACTGTACCCAGAGGTACCTCGGAAGGAAGCGATGGTGACTGTACCCAGAGGTACTTGGAAAAGAAGGCGAGGTGCGTGTACCCAGAGGTACCTCGTAAAAAGGGCTGGTGACTGTACCCAGAGGTACCTCGGAAGGAAGGCCTGGTGACTGTACCCAGAGGTACCTCGGAAGCAAGGCCTGGTGACTGTACCCAGAGTTACCTCAGAAGGAAGGCCTGGTGACTGTACCCAGAGGTACCTGGGAAGAAAAGCCTGGTGACTGTACCCAGAAGTATCTCGGAAGGAAGGCGTGGTGTCTGTACTCAGAGGTATCTCGGAAGGAAGGCCTGGGGACTTTACCCAGAGTTACCTCAGAAGGAAGGCCTGGTGACTGTACCCAAAGGTACATCAGAAGGAAGGCCTGATGGCTGTACCCAGAGGTGCCTCAGAAGGAAGGCCTGGTGACCGTACACAGAGGTACCTCGGACAGACAAACTGGTAACTGTACCCAGTGGTACCTCGGAATTAAGGCTTGGTGATCATAAGCAGAGGTATCTCGGAAGGAAGGCCTGCTGACTGTACCCAGAAGTACCTCAGAAGGAAGGCCTGGTGACTGTACCCAGAGGTACCTCAGAAGTAAGACCTCGTGACTACCCAGACGTACCTCGAAAGAAAGGCCTGGTGCCTGTATTCAGAGGTACCTCAGAAGAAAGACCTCGTGACTGGACCCACAGAGACTTCAGAAGGAAGGCCTGGTGATTGTACCCAGAGGTACCTCGGAAGGAAGGTCTGGTGATTGTAACAAAAAGTACCTCGGAAGAAAGGTCTGGTGACTGTACCCAGAGGTACCTCGGAGGGAAGGCCTGGTGACTCTACCCAGAGTTACCTCGGAAGGAATCCCTGGTGACTGCACCCAGAGGTACCTGGAAATGAAGGCCCGGTGACTGTTCCCAGAAATACCTCGGAGGAAAGGACTGGTGAGTGTACCCAGAGGTACCTCGAAAAGAAGGCCTGGTGACTGTACCCAGAGGTAACTCAGAAGGAAGGCCTGGTGCCTGTACCCAGAGCTAGCTCGGAAGAAAGGCATGGTGACTGTACCCAGAGGGACCTCAGAAAGAAGGCCGGGTGACTGTACCCAGAAGTACCTCAGAAGGAAAGCCGGTGACTGTACCCAGCGGTACATCTGAAGGAAGGCCTGGTGACTGTACCCATAGGTACCTCAGAAGGAAACCCTGGTGACTGTACCCAGAGGTAACTCGTAAGAAAGGCTTGGTGAGTGTATCCAGAGATACCTCGGAAAGAACGCCGGGTGACTGTACCCAGAGGTACCTCGGAAGGAAGGCCGGGTGACTGTACCCAGAGGCAACCCGGAAGGAAGGCCTGGTGACTGTACGGAGAGGAACCTCAGAGGAAAGACGTCGTGACTGTACCCAGAGGTACCTCCGAAGGAAGGGCCGGTGATTGTACCCAGAGGTACCTCGGAAGAAGGGCCTGGTGACTGTACCCAGAACTACCTCGGAAGAAAGGCCTTGAGACTGTACCCAGAGGTACCTCGGAAGGAATTCCTGGTGACTGTTCACAGAGGTACTTCGGAAGGAAGGCCTGGTGACTCTACCCAGAGTTACCTTGGAAGGAAGCGATGGTGACTGTACCCAGAGGTACCTCGGAAGGAATTCATGGTGACTGTACCCAGAGGTACCTCGGAAGGAGGGCCTGGTGACTGTACCCAGAACTACCTCGGAAGAAAGGCCTTGTGACTGTACCCAGAGGTATCTCGGAAGGAATTCCTGGTGACTGTACACAGAGGTACCTCGGAAGGAGGGCCTGGTGACTGTACCCAGAACTACCTCGGAAGAAAGGCCTTGTGACTGTACCCAGAGGTAACTCGGAAGGAAGGCCTGGTGACTCTACCCAGAGTTACCTCGGAAGGAAGCGATGGTGACTGTACCCAGAGGTACCTCGGAATGAAGGCCCGGTGATTGTACCCAGAGGTACCTCGGACGGAAGGCCTGGTGACTGTACCCAGAGGTACCTGGGATGGAATGCCTGGTGACAGTACTCAAGGTACCTCAGAAGGAAAGCCTGGTGAATGTACGCAGAGGTACCTCGTAAGAAATGCCTGGTGACTGTACCGAGAGATGCCTCGGAAGGAAGGCCTGGTGACTGTACCCAGAGGTACCTCGGAAGGAAGGCCTGGTGACTGTACACAAAGGTACCTCAATAGGAAGACCCGCTGCCTTTACGCATAGGTACCTCAGAAGGAAGGCCTGATGACTCTACCCAGAGTTACCTTGGAAGGAAGCGATGGTGACTGTACCCAGAGGTACCTCGGAAGGAATTCATGGTGACTGTACCGAGAGGTACCTCGGAAGGAAGGCCTGGTGACTACCCAGAAGCACATCGGAAGTAAGGCCTGGTGACTGTACCCAGAGGTACCTCAGAAGTAAGGCCTGGTGATTGTACCCAGAGGTACCTCGGAAGGAAGGCCTAGTGATCGTACCCAGAAGTACATCGGAAGGAAGGCCTGGTGACTGTACTCAGAGTTACCTAGGAAGGAAAGCCTGGTGACTCTACCCAGAGGTACCTCGGAAGGAAGCGATGGTGACTGTACCCAGAGGTACTTGGAAAAGAAGGCGAGGTGCGTGTACCCAGAGTTACCTCGTAAAAAGGGCTGGTGACTGTACCCAGAGGTACCTTGGAAGGAAGGCCTGGTGACTGTACCCAGAGGTACCTCGGAAGCAAGGCCTCGTGACTGTACCCAGAGTTACCTCAGAAGGAAGGCCTGGTGACTGTACCCAGAGGTACCTGGGAAGGAAAGCCTGGTGACTGTACCCAGAAGTACCTCGGAAGGAAGGCGTGGTGTCTGTACTCAGAGGTATCTCGGAAGGAAGGCCTGGGGACTTTACCCAGAGTTACCTCAGAAGGAAGGCCTGGTGACTGTACCCAAAGCTACATCAGAAGGAAGGCCTGATGGCTGTACCCAGAGGTGCCTCAGAAGGAAGGCCTGGTGACCGTACACAGAGGTACCTCGGACAGACAAACTGGTGACTGTACCCAGTGGTACCTCGGAATTAAGGCTTGGTGATCGTAAGCAGAGGTACCTGGGAAGGAAGGCCTGGTGACTGCACGCAGAGGTACCTCGGAAGGAAGACCTGCTGACTGTACCCAGAAGTACCTCAGAAGGAAGGCCTGGTGACTGTACCCAGAGGTACCTCAGAAGAAAGACCTCGTCACTCTACCCAAAGGTACCTCAGAAGGAAGGCCTGGTGATTGTACCCAGAGTTATCTCGGAAGGACGGCCTCGTGACTATACCCAGAAATACCTCGGAAGAAAGGACTGGTGAGTGTACCCAGAGGTACCTCGAAAAGAAGGCCTGGTGACTGTACCCAGAGGTAACTCAGAAGGAAGGCCTGGTGCCTGTACCCAGAGCTAGCTCGGAAGAAAGGCATGGTGACTGTACCCAGAGGGACCTCAGAAAGAAGGCCGGGTGACTGTACCCAGAAGTACCTCAGAAGGAAAGCCGGTGACTGTACCCTGCGGTACATCTGAAGGAAGTCCTGGTGACTGTACTCAGAGTTACCTCGGAAGGAAGGCCTGGTGATTGTACCCAGAGGTACCTCGGAAGGAAGGCCTGGTGACTCTACCCAGAGGTTCCTCGGAGGGAAGCGATGGTGACTGTACCGAGAGGTACCTCGGAAGGAAGGCCTGGTGACTGTACCCAGGGGTACCTCGGAAGGAAGGCCTGGTGACTCTACCCAGAGTTACCTCGGAAGCAAGCGATGGTGACTGTACCCAGAGGTACCTCGAAAAGAAGGCCTGGTGAGTGTACCCAGAGTTACCTCAGAAGGAAGACGCTCTCCCTGTACGCAGAGGTACCTCAGAAGGAAGGCCTGATGACTTTACCCGGAGGTACCTCAGAAGGAAGGTCTGGTGACTCTACTCAGAGGTACCTTGGGAGGAAGGCCTGCTCACTGTACCCAGAGGCACCTCGGAAGGAAGGCCTGGTGACTGTACTCAGAAGTACCTCGGAAGAAAGGCCTCGTGACTGTACTCAGAGGTACCTCGGAAGAAAGACCTCGTGTCTGTACCCAGAGTTATCTCAGACGGAAAGCCTGGTGATTGTACCCAGAGGTACATCGGAAGAAAGGCCTGGGGACTGCACCCCGAAGTATCTCGGAAGAAAAGCCTAGGGGCTGTACACAGAGGTACCTCCGAAGAAAGGCCTTTTGACTCTACCCAGAGGTACCTCGGAAGGAAGGCCTGGTGACTGTACCCAGAGCTAACTCAGAAGGAACGCCTAGTGACTGTACCCAGAGGTACCTCTTAAGAAAAGCCTGGTGACTGTACCCAGAGGTACATCGGACGGAAGCCTGGTGACTGTACCCAGAGTTACCTCAGAAGGAAGGCCTGGTGTGTGTACCCAGAGGTACATCGGAAGGAAGTCCGGGTGACAGTACCCAGAGTTACCTCAAAAGGAAGGCCTGGTGGGTGTACCCAGAGGTGCCTCGGAAGGAAGGCCTGGTGACTGTACCCAAAGGTACCTCAATAGGAAGACCCGCTGCCTTTACGCAGAGGTACCTCAGAAGGAAGGCCTGATTACTCTACCCAGAGATACATCAGAAGGAAGATCTGGTGACTGTACCAAAGGTACCTCAGAAGGAAGGCCTGGTGACTATACCCAGGCGTATCTCCGAAGAAACGCCAGGTGACTGTACACAGAGGTACCACGGAAGGAAGGCCTGGTGACTGTACCCAGAGGTACCTCGGAAGGAATGCCTGGTGAGTACTCAGACATACCTAGGAAGAAAGGCCTGGTCACTGTACTCAGAGGTACCTCAGAAGAAAGACCTCGTGAGTGTACTCAGAGGTACCTCAGAAAGAAGGCCTGGTGATTGTACCCAGAGGTACATCGGAAGGAAGGCCTGGTGACTGTACACATTAGCGCCTCGGACGAAGGCCTGGTGACTGTACCCGGAGGCACCTCGGAAGGAAGGCCTGGTGACTGTACCGAGACGTACCTCGGAAGGAAGGCCTAGTGACTACCCGGAAGTACATCGGAAGAAAGGCCTGGTGACTGTACCCAGAGTTACCTCGGACGGAAGGCCTGGTGACTGTACCCAGAGGTAACTCAGAAGGAGTTCTGGTGACTGTACCCAGAGGTACCTGACAAGGAGGCCTTGTGACTGTACCCAGAGGTACATCGGAAGGAAGGCCTGGTGACTGTACACATTAGTGCCTCGGACGAAGGCCTGCTGAGTGTACCCAGAGGTACCTCGGAAGGAAGGCCTGGTGATTACCCAGAAGTACATCGGAAGAAAGGCCTGGTGACTGTACTCAGAGGTACCTCAGAAGAAAGACCTCGTGACTGTACCCAGAGGTACCTCAGAAGTAAGGCCTGGTGATTGTACCCAGAGGTACCTCGGAAGGAAGGCCTGGTGACTCTACCCAGAGGTTACTCGGAAGGAAGCGATGGTGACTGTACCCAGAGGTACTTCGGATGGAAGGCTTGGTGACTGTACCCAGAGATACCTAGGAAGGAAGGCCTGGTGACTCTACCCAGAGGCACCTCGGAAGGAAGCGATGGTGACTATACCCAGAGGTACTTCGAAACGAAGGCCTGCTGCGTGTACCCGGAGTTACCTCGGAAGGAAGGCCTGGTGACTGTACAAAGGGGGACCTCAGAAGGAAGGCCTGGTGACTGTACCCAGAGGTACAACGGAAGGAAGGCCTGGTGACTACCCAGACGTACCTCGGAAGAAAGGCCTGGTGACTGTACTCAGAGGTACCTCAGAAGAAAAATCTCGTGACTGTACCCAGAGGGACCTCAGAAGGAAGGCCTGGTGATTGTACCCAGAGGTATCTTGGAAGGAAGGCCTCGTGACTATATCCAGAAATACCTCGGAAGAAAGGACTGCTGACTGTACACAGAGGTACCTCGAAAGGAAGGCCTGGTGACTGTACGCAGAGGTACCTCAGAAGGAAGGCCTTGTGACTGTGCGCAGAGCTAGCTCGGAAGAAAGGCGTGGTGACTGTACCCAGAGGGACCTCAGAAAGAAGGCCAGGTGACTGTACCCAGAAGTACCTCAGAAGGAAAGCCGGTGACTGTACCCAGAGGTACCTCTGAAGGAAACCCTGGTGACTGTACCCAGAGGTAACTCGTAAGAAAGGCTTGGTGAGTGTACCCAGAGGTACCTCGGAAAGAAGGTCTTGTGATTGTATCCAGAGGTACCTCGGAAGGAAGGCCGGGTGACTGTACCCAAAGGTACCTCGGAAAGAAGGCCGGGTGACTGTACCCAGAGGCAACCCGGAAGGAAGGCCTGGTGACTGTACGCAGAGGAACCTCAGAAGAAAGACTTCGTGACTGTACCCAGAGGTACCTCAGAAGGAAGGCCTGGTGCTTGTACCCAGAGATACCTCGGAAGGAAGGCCTGGTAACTGTACTCATTAGTACCTCGGAAGGAAGGCTGGGGGACTGTACCCAGAGCTAACTCAGAAGGAAGGCCTGGTGACTGTACCCAGAGTTACCTCGTAAAAAAGGCCTGGTGACTGTGCCCAGAGTTAGCTCAGAAGAAAGGCCTGGTGACTGTACCCAGAGTTACCTCGAAAGGAAGGCCTGGTGACTGTACCCAGAGGTAACTCAGAAGGAGGTCTGGTGACTGTACCCAGAGGTACCTCAGAAGGAGGCCTTGTGACTGTACCCAGAGTTACCTCGGAAGGAAGGCCTGGTGACTCTACCCAGAGTTACCTCGGAAGGAAGCGATGGTGATTGTACCCAGAGGTACCTCGGAATGAAGGCCTGGTGATTGTACCCAGATTTACCTCGGAAGGAAGTTCGGGTGACTGTACCCAGAGTTACGTCAAAAGGAAGGCCTGGTGGGTGTACCCAGAGGTGCCTCGGAAGGAAGGCCTGGTGACTGTATCCAGAGGTACCTCGGAAGGAAGGCCTAGTGACTGTACCCAAAGGTACCTCAATAGGAAGACCCGCTGCCTTTACGCAGAGGTACCTCAGAAGGAAGGCCTGATGACTCTACCCAGAGATACATCAGAAGGAAGATCTGGTGACTGTACCCATAGGTAGCTCAGAAGGAAGGCCTGGTGACTATACCCAGAGGTACCTCGGAAGGAATGCCTGGTGAGTACTCAGACATACCTAGGAAGAAAGGCCTGGTCACTGTACTCAGAGGTACCTCAGAAGAAAGACCTCGTGAGTGTACTCAGAGGTACCTCAGAAAGAAGGCCTGGTGATTGTACCCAGAGGTACACCGGAAGGAAGGCCTGGTGACTGTACACATTAGTGCCTCGGACGAAGGCCTGGTGACTGTACCCAGAGGTACCTCAGAAGGAAGGCCTGGTGACTACCCAGAAGTACATCGGAAGAAAGGCCTGGTGACTGTACTCAGAGGTACCTCAGAAGAAAGACCTCGTGACTGTACCCAGAGGTACCTCAGAAGTAAGGCCTGGTGATTGTACCCAGAAGTACCTCGGAAGGAAGGCCTGGTGACTACCCAGAAGTACATCGGAAGAAAGGCCTGGTGACTGTACTCAGAAGTACCTCAGAAGAAAGACCTCCTGACTGTACCCAGAGGTACCTCAGAAGTAAGGCCTGGTGATTGTACCCAGAGGTCCCTCGGAAGGAAGGCCTAGTGATCGTACCCAGAAGTACATCGGAAGGAAGGCCTGGTGACTGTACTCAGAGTTACCTAGGAAGGAAAGCCTGGTGACTCTACCCAGAGGTACCTCGGAAGGAAGCGATGGTGACTGTACCCAGAGGTACTTGGAAAAGAAGGCGAGGTGCGTGTACCCAGAGGTACCTCGTAAAAAGGGCTGGTGACTGTACCCAGAGGTACCTCGGAAGCAAGGCCTGGTGACTGTACCGAGAGTTACCTCAGAAGGAAGGCCTGGTGACTGTACCCAGAGGTACCTGGGAAGGAAAGCCTGGTGACTGTACCCAGAAGTACCTCGGAAGGAAGGCGTGGTGTCTGTACTCAGAGGTATCTCGGAAGGAAGGCCTGGGGACTTTACCCAGAGTTACCTCAGAAGGAAGGCCTGGTGACTGTACCCAAAGGTACATCAGAAGGAAGGCCTGATGGCTGTACCCAGAGGTGCCTCAGAAGGAAGGCCTGGTGTCCGTACACAGAGGTACCTCGGACAGACAAACTGGTGACTGTACCCAGTGGTACCTCGGAATTAAGGCTTGGTGATCGTAAGCAGAGGTACCTGGGAAGGAAGGCCTGGTGACTGCACGCAGAGGTACCTCGGAAGGAAGGCCTGCTGACTGTACCCAGAAGTACCTCAGAAGGAAGGCCTGGTGACTGTACCCAGAGGTACCTCGGAAGGAAGGCCTGGTGACAGTACACAAAGGTACCTCAATAGGAAGACCCGCTGCCTTTACGCAGAGGTACCTAAGAAGGAAGGCCTGATGACTCTACCCAGAGGTACATCAGAAGGAAGATCTGGTGACTGTACCCTGGTACCTCAGAAGGAAGGCCGGTAACTGTACCCAGAGGTACCTCTGAAGGAAATTCTGGTGACTGTACCCATAGGTACCTCAGAAGGAAGGCCTGGTGACTATACCCAGGCGTATCTCCAAAGAAACGACAGGTGACTGTACACAGAGGTACCACGGAAGGAAGGCCTGGTGACTGTACCCAGAGGTACCTCGGAAGGAATGCCTGGTGAGTACTCAGACATACCTAGGAAGAAAGGCCTGGTCACTGTACTCAGAGGTACCTCAGAAGAAAGACCTCGTGAGTGTACTCAGAGGTACCTCAGAAAGAAGGCCTGGTGACTGTACCCAAAGGTACATCAGAAGGAAGGCCTGATGGCTGTACCCACAGGTGCCTCAGAAGGAAGGCCTGGTGACCGTACACAGAGTTACCTCGGACAGACAAACTGCAGACTGTACCCAGTGGTACCTCGGAATTAAGGTTTGGTGATCGTAAGAAGAGGTACCTGGGAAGGAAGGCCTGGTGACTGTACCCAGAGGTACCTCAGAAGAAAGACCTCGTGACTACCCAGACGTACCTCGAAAGAAAGGCCTGGTGCGTGTATTCACAGGTACCTCAGAAGAAAGACCTAGTGACTGGACCCACAGAGACTTCAGAAGGAAGGCCTGGTGATTGTACCCAGAGGTACCTCGGAAGGAAGGTCTGGTGACTGTAACAAAAAGTACCTCGGAAGAAAGGCCTGGTGACTGTACCCAGAGGTACCTCGGAAGGAATCCCTGGTGACTGCACCCAGAGGTACCTCGAAATGAAGGCCCGGTGACTGTTCCCAGAGGTACCTCGGAAGAAAGACCCGGTGACTGTACCCAGAGGTACTTCGGAAGGAAGGCCTGGTGACTGTACTCAGAGGTACCTCGGAAGGAAGGCCTGGTGACTGTACCCAGAGGCACCTCAGAAGGAAGGCATGGTAACTGTACCCAGAGGTACAACGGAAGGAAGGCCTGGTGACTACCCAGATGTATATCGGAAGAAAGGCCTGGTGAGTGTACTCAGAGGTACCTCAGAAGAAAAACCTCGTGACTCCAGCCAAAGGTACCTCAGAAGGAAGGCCTGGTGATTGTACCCAAAGGTACCTCAATCGGAAGACCCGCTGCCTTTACGCAGAGGTACCTCAGAAGGAAGGCCTGGTGATTGTATGCAGAGTTATCTCGGAAGGACGGCCTCGTGACTATACCAAGAAATACCTCGGAAGAAAGGACTGGTGAGTGCACCCAGAGGTACCTCGAAAAGAAGGCCTGGTGACTGTACCCAGAGGTACTTCGGAAGGAAGGCCTGGTGACTGTACTCAGAGGTACCTCGGAAGGAAGGCCTGGTGACTGTACCCAGAGGCACCTCAGAAGGAAGGCATGGTAACTGTACCCAGAGGTACAACGGAAGGAAGGCCTGGTGACTACCCAGATGTATATCGGAAGAAAGGCCTGGTGAGTGTACTCAGAGGTACCTCAGAAGAAAAACCTCGTGACTCCAGCCAAAGGTACCTCAGAAGGAAGGCCTGGTGATTGTACCCAAAGGTACCTCAATCGGAAGACCCGCTGCCTTTACGCAGAGGTACCTCAGAAGGAAGGCCTGGTGATTGTATGCAGAGTTATCTCGGAAGGACGGCCTCGTGACTATACCAAGAAATACCTCGGAAGAAAGGACTGGTGAGTGTACCCAGAGGTACCTCGAAAAGAAGGCCTGGTGACTGTACCCAGAGGTAACTCAGAAGGAAGGCCTGGTGCCTGTACCCAGAGCTAACTTGAAAGAAAGGCATGGTGACTGTACCCAGAGGGACCTCAGAAAGAAGGCCGGGTGACTGTACCCAGAAGTACTTCAGAAGGAAAGCCGGTGACTGTACCCAGCGGTACATCTGAAGGAAGGCCTGGTGACTGTACCCATAGGTACCTCAGAAGGAAACCCTGGTGACTGTACCCAGAGGTAACTCGTAAGAAAGGCTTGGTGACTGTACCCAGAGGTACCTCGGAAGGAAGGCCAGGTGACTGTACCCAGAGGCAACCCGGAAGGAAGGCCTGGTGACTGTACGGAGAGGAACCTCAGAAGAAAGACGTCGTGACTGTACCCAGAGTTACCTCCGAAGGAAGGGCCGGGGACTGTACCCAGAGGTACCTCGGAAGAAAGGCCTGGTGACTGTACCAAGAACTACTTAGGAAGAAAGGCCTTGTGACTGTACCCAGAGGTACCTCGGAAGGAATTCCTGGTGACTGTACCCAGAGGTACCTCGGAAGGAGGGCCTGGTGACTCTACCCAGAACTACCTCGGAAGAAAGGCCTTGTGACTGTACCCAGAGGTACCTCGGAAGGAATTCCTGGTGACTGTACACAGAGGTACCTCGGAAGGAAGGCCTGGTGACTGTACCCAGAACTACCTCGGAAGAAAGGCCTTGTGACTGTACCCAGAGGTACCTCGAAAGGAATTCCTGGTGACTGTACACAGAGGTACCTCGGAAGGAAGGCCTGGTGACTCTACCCAGAGTTACTTCGGAAGGAAGCGATGGTGACTGTACCCAGAGGTACCTCGGAATGAAGGCCCGGTGATTGTACCCAGAGGTACCTCGGAAGGAAGGCCTGGTGACTGTACCCAGAGGTACCTGGGATGGAAGGCCTAGTGACTACCCAGAAGCACATCGGAAGGAAGGCCTGGTGACTGTACTCAGAGGTACCTCAGAAGAAAGACCTCGTGACTCTACCCAGAGGTACCTCAGAAGTAAGGCCTGGTGATTGTACCCAGAGGTACCTCGGAAGGAAGGCCTAGTGATCGTACCCAGAAGTACATCGGAAGGAAGGCCTGGTGACTGTACTCAGAGTTACCTAGGAAGGAAAGCCTGGTGACTCTACCCAGAGGTACCTGGGAAGGAAGCGATGGTGACTGTACCCAGAGGTACTTGGAAAAGAAGGCGAGGTGCGTGTACCCAGAGGTACCTCGTAAAAAGGGCTGGTGAATGTACCCAGAGGTACCTCGGAAGGAAGGCCTGGTGACTGTACCCAGAGGTACCTCGGAAGCAAGGCCTGGTGACTGTACCCAGAGTTACCTCAGAAGGAAGGCCTGGTGACTGTACCCAGAGGTACCTGGGAAGGAAAGTCTGGTGACTGTACCCAGAATTACCTCGGAAGGAAGGCGTGGTGTCTGTACTCAGAGGTATCTCGGAAGGAAGGCCTGGGGACTTTACCCAGAGTTACCTCAGAAGGAAGGCCTGGTGACTGTACCCAAAGGTACATCAGAAGGAAGGCCTGATGGCTGTACCCAGAGGTGCCTCAGAAGGAAGGCCTGGTGACCGTACACAGAGGTACCTCGGACAGACAAACTGGTGACTGTACCCAGTGGTACCTCGGAATTAAGGCTTGGTGATCGTAAGCAGAGGTACCTGGGAAGGAAGGCCTGGTGACTGCACGCAGAGGTACCTCGGAAGGAAGGCCTGCTGACTGTACCCAGAAGTACCTCAGAAGGAAGGCCTGGTGACTGTACCCAGAGGTACCTCAGAAGAAAGACCTCGTGACTACCCAGACGTACCTCGAAAGAAAGGCCTGGTGCCTGTATTCAGAGGTACCTCAGAAGAAAGACCTCGTGACTGGTCCCACAGAGACTTCAGAAGGAAGGCCTGGTGATTGTACCCAGAGGTACCTCGGAAGGAAGGTCTGGTGACTGTAACAAAAAGTACCTCGGAAGAAAGGCCTGGTGACTGTACCCAGAGGTACCTCGGAGGGAAGGCCTGGTGACTCTACCCAGAGTTACCTCGGAAGGAATCCCTGGTGACTGCACCCAGAGGTACCTCGAAATGAAGGCCCGGTGACTGTTCCCAGAGGTACCTCGGAAGAAAGACCCGGTGACTGTACCCAGAGGTACTTCGGAATGAAGGCCTGGTGACTGTACTCAGAGGTACCTCGGAAGGAAGGTCTGGTGACTGTACCCAGAGGCACCTCAGAAGGAAGGCATGGTGACTGTACCCAGAGGTACAACGGAAGGAAGGCCTGGTGACTACCCAGATGTATATCGGAAGAAAGGCCTGGTGACTGTACTCAGAGGTACCTCAGAAGAAAAACCTCGTGACTCTACCCAGAGGTACCTCAGAAGGAAGGCCTGGTGATTGTACCCAGACTTATCTCGGAAGGACGGCCTCGTGACTATACCCAGAAATACCTCGGAAGAAAGGACTGGTGAGTGTACCCAGAGGTACCTCGAAAAGAAGGCCTGGTGACTGTACCCAGAGGTAACTCAGAAGGAAGGCCTGGTGCCTGTACGCAGAGCTAGCTCGGAAGAAAGGCATGGTGACTGTACCCAGAGGGACCTCAGAAACAAGGCAGGGTGACTGTACCCAGAAGTACCTCAGAAGGAAAGCCGGTGACTGTACCCAGCGGTACATCTGAAGGAAGGCCTGGTGACTGTACCCATAGGTACCTCAGAAGGAAACCCTGGTGACTGTACCCAGAGGTATCTCGAAAGAAAGGCTTGGTGAGTGTGCCCAGAGGTACCTCGGAAAGAACGCCGGGTGACTGTACCCAGAGGTACCTCGGAAGGAAGGCCAGGTGACTGTACCCAGAGGCAACCCGGAAGGAAGGCCTGGTGACTGTACGGAGAGGAACCTCAGAAGAAAGACGTCGTGACTGTACCCAGAGGTACCTCCGAAGGAAGGGCCGGTAATTGTACCCACAGGTACCTCGGAAGAAGGGCCTGGTGACTGTACCCAGAACTACCTCGGAAGAAAGGCCTTGTGACTGTACCCAGAGGTACCTCGGAAGGAATTCCTGGTGACTGTACCCAGAGGTACCTCGGAAGGAGGGCCTGGTGACTGTACCCAGAACTACCTCGGAAGAAAGGCCTTGTGACTGTACCCAGAGGTACCTCGGAAGGAATTCCTGGTGACTGTACCCAGAGGTACCTCGGAAGGAGGGCCTGGTGACTCTACCCAGAACTACCTCGGAAGAAAGGCCTTGTGACTGTACCCAGAGGTACCTCGAAAGGAATTCCTGGTGACTGTACACAGAGGTACCTCGGAAGGAAGGCCTGGTGACTCTACCCAGAGTTACCTCGGAAGGAAGCGATGGTGACTGTACCCAGAGGTACCTCGGAATGAAGGCCCGGTGATTGTACCCAGAGGTACCTCGGAAGGAAGGCCTGGTGACTGTACCCAGAGGTACCTGGGATGGAATGCCTGGTGACAGTACTCAAGGTACCTCAGAAGGAAAGCCTGGTGAATGTACGCAGAGGTACCTCGTAAGAAATGCCTGGTGACTATACCGAGAGATGCCTCGGAAGGAAGGCCTGGTGACTGTACCCAGAGGTACCTCCGAAGGAAGGCCTGGTGACTGTACCCAAAGGTACCTCAATAGGAAGACCCGCTGCCTTTACGCAGAGGTACCTCAGAAGGAAGGCCTGATGACTCTACCCAGAGGTACATCAGAAGGAAGTTCTGGTGACTGTACCCAGGTACCTCAGAAGGAAGGCCGGTAACTGTACCCAGAGGTACCTCTGAAGGAAATTCTGGTGACTGTACCCATAGGTAGCTCAGAAGGAAGGCCTGGTGACTATACCCAGGCGTATCTCCGAAGAAACGCCAGGTGACTGTACACAGAGGTACCACGGAAGGAAGGCCTGGTGACTGTACCCAGAGGTACCTCGGAAGGAATGCCTGGTGAGTACTCAGACATACCTAGGAAGAAAGGCCTGGTCACTGTACTCAGAGGTACCTCAGAAGAAAGACCTCGTGAGTGTACTCAGAGGTACCTCAGAAAGAAGGCCTGGTGATTGTACCCAGAGGTACATCGGAAGGAAGGCCTGGTGACTGTACACATTAGCGCCTCGGACGAAGGCCTGGTGACTGTACCCGGAGGCACCTCGGAAGGAAGGCCTGGTGACTGTACCGAGACGTACCTCGGAAGGAAGGCCTAGTGACTACCCGGAAGTACATCGGAAGAAAGGCCTGGTGACTGTACCCAGAGTTACCTCGGACGGAAGGCCTGGTGACTGTACCCAGAGGTAACTCAGAAGGAGTTCTGGTGACTGTACCCAGAGGTACCTGACAAGGAGGCCTTGTGACTGTACCCAGAGGTACATCGGAAGGAAGGCCTGGTGACTGTACACATTAGTGCCTCGGACGAAGGCCTGGTGAGTGTACCCAGAGGTACCTCGGAAGGAAGGCCTGGTGATTACCCAGAAGTACATCGGAAGAAAGGCCTGGTGACTGTACTCAGAGGTACCTCAGAAGAAAGACCTCGTGACTGTACCCAGAGGTACCTCAGAAGTAAGGCCTGGTGATTGTACCCAGAGGTACCTCGGAAGGAAGGCCTGGTGACTCTACCCAGAGGCACCTCGGAAGGAAGCGATGGTGACTATACCCAGAGGTACTTCGAAACGAAGGCCTGCTGCGTGTACCCGGAGTTACCTCGGAAGGAAGGCCTGGTGACTGTACCCAGAGGTACATCGGAAGGAAGGCCTGGTGACTGTACACATTAGTGCCTCGGACGAAGGCCTGGTGACTGTACCCAGAGGTACCTCAGAAGGAAGGCCTGGTGACTGTACCGAGAGGTACCTCGGAAGGAAGGCCTGGTGACTACCCAGAAGTACATCGGAAGAAAGGCCTGGTGACTGTACTCAGAGGTACCTCAGAAGAAAGACCTCGTGACTGTACCCAGAGGTACCTCAGAAGTAAGGCCTGGTGATTGTACCCAGAGGTACCTCGGAAGGAAGGCCTGGTGACTACCCAGAAGTACATTGGAAGAAAGGCCTGGTGACTGTACTCAGAAGTACCTCAGAAGAAAGACCTCGTGACTGTACCCAGAGGTACCTCAGAAGTAAGGCCTGGTGATTGTACCCAGAGGTACCTCGGAAGGAAGGCCTAGTGATCGTACCCAGAAGTACATCAGAAGGAAGGCCTGGTGACTGTACTCAGAGTTACCTAGGAAGGAAAGCCTGGTGACTCTACCCAGAGGTACCTCGGAAGGAAGCGCTGGTGACTGTACCCAGAGGTACTTGGAAAAGAAGGCGAGGTGCGTGTACCCAGAGGTACCTCGTAAAAAGGGCTGGTGACTGTACCCAGAGGTACCTCGGAAGCAAGGCCTGGTGACTGTACCCAGAGTTACCTCAGAAGGAAGGCCTGGTGACTGTACCCAGAGGTACCTGGGAAGGAAAGCCTGGTGACTGTACCCAGAAGTACCTCGGAAGGAAGGCGTGGTGTCTGTACTCAGAGGTATCTCGGAAGGAAGGCCTGGGGACTTTACCCAGAGTTACCTCAGAAGGAAGGCCTGGTGACTGTACCCAAAGGTACATCAGAAGGAAGGCCTGATGGCTGTACCCAGAGGTGCCTCAGAAGGAAGGCCTGGTGACCGTACACAGAGGTACCTCGGACAGACAAACTGGTGACTGTACCCAGTGGTACCTCGGAATTAAGACTTGGTGATCATAAGCAGAGGTACCTGGGAAGGAAGGCCTGGTGACTGCACGCAGAGGTACCTCGGAAGGAAGGCCTGCTGACTGTACCCAGAAGTACCTCCGAAGGAAGGCCTGGTGACTGTACCCTGGTACCTCAGAAGGAAGGCTGGTAACTGTACCCAGAGGTACCTCTGAAGGAAATTCTGGTGACTGTACCCATAGGTAGCTCAGAAGGAAGGCCTGGTGACTGTACCCAGAGGTACCTCAGAAGAAAGACCTCGTGACCACCCAGACGTACCTCGAAAGAAAGGCCTGGTGCCTGTATTCAGAGGTACCTCAGAAGAAAGACCTCGTGACTGGACCCACAGAGACTTCAGAAGGAAGGCCTGGTGATTGTACCCAGAGGTACCTCGGAAGGAAGGTCTGGTGACTCTAACAAAAAGTACCTCGGAAGAAAGGCCTGGTGACTGTACCCAGAGGTACCTCGGAGGGAAGGCCTGGTGACTCTACCCAGAGTTACCTCGGAAGGAATCCCTGGTGACTGCACCCAGAGGTACCTCGAAATGAAGGCCCGGTGACTGTTCCCAGAGGTACCTCGGAAGAAAGACCCGGTGACTGTACCCAGAGGTACTTCGGAAGGAAGGCCTGATGACTGTACCCAGAGGTACCTCGGAAGAAAGGTCTGGTGACTGTACCCAGAGGCACCTCAGAAGGAAGGCATGGTGACTGTACCCAGAGGTACAACGGAAGGAAGGCCTGGTGACTACCCAGATGTATATCGGAAGAAAGGCCTGGTGACTGTACTCAGAGGTACCTCAGAAGAAAAACCTCGTGACTCTACCCAGAGGTACCTCAGAAGGAACGCCTGGTGATTGTACCGAGACTTATCTCTGAAGCACGGCCTCGTGACTATACCCAGAAATACCTCGGAAGAAAGGACTGGTGAGTGTACCCAGAGGTACCTCGAAAAGAAGGCCTGGTGACTGTACCCAGAGGTAACTCAGAAGGAAGGCCTGGTGCCTGTACCCAGAGCTAGCTCGGAAGAAAGGCATGGTGACTGTACCCAGAGGGACCTCAGAAAGAAGGCCGGGTGACTGTACCCAGAAGTACCTCAGAAGGAAAGCCGGTGACTGTACCCAGCGGTACATCTGAAGGAAGGCCTGGTGACTGTACCCATAGGTACCTCAGAAGGAAACCCTGGTGACTGTACCCAGAGGTAACTCGAAAGAAAGGCTTGGTGAGTGTGCCCAGAGGTACCTCGGAAAGAACGCCGGGTGACTGTACCCAGAGGTACCTCGGAAGGAAGGCCGGGTGACTGTACCCAGAGGCAACCCGGAAGGAAGGCCTGGTGACTGTACACAGAGGTACTTCGGAAGGAAGGCCTGGTGACTCTACCCAGAGTTACCTCGGAAGGAAGCGATGGTGACTGTACCCAGAGGTACCTCGGAAGAAAGGACTGGTGAGTGTACCCAGAGGTACCTCGAAAAGAAGGCCTGGTGACTGTACCCAGAGGTAACTCAGAAGGAAGGCCTGGTGCCTGTACCCAGAGCTAGCTCGGAAGAAAGGCATGCTGACTGTACCCAGAGGGACCTCAGACAGAAGGCAGGGTGACTGTACCCAGAAGTACCTCAGAAGGAAAGCCGGTGACTCTACCCAGCGGTACATCTGAAGGAAGGCCTGGTGACTGTACCCATAGGTACCTCAGAAGGAAACCCTGGTGACTGTACCCAGAGGTAACTCGTAAGAAAGGCTTGGTGAGTGTACCCAGAGGTACCTCGGAAAGAACGCCGGGTGACTGTACCCAGAGGTACCTCGGAAGGAAGGCCGGGTGACTGTACCCAGAGGCAACCCGGAAGGAAGGCCTGGTGACTGTACGGAGAGGAATCTCAGAAGAAAGACGTCGTGACTGTACCCAGACGTACCTCCGAAGGAAGGGCCGGTGATTGTACCCAGAGGTACCTCGGAAGAAGGGCCTGGTGATTGTACCCAGAACTACCTCGGAAGAAAGGCCTTGTGATTGTACCCAGAGGTACTTGGAAAAGAAGGCGAGGTGCGTGTACCCAGAGTTACCTCGTAAAAAGGGCTGGTGACTGTACCCAGAGGTGCCTCGAAAGGAAGGCCTGGTGACTGTACCCAGAGGTACCTCGGAAGCAAGGCCTGCTGACTGTACTCAGAGGCACCTCGGACAGAAGGACTGGGAACTTGACCCAGAGGTACCTCGGAAGAAAGGTCTGGTGACTGTAACAAAAAGTACCTCGGAAGAAAGGCCTGGTGACTGTACCCAGAGGTACCTCGGAAGGAATCCCTGGTGACTGCACCCAGAGGTACCTCGAAATGAAGGCCCTGTGACTGTTCCCAGAGGTACCTCGGAAGAAAGACCCGGTGACTCTACCCAGAGGTACTTCGGAAGGAAGGCCTGCTGACTGTACTCAGAGGTACCTCGGAAGGAAGGCCTGGTGACTGTACCCAGAGGCACCTCAGAAGGAAGGCATGGTGACTGTACCCAGAGGTACAACGGAAGGAAGGCCTGGTGACTACCCAGATGTATATCGGAAGAAAGGCCTGGTGACTGTACTCAGAGGTACCTCAGAAAAAAAACCTCGTGACTCTACCCAAAGGTACCTCAGAAGGAAGGCCTGGTGATTGTACCCAGAGTTATCTCGGAAGGACGGTCTCGTGACTATACCGAGAAATACCTCGGAAGAAAGGACTGGTGAGTGTACCCAGAGGTACCTCGAAAAGAAGGCCTGGTGACTGTACCCAGAGGTAACTCAGAAGGAAGGCCTGGTGCCTGTACCCAGAGCTAGCTCGGAAGAAAGGAATGCTGGCTGTACCCAGAGGGACCTCAGACAGAAGGCAGGGTGACTGTACCCAGAAGTACCTCAGAAGGAAAGCCGGTGACTGTACCCAGCGGTACATCTGAAGGAAGGCCTGGTGACTGTACACATAGTTACCTCAGAAGGAAACCCTGGTGACTGTACCCAGAGGTAACTCGTAAGAAAGGCTTGGTGAGTGTACCCAGAGGTACATCGGAAAGAACGCCGGGTGACTGTACCCAGAGGTACCTCGGAAGGAACGGCTGGTGACTGTACCCAGAGGTACCTCGGAAGCAAGGCCTGGTGACTGTACTCAGAGGAACCTCAGAAGAAAGACCTCGTGACTGTACCCAGAGGTACCTCAGAAGTAAGGCCTGGTGATTGTACCCAGAGGTACCTCGGAAGGAAGGCCGGGTGACTGTACCCAGAGGCAACCCGGAAGGAAGGCCTGGTGAGTGTACGGAGAGGAACCTCAGAAGAAAGACGTCGTGACGGTACCCAGAGGTACCTCCGAAGGAAGGGCTGGTGATTGTACCCAGAGTTACCCCGGAAGAAGGGCGTGGTGACTGTACCCAGAACTACCTCGGAAGAAAGGCCTTGTGACTGTACCCAGAGGTACCTCGGAAGGAATTCCTAGTGACTGTACACAGAGGTACTTCGGAAGGAAGGCCTGGTGACTCTACCCAGAGTTACCTCGGAAGGAAGCGATGGTGACTGTACCCAGAGGTACCGCGGAAGGAATTCCTGGTGACTGTACCCAGAGGTACCTCGGAAGGAGGGCCTGGTGACTCTACCCAGAACTACCTCGGAAGAAAGGCCTTGTGACTGTACCCAGAGGTACCTCGGAAGGAATTCCTGGTGACTGTACCCAGAGGTACCTAGGAAGGAGGGCCTGGTGACTGTACCCAGAACTACCTCGGAAGAAAGGCCTTGTGACTGTACCCAGAGGTATCTCGGAAGGAATTCCTGGTGACTGTACACAGAGGTACCTCGGAAGGAAGGCCTGGTGACTCTACCCAGAGTTACCTCGGAAGGAAGCGATGGTGACTGTACCCAGAGGTACCTCGGAATGAAGGCCCGGTGATTGTACCCAGAGGTACCTCGGAAGGAAGGCCTGGTGACTGTACCCAGAGGTACCTGGGATGGAATGCCTGGTGACAGTACTCAAGGTACCTCAGAAGGAAAGCCTGGTGAATGTACGCAGAGGTACCTCGTAAGAAATGCCTGGTGACTGTACCGAGAGATGCCTCGGAAGGAAGATCTGGTGACTGTACCCAGAGATACCTCCGAAGGAAGGCCTGGTGACTGTACCCAAAGGTACCTCAATAGGAAGACCCGCTGCCTTTACGCAGAGGTACCTCATAAGGAAGGCCTGATGACTCTACCCAGAGGTACATCAGAAGGAAGTTCTGGTGACTGTACCTAGGTACCTCAGAAGGAAGGCCGGTAACTGTACCCAGAGGTACCTCTGAAGGAAATTCTGGTGACTGTACCCAGAAGTACCTCAGAAGGAAGGCCTGGTGACTGTACCCAGAGGTACCTCGGAAGCAAGGCCTGGTGACTGTACTCAGAGGCACCTCGGAAGGAAGCGATGGTGACTGTACCCAGAGGTACTTCGAAAAGAAGGCGAGGTGCGTGTACCCAGAGGTACCTCGTAAAAAGGGCTGGTGACTGTACACAGAGGTACCTCGGAAGGAAGGCCTGGTGACTGTACCCAGAGGTACCTCTGAAGGAAATTCTGGTGACTGTACCCATAAGTAGCTCAGAAGGAAGACCTGGTTACTATACCCAGGCCTATCTCCTAAGAAACGCCTGGTGACTGTACACAGTGGTACCACGGAAGGAAGGCCTGGTGACTGTACCCAGAGGTACCTCGGAAGGAATGCCTGGTGAGTACTAAGACATACCTAGGAAGAAAGGCCTGGTCACTGTACTCAGAGGTACCTCAGAAGAAAGACCTCGTGAGTGTACTCAGGGGTACCTCAGAAAGAAGGCCTGGTGATTGTACCCAGAGGTACATCGGAAGGAAGGCCTGGTGACTGTACACATTAGTGCCTCGGAAGAAGGCCTGGTGACTGTACCCAGAGGTACCTCAGAAGGAAGGCCTGGTGACTGTACCGAGAGGTACCTCGGAAGGAAGGCCTGGTGACTACCCAGAAGCACATCGGAAGAAAGGCCTGGTGACTGTACTCAGAGGTACCTCAGAAGAAAGACCTCGTGACTGTACCCAGAGGTACCTCAGAAGTAAGGCCTGGTGACTCTACCCAGAGGTACCTCGGAAGGAAGCGATGGTGACTGTACCCAGAGGTACTTGGAAAAGAAGGCGAGGTGCGTGTACCCAGAGGTACCTCGTAAAAAGGGCTGGTGACTGTACCCAGAGGTACCTCGGAAGGAAGGCCTGGTGACTGTACCCAGAGGTACCTCGGAAGCAAGGCCTGGTGACTGTACCCAGAGTTACCTCAGAAGGAAGGCCTGGTGACTGTACCCAGAGGTACCTGGGAAGGAAAGCCTGGTGACTGTACCCAGAAGTAACTCGGAAGGAAGGCGTGGTGTCTGTACTCAGAGGTATCTCGGAAGGAAGGCCTGGGGACTTTACCCAGAGTTACCTCAGAAGGAAGGCCTGGTGACTGTTCCCAAAGCTACATCAGAAGGAAGGCCTGATGGCTGTACCCAGAGGTGCCTCAGAAGGAAGGCCTGGTGACCGTACACAGAGGTACCTCGGACAGACAAACTGGTGACTGTACCCAGTGGTACCTCGGAATTAAGGCTTGGTGATCGTAAGCAGAGGTACCTGGGAAGGAAGGCCTGGTGACTGCACGCAGAGGTACCTCGGAAGGAAGGCCTGCTGACTGTACCCAGAAGTACCTCAGAAGGAAGGCCTGGTGACTGTACCCAGAGGTACCTCAGAAGAAAGACCTCGTGACTACCCAGACGTACCTCGAAAGAAAGGCCTGGTGCCTGTATTCAGAGGTACCTCAGAAGAAAGACCTCGTGACTGGACCCACAGAGACTTCAGAAGGAAGGCCTGGTGATTGTACCCAGAGGTACCTCGGAAGGAAGGTCTGGTGACTGTAACAAAAAGTACCTCGGAAGAAAGGCCTGGTGACTGTACCCAGAGGTACCTCGGAGGGAAGGCCTGGTGACTCTACCCAGAGTTACCTCGGAAGGAATCCCTGGTGACTGCACCCAGAGGTAGTTCGGAAAGAAGGCCTGGTGACTGTACTCAGAAGTACCTCGGAAGGAAGGTCGGGTGACTGTACCCAGAGGCACCTCAGAAGGAAGGCATGGTGACTGTACCCAGAGGTACAACGGAAGGAAGGCCTGGTGACTACCCAGATGTATATCGGAAGAAAGGCCTGGTGACTGTACTCAGAGGTACCTCAGAAGAAAAACCTCCTGACTCTACCCAGAGGTACCTCAGAATGAACGCCTGGTGATTGTACCCAGACTTATCTCGGAAGGACGGCCTCGTGACTATACCCAGAAATACCTCGGAAGAAAGGACTGGTGAGTGTACCCAGAGGTACCTCGAAAAGAAGGCCTGGTGACTGTACCCAGAGGTAACTCAGAAGGAAGGCCTGGTGCCTGTACCCAGAGCTAGCTCGGAAGAAAGGCATGGTGACTGTACCCAGAGGGACCTCAGAAAGAAGGCCGGGTGACTGTACCCAGAAGTACCTCAGAAGGAAAGCCGGTGACTGTACCCAGCGGTACATCTGAAGGAAGGCCTGGTGACTGTACCCATAGGTACCTCAGAAGGAAACCCTGGTGACTGTACCCAGAGGTAACTCGAAAGGAAGGCTTGGTGAGTGTGCCCAGAGGTACCTCGGAAAGAACGCCGGGTGACTGTACCCAGAGGTACCTCGGAAGGAAGGCCGGGTGACTGTACCCAGAGGCAACCCGGAAGGAAGGCCTGGTGACTGTATGGAGAGGAACCTCAGAAGAAAGACGTCGTGACTGTACCCAGAGGTACCTCCGAAGGAAGGGCCGGTAATTGTACCCAGAGGTACCTCAGAAGAAGGGCCTGGTGACTGTACCCAGAACCTCCTCGGAAGAAACGCCTTGTGACTGTACCCAGAGGTACCTCGGAAGGAATTCCTGGTGACTGTACCCAGAGGTACCTCGGAAGGAGGGCCTGGTGACTGTACCCAGAACTACCTCGGAAGAAAGGCCTTGTGACTGTACCCAGAGGTACCTCGGAAGGAATTCCTGGTGACTGTACACAGAGGTACCTCGGAAGGAAGGCCTGGTGACTCTACCCAGAGTTACCTCGGAAGGAAGCGATGGTGACTGTACCCAGAGGTACCTCGGAAGGAAGGCCTGGTGACTGTACCCAGAGGTACCTGGGATGGAATGCCTGGTGACAGTACTCAAGGTACCTCAGAAGGAAAGCCTGGTGAATGTATGCAGAGGTACCTCGTAAGAAATGCCTGGTGACTGTACCGAGAGATGCCTCGGAAGGAAGGCCTGGTGACTGTACCCAGAGGTACCTCCGAAGGAAGGCCTGGTGACTGTACCCAAAGGTACCTCAATAGGAAGACCCGCTGCCTTTACGCAGTGGTACCTCAGAAGGAAGGCCTGATGACTCTACCCAGAGGTACATCAGAAGGAAGTTCTGGTGACTGTACCCAGGTACCTCAGAAGGAAGGCCGGTAACTGTACCCAGAGGTACCTCTGAAGGAAATTCTGGTGACTGTACCCATAGGTAGCTCAGAAGGAAGGCCTGGTGACTATACCCAGGCGTATCTCCGAAGAAACGCCAGGTGACTGTACACAGAGGTACCACGGAAGGAAGGCCTGGTGACTGTACCCAGAGGTACCTCGGAAGGAATGCCTGGTGAGTACTCAGACATACCTAGGAAGAAAGGCCTGGTCACTGTACTCAGAGGTACCTCAGAAGAAAGACCTCGTGAGTGTACTCAGAGGTACCTCAGAAGGAAGGCCTGGTGATTGTACCCAGAGGTACATCGGAAGGAAGGCCTGGTGACTGTACCCAGAGGTACCTCAGAAGGAAGGCCTGGTGACTGTACCGAGAGGTACCTCGGAAGGAAGGCCTGGTGACTACCCAGAAGCATATCGGAAGGAAGGCCTGGTGACTGTACTCAGAGGTACCTCAGAAGAAAGACCTCGTGACTTTACCCAGAGGTACCTCAGAAGTAAGGCCTGGTGATTGTCCCCAGAGGTACCTCGGAAGGAAGGCCTAGTGATCGTACCCAGAAGTACATCGGAAGGAAGGCCTGGTGACTGTACTCAGAGGTACCTCAGAAGAAAGACCTCGTGACTGTACCCAGAGGTACGTCAGAAGTAAGGCCTGGTGATTGTACCCAGAGGTACCTCGGAAGGAAGGCCTAGTGATCGTACCCAGAAGTACATCGGAAGGAAGGCCTGGTGACTGTGCTCAGAGTTACCTAGGAAGGAAAGCCTGGTGACTCTACCCAGAGGTACCTCGGAAGGAAGCGATGGTGACTGTACCCAGAGGTACTTGGAAAAGAAGGCGAGGTACGTGTACCCAGAGGTACCTCGTAAAAAGGGCTGGTGACTGTACCCAGAGGTACCTCGGAAGGAAGGCCTGGTGACTGTACCCAGAATTACCTGAGAAGGAAAGCCTGCTGACTGTACCCAGAAGTACCTCAGAAGGAAGGCCTGGTGACTGTACCCAGAGGTACCTCAGAAGAAAGACCTCGTGACTGGAACCACAGAGACTTCAGAAGGAAGGCCTGGTGATTGTACCCAGAGGTACCTCGGAAGGAAGGTCTGGTGACTGTAACGAAAAGTACCTCGGAAGAAAGGCCTGGTGACTGCACCCAGAGGTACCTCGAAATGAAGGCCCGGTGACTGTTCCCAGAGGTACCTCGGAAGAAAGACCCGGTGACTGTACCCAGAGGTACTTCGGAAGGAAGGCCTGGTGACTGTACCCAGAGGTACCTCGGAAGCAAGGCCTGGTGACTGTACCCAGAGGTACCTGAGAAGGAAAGCCTGGTGACTGTACCCAGAAGTACCTCGGAAGGAAGGCGTGGTGTCTGTACTCAGAGGTATCTCGGAAGCAAGGCCTGGTGACTGTACCCAGAGTTACCTCAGAAGGAAGGCCTGGTGACTGTACCCAGAGGTACCTGAGAAGGAAGGCCTGCTGACTGTACCCAAAAGTACCTCAGAAGGAAGGCCTGGTGACTGTACCCAGAGGAACCTCAGAAGAAAGACCTCGTGACTACCCAGACGTACCTCGAAAGAAAGGCCTGGTGCCTGTATTCAGAGGTACCTCAGAAGAAAGACCTCGTGACTGGACCCACAGAGACTTCAGAAGGAAGGCCTGGTGATTGTACCCAGAGGTACCTCGGAAGGAAGGTCTGGTGAGTGTAACAAAAAGTACCTCGGAAGAAAGGCCTGGTGACTGTACCCAGAGGTACCTCGGAAGGAATCGCTGGTGACTGCACCCAGAGGTACCTCGAAATGAAGGCCCGGTGACTGTTCCCAGAGGTACCTCGGAAGAAAGACCCGGTGACTGTACCCAGAGGTACTTCGGAAGGAAGGCCTGGTGACTGTACTCAGAGGTACCTCGGAAGGAAGGCCTGGTGACTGTACCCAGAGGCACCTCAGAAGGAAGGCATGGTGACTGTACCCAGAGGTACAACGGAAGGAAGGCCTGGTGACTACCCAGATGTATATCGGAAGAAAGGCCTGGTGAGTGTACTCAGAGGTACCTCAGAAGAAAAACCTCGTGACTCCAGCCAAAGGTACCTCAGAAGGAAGGCCTGGTGATTGTACCCAAAGGTACCTCAATAGGAAGACCCGCTGCCTTTACGCAGAGGCACCTCAGAAGGAAGGCCTGATGACTCTACCCAGAAGTACAGCAGAAGGAAGATCTGGTGACTGTACCCAGGTACCTCAGAAGGAAGGCCGGTAACTGTACCCAGAGGTACCTCTGAAGGAAATTCTGGTGACTGTACCCATAGGTAGCTCAGAAGGAAGGCCTGGTGACTATACCCACGCGTATCTCCGAAGAAATGCCAGGTGACTGTACACAGAGGTACCACGGAAGGAAGGCCTGGTGACTGTACCCAGAGGTACCTCGGAAGGAATGCCTGGTGAGTGCTCAGACATACCTAGGAAGAAAGGCCTGGTCACTGTACTCAGAGGTACCTCAGAAGAAAGACCTCGTGAGTGTACTCAGAGGTACCTCAGAAAGAAGGCCTGGTGATTGTACCCAGAGGTACATCGGAAGGAAGGCCTGGTGACTACCCAGAAGCACATCGGAAGAAAGGCCTGGTGACTGTACTCAGAGGTACCTCAGAAGTAAGGCCTGGTGATTGTACCCAGAGGTACCTCGGAAGGAAGGCCTAGTGATCGTACCCAGAAGTACATCGGAAGGAAGGCCTGGTGACTGTACTCAGAGTTACCTAGGAAGGAAAGCCTGGTGACTCTACCCAGAGGTACCTCGGAAGGAAGCGATGGTGACTGTACCCAGAGGTACTTGGAAAAGAAGGCGAGGTGCGTGTACCCAGAGGTACCTCGTAAAAAGGGCTGGTGACTGTACCCAGAGGTACCTCGGAAGCAAGGCCTGGTGACTGTACCCAGAGTTACCTCAGAAGGAAGGCCTGGTGACTGTACCCAGAGGTACCTGAGAAGGAAAGCCTGGTGACTATACCCAGAAGTACCTCGGAAGGAAGGCGTGGTGTCTGTACTCAGAGGTATCTCGGAAGGAAGGCCTGGGGACTTTACCCATATTACCTCAGAAGGAAGGCCTGATGACTGTACCCAAAGGTACATCAGAAGGAAGGCCTGATGACTGTACCCAGAGGTGCCTCAGAAGGAAGGCCTGGTGACCGTACACAGAGGTACCTCGGACAGACAAACTGGTGACTGTACCCAGTGGTACCTCGGAATTAAGGCTTGGTGATCGTAAGCAGAGGTACCTGGGAAGAAAGGCCTGGTGACTGCACGCAGAGCTACCTCGGAAGGAAGGCCTGCTGACTGTACCCAGAAGTACCTCAGAAGGAAGGCCTGGTGACTGTACCCAGAGGTACCTCAGAAGAAAGACCTCGTGACTACCCAGACGTACCTCGAAAGAAAGGCCTGGTGCCTGTATTCAGAGGTACCTCAGAAGAAAGACCTCGTGACTGGACCCACAGAGACTTCAGAAGGAAGGCCTGGTGATTGTACCCAGAGGTACCTCGGAAGGAAGGTCTGGTGACTGTAACAAAAAGTACCTCGGAAGAACGGCCTGGTGACTGTACCCAGAGGTACCTCGGAGGGAAGGCCTGGTGACTCTACCCAGAGTTACCTCGGAAGGAATCCCTGGTGACTGCACCCAGAGGTACCTCGAAATGAAGGCCCGGTGACTGTTCCCAGAGGTACTTCGGAAGAAAGACCCGGTGACTGTACCCAGAGGTACTTCGGAAGGAAAGCCTGGTGACTGTACCCAGAGGCACCTCAGAAGGAAGGCATGGTGACTGTACCCAGAGGTACAACGGAAGGAAGGCCTGGTGACTACCCAGATGTATATCGGAAGAAAGGCCTGGTGACTGTACTCAGAGGTACCTCAGAAGAAAAACCTCGTGACTCTACCCAGAGGTACCTCAGAATGAACGCCTGGTGATTGTACCCAGACTTATCTCGGAAGGACGGCCTCGTGACTATACCCAGAAATACCTCGGAAGAAAGGACTGGTGAGTGTACCCAGAGGTACCTCGAAAAGAAGGCCTGGTGACTGTACCCAGAGGTAACTCAGAAGGAAGGCCTGGTGCCTGTACCCAGAGCTAGCTCGGAAGAAAGGCATGGTGACTGTACCCAGAGGGACCTCAGAAAGAAGGCCGGGTGACTGTACCCAGAAGTACCTCAGAAGGAAAGCCGATGACTGTACCCAGGGGTACATCTGAAGGAAGGCCTGGTGACTGTACCCATAGGTACCTCAGAAGGAAACCCTGGTGACTGTACCCAGAGGTAACTCGAAAGAAAGGCTTGGTGAGTGTGCCCAGAGGTACCTCGGAAAGAACGCCGGGTGACTGTACCCAGAGGTACCTCGGAAGGAAGGCCTGGTGACTGTACCCATAGGTAGCTCAGAAGGAAGGCCTGGTGACTATACCCAGGCGTATCTCCGAAGAAACGCCAGGTGACTGTACACAGAGGTACCACGGAAGGAAGGCCTGGTGACTGTACCCAGAGGTACCTCGGAAGGAATGCCTGGTGAGTACTCAGACATACCTAGGAAGAAAGGCCTGGTCACTGTACTCAGAGGTACCTCAGAAGAAAGACCTCGTGAGTGTACTCAGAGGTACCTCAGAAGGAAGGCCTGGTGATTGTACCCAGAGGTACATCGGAAGGAAGGCCTGGTGACTGTACCCAGAGGTACCTCAGAAGGAAGGCCTGGTGACTGTACCGAGAGGTACCTCGGAAGGAAGGCCTGGTGACTACCCAGAAGCATATCGGAAGGAAGGCCTGGTGACTGTACTCAGAGGTACCTCAGAAGAAAGACCTCGTGACTTTACCCAGAGGTACCTCAGAAGTAAGGCCTGGTGATTGTCCCCAGAGGTACCTCGGAAGGAAGGCCTAGTGATCGTACCCAGAAGTACATCGGAAGGAAGGCCTGGTGACTGTACTCAGAGGTACCTCAGAAGAAAGACCTCGTGACTGTACCCAGAGGTACGTCAGAAGTAAGGCCTGGTGATTGTACCCAGAGGTACCTCGGAAGGAAGGCCTAGTGATCGTACCCAGAAGTACATCGGAAGGAAGGCCTGGTGACTGTGCTCAGAGTTACCTAGGAAGGAAAGCCTGGTGACTCTACCCAGAGGTACCTCGGAAGGAAGCGATGGTGACTGTACCCAGAGGTACTTGGAAAAGAAGGCGAGGTGCGTGTACCCAGAGGTACCTCGTAAAAAGGGCTGGTGACTGTACCCAGAGGTACCTCGGAAGGAAGGCCTGGTGACTGTACCCAGAATTACCTGAGAAGGAAAGCCTGCTGACTGTACCCAGAAGTACCTCAGAAGGAAGGCCTGGTGACTGTACCCAGAGGTACCTCAGAAGAAAGACCTCGTGACTGGAACCACAGAGACTTCAGAAGGAAGGCCTGGTGATTGTACCCAGAGGTACCTCGGAAGGAAGGTCTGGTGACTGTAACGAAAAGTACCTCGGAAGAAAGGCCTGGTGACTGCACCCAGAGGTACCTCGAAATGAAGGCCCGGTGACTGTTCCCAGAGGTACCTCGGAAGAAAGACCCGGTGACTGTACCCAGAGGTACTTCGGAAGGAAGGCCTGGTGACTGTACCCAGAGGTACCTCGGAAGCAAGGCCTGGTGACTGTACCCAGAGGTACCTGAGAAGGAAAGCCTGGTGACTGTACCCAGAAGTACCTCGGAAGGAAGGCGTGGTGTCTGTACTCAGAGGTATCTCGGAAGCAAGGCCTGGTGACTGTACCCAGAGTTACCTCAGAAGGAAGGCCTGGTGACTGTACCCAGAGGTACCTGAGAAGGAAGGCCTGCTGACTGTACCCAGAAGTACCTCAGAAGGAAGGCCTGGTGACTGTACCCAGAGGAACCTCAGAAGAAAGACCTCGTGACTACCCAGACGTACCTCGAAAGAAAGGCCTGGTGCCTGTATTCAGAGGTACCTCAGAAGAAAGACCTCGTGACTGGACCCACAGAGACTTCAGAAGGAAGGCCTGGTGATTGTACCCAGAGGTACCTCGGAAGGAAGGTCTGGTGAGTGTAACAAAAAGTACCTCGGAAGAAAGGCCTGGTGACTGTACCCAGAGGTACCTCGGAAGGAATCGCTGGTGACTGCACCCAGAGGTACCTCGAAATGAAGGCCCGGTGACTGTTCCCAGAGGTACCTCGGAAGAAAGACCCGGTGACTGTACCCAGAGGTACTTCGGAAGGAAGGCCTGGTGACTGTACTCAGAGGTACCTCGGAAGGAAGGCCTGGTGACTGTACCCAGAGGCACCTCAGAAGGAAGGCATGGTGACTGTACCCAGAGGTACAACGGAAGGAAGGCCTGGTGACTACCCAGATGTATATCGGAAGAAAGGCCTGGTGAGTGTACTCAGAGGTACCTCAGAAGAAAAACCTCGTGACTCCAGCCAAAGGTACCTCAGAAGGAAGGCCTGGTGATTGTACCCAAAGGTACCTCAATAGGAAGACCCGCTGCCTTTACGCAGAGGCACCTCAGAAGGAAGGCCTGATGACTCTACCCAGAAGTACAGCAGAAGGAAGATCTGGTGACTGTACCCAGGTACCTCAGAAGGAAGGCCGGTAACTGTACCCAGAGGTACCTCTGAAGGAAATTCTGGTGACTGTACCCATAGGTAGCTCAGAAGGAAGGCCTGGTGACTATACCCACGCGTATCTCCGAAGAAATGCCAGGTGACTGTACACAGAGGTACCACGGAAGGAAGGCCTGGTGACTGTACCCAGAGGTACCTCGGAAGGAATGCCTGGTGAGTGCTCAGACATACCTAGGAAGAAAGGCCTGGTCACTGTACTCAGAGGTACCTCAGAAGAAAGACCTCGTGAGTGTACTCAGAGGTACCTCAGAAAGAAGGCCTGGTGATTGTACCCAGAGGTACATCGGAAGGAAGGCCTGGTGACTACCCAGAAGCACATCGGAAGAAAGGCCTGGTGACTGTACTCAGAGGTACCTCAGAAGTAAGGCCTGGTGATTGTACCCAGAGGTACCTCGGAAGGAAGGCCTAGTGATCGTACCCAGAAGTACATCGGAAGGAAGGCCTGGTGACTGTACTCAGAGTTACCTAGGAAGGAAAGCCTGGTGACTCTACCCAGAGGTACCTCGGAAGGAAGCGATGGTGACTGTACCCAGAGGTACTTGGAAAAGAAGGCGAGGTGCGTGTACCCAGAGGTACCTCGTAAAAAGGGCTGGTGACTGTACCCAGAGGTACCTCGGAAGCAAGGCCTGGTGACTGTACCCAGAGTTACCTCAGAAGGAAGGCCTGGTGACTGTACCCAGAGGTACCTGAGAAGGAAAGCCTGGTGACTATACCCAGAAGTACCTCGGAAGGAAGGCGTGGTGTCTGTACTCAGAGGTATCTCGGAAGGAAGGCCTGGGGACTTTACCCATATTACCTCAGAAGGAAGGCCTGATGACTGTACCCAAAGGTACATCAGAAGGAAGGCCTGATGACTGTACCCAGAGGTGCCTCAGAAGGAAGGCCTGGTGACCGTACACAGAGGTACCTCGGACAGACAAACTGGTGACTGTACCCAGTGGTACCTCGGAATTAAGGCTTGGTGATCGTAAGCAGAGGTACCTGGGAAGAAAGGCCTGGTGACTGCACGCAGAGCTACCTCGGAAGGAAGGCCTGCTGACTGTACCCAGAAGTACCTCAGAAGGAAGGCCTGGTGACTGTACCCAGAGGTACCTCAGAAGAAAGACCTCGTGACTACCCAGACGTACCTCGAAAGAAAGGCCTGGTGCCTGTATTCAGAGGTACCTCAGAAGAAAGACCTCGTGACTGGACCCACAGAGACTTCAGAAGGAAGGCCTGGTGATTGTACCCAGAGGTACCTCGGAAGGAAGGTCTGGTGACTGTAACAAAAAGTACCTCGGAAGAACGGCCTGGTGACTGTACCCAGAGGTACCTCGGAGGGAAGGCCTGGTGACTCTACCCAGAGTTACCTCGGAAGGAATCCCTGGTGACTGCACCCAGAGGTACCTCGAAATGAAGGCCCGGTGACTGTTCCCAGAGGTACTTCGGAAGAAAGACCCGGTGAAGAGAGATAGTTTTACTTCGGAAGGAAAGCCTGGTGACTGTACCCAGAGGCACCTCAGAAGGAAGGCATGGTGACTGTACCCAGAGGTACAACGGAAGGAAGGCCTGGTGACTACCCAGATGTATATCGGAAGAAAGGCCTGGTGACTGTACTCAGAGGTACCTCAGAAGAAAAACCTCGTGACTCTACCCAGAGGTACCTCAGAATGAACGCCTGGTGATTGTACCCAGACTTATCTCGGAAGGACGGCCTCGTGACTATACCCAGAAATACCTCGGAAGAAAGGACTGGTGAGTGTACCCAGAGGTACCTCGAAAAGAAGGCCTGGTGACTGTACCCAGAGGTAACTCAGAAGGAAGGCCTGGTGCCTGTACCCAGAGCTAGCTCGGAAGAAAGGCATGGTGACTGTACCCAGAGGGACCTCAGAAAGAAGGCCGGGTGACTGTACCCAGAAGTACCTCAGAAGGAAAGCCGATGACTGTACCCAGGGGTACATCTGAAGGAAGGGCCTGGTGACTGTACCCATAGGTACCTCAGAAGGAAACCCTGGTGACTGTACCCAGAGGTAACTCGAAAGAAAAGGCTTGGTGAGTGTGCCCAGAGGTACCTCGGAAAGAACGCCGGGTGACTGTACCCAGAGGTACCTCGGAAGGAAGGCCTGGTGACTGTACCCAGAGGTACCTCGGAAGCAAGGCCTGGTGACTGTACTCAGAGGCACCTCGGACAGAAGGACTGGGAACTTGACCCAGAGATACCTCAGAATGAAGGTCCGGTGACTTTACCTAGAGGTAAGTCGGAAGGAAGGCGTGGTGACTATACCGAGTGGTACCTCGGAAGGAAGGCCTGGTGACTGTACCCAGAGGTACCTGGGAAGGAAAGCCTGGTGACTGTACCCAGAAGTACCTCGGAAGGAAGGCGTAGTGTCTGTACTCAGAGGTATCTCGGAAGCAAGGCCTGGTGACTGTACCCAGAGTTACCTCAGAAGGAAGGCCTGGTGACTGTACCCAGAGGTACCTGGGAAGGAAGGCCTGGTGACTGCACGCAGAGTTACCTCGGAAGGAAGGCCTGCTGACTGTACCCAGAAGTACCTCAGAAGGAAGGCCTGGTGACTGTACCCAGAGGTACCTCAGAAGAAAGACCTCGTGACTACCCAGACGTACCTCGAAAGAAAGGCCTGGTGCCTGTATTCAGAGGTACCTGAGAAGAAAGACCTCGTGACTGGACCCACAGAGACTTCAGAAGGAAGGCCTGGTGATTGTACCCAGAGGTACCTCGGAAGGAAGGTCTGGTGAGTGTAACAAAAAGTACCTCGGAAGAAAGGCCTGGTGACTGTACCCAGAGGTACCTCGGAAGGAATCCCTGGTGACTGCACCCAGAGGTACCTCGAAATGAAGGCCCGGTGACTGTTCCCAGAGGTACCTCGGAAGAAAGACCCGGTGACTGTACCCAGAGGTACTTCGGAAGGAAGGCCTGGTGACTGTACTCAGAGGTACCTCGGAAGGAAGGCCTGGTGACTGTACCCAGAGGCACCTCAGAAGGAAGGCATGGTGACTGTACCCAGAGGTACAACGGAAGGAAGGCCTGGTGACTACCCAGATGTATATCGGAAGAAAGGCCTGGTGAGTGTACTCAGAGGTACCTCAGAAGAAAAACCTCGTGACTCCAGCCAAAGGTACCTCAGAAGGAAGGCCTGGTGATTGTACCCAAAGGTACCTCAATAGGAAGACCCGCTGCCTTTACGCAGAGGCACCTCAGAAGGAAGGCCTGATGACTCTACCCAGAAGTACAGCAGAAGGAAGATCTGGTGACTGTACCCAGGTACCTCAGAAGGAAGGCCGGTAACTGTACCCAGAGGTACCTCTGAAGGAAATTCTGGTGACTGTACCCATAGGTAGCTCAGAAGGAAGGCCTGGTGACTATACCCACGCGTATCTCCGAAGAAATGCCAGGTGACTGTACACAGAGGTACCACGGAAGGAAGGCCTGGTGACTGTACCCAGAGGTACCTCGGAAGGAATGCCTGGTGAGTGCTCAGACATACCTAGGAAGAAAGGCCTGGTCACTGTACTCAGAGGTACCTCAGAAGAAAGACCTCGTGAGTGTACTCAGAGGTACCTCAGAAAGAAGGCCTGGTGATTGTACCCAGAGGTACATCGGAAGGAAGGCCTGGTGACTACCCAGAAGCACATCGGAAGAAAGGCCTGGTGACTGTACTCAGAGGTACCTCAGAAGTAAGGCCTGGTGATTGTACCCAGAGGTACCTCGGAAGGAAGGCCTAGTGATCGTACCCAGAAGTACATCGGAAGGAAGGCCTGGTGACTGTACTCAGAGTTACCTAGGAAGGAAAGCCTGGTGACTCTACCCAGAGGTACCTCGGAAGGAAGCGATGGTGACTGTACCCAGAGGTACTTGGAAAAGAAGGCGAGGTGCGTGTACCCAGAGGTACCTCGTAAAAAGGGCTGGTGACTGTACCCAGAGGTACCTCGGAAGCAAGGCCTGGTGACTGTACCCAGAGTTACCTCAGAAGGAAGGCCTGGTGACTGTACCCAGAGGTACCTGAGAAGGAAAGCCTGGTGACTATACCCAGAAGTACCTCGGAAGGAAGGCGTGGTGTCTGTACTCAGAGGTATCTCGGAAGGAAGGCCTGGGGACTTTACCCATATTACCTCAGAAGGAAGGCCTGATGACTGTACCCAAAGGTACATCAGAAGGAAGGCCTGATGACTGTACCCAGAGGTGCCTCAGAAGGAAGGCCTGGTGACCGTACACAGAGGTACCTCGGACAGACAAACTGGTGACTGTACCCAGTGGTACCTCGGAATTAAGGCTTGGTGATCGTAAGCAGAGGTACCTGGGAAGAAAGGCCTGGTGACTGCACGCAGAGTTACCTCGGAAGGAAGGCCTGCTGACTGTACCCAGAAGTACCTCAGAAGGAAGGCCTGGTGCCTGTATTCAGAGGTACCTCAGAAGAAAGACCTCGTGACTACCCAGACGTACCTCGAAAGAAAGGCCTGGTGCCTGTATTCAGAGGTACCTCAGAAGAAAGACCTCGTGACTGGACCCACAGAGACTTCAGAAGGAAGGCCTGGTGATTGTACCCAGAGGTACCTCGGAAGGAAGGTCTGGTGACTGTAACAAAAAGTACCTCGGAAGAACGGCCTGGTGACTGTACCCAGAGGTACCTCGGAGGGAAGGCCTGGTGACTCTACCCAGAGTTACCTCGGAAGGAATCCCTGGTGACTGCACCCAGAGGTACCTCGAAATGAAGGCCCGGTGACTGTTCCCAGAGGTACTTCGGAAGAAAGACCCGGTGACTGTACCCAGAGGTACTTCGGAAGGAAAGCCTGGTGACTGTACCCAGAGGCACCTCAGAAGGAAGGCATGGTGACTGTACCCAGAGGTACAACGGAAGGAAGGCCTGGTGACTACCCAGATGTATATCGGAAGAAAGGCCTGGTGACTGTACTCAGAGGTACCTCAGAAGAAAAACCTCGTGACTCTACCCAGAGGTACCTCAGAAGGAACGCCTGGTGATTGTACCCAGACTTATCTCGGAAGGACGGCCTCGTGACTATACCCAGAAATACCTCGGAAGAAAGGACTGGTGAGTGTACCCAGAGGTACCTCGAAAAGAAGGCCTGGTGACTGTACCCAGAGGTAACTCAGAAGGAAGGCCTGGTGCCTGTACCCAGAGCTAGCTCGGAAGAAAGGCATGGTGACTGTACCCAGAGGGACCTCAGAAAGAAGGCCGGGTGACTGTACCCAGAAGTACCTCAGAAGGAAAGCCGGTGACTGTACCCAGGGGTACATCTGAAGGAAGGCCTGGTGACTGTACCCATAGGTACCTCAGAAGGAAACCCTGGTGACTGTACCCAGAGGTAACTCGAAAGAAAGGCTTGGTGAGTGTGCCCAGAGGTACCTCGGAAAGAACGCCGGGTGACTGTACACAGAGGTACCTCGGAAGGAAGGCCGGGTGACTGTACCCAGAGGCAACCCAGAAGGAAGGCCTGGTGACTACCCAGATGTATATCGGAAGAAAGGCCTGGTGAGTGTACTCAGAGGTACCTCAGAAGAAAAACCTCGTGACTCCACCCAAAGCTACCTCAGAAGGAAGGCCTGGTGATTGTACCCAGAGTTATCTCGGAAGGACGGTCTCGTGACTATACCCAGAAATACCTCGGAAGAAAGGACTGGTGAGTGTACCCAGAGGTACCTCGAAAAGAAGGCCTGGTGACTGTACCCAGAGGTAACTCAGAAGGAAGGCCTGGTGCCTGTACCCAGAGCTAGCTCGGAAGAAAGGCATGCTGACTGTACCCAGAGGGACCTCAGACAGAAGGCAGGGTGACTGTACCCAGAAGTACCTCAGAAGGAAAGCCGGTGACTGTACCCAGCGGTACATCTGAAGGAAGGCCTGGTGACTGTACCCATAGGTACCTCAGAAGGAAACCCTGGTGACTGTACCCAGAGGTAACTCGTAAGAAAGGCTTGGTGAGTGTACCCAGAGGTACCTCGGAAAGAACGCCGGGTGACTGTACCCAGAGGTACCTCGGAAGGAAGGCCGGGTGACTGTACCCAGAGGCAACCCGGAAGGAAGGCCTGGTGACTGTACGGAGAGGAACCTCAGAAGAAAGACGTCGTGACTGTACCCAGAGGTACCTCCGAAGGAAGGGCCGGTGATTGTACCCAGAGGTACCTCGGAAGAAGGGCTTGGTGACTGTACCGAGAGGTACCTCGGAAGGAATTCCTGGTGACTGTACAGAGGTACTTCGGAAGGAAGGCCTGGTGACTCTACCCAGATTTACCTCGGAAGGAAGCGATGGTGACTGTACCCAGAGGTACCTCGGAAGGAAGCGATGGTGACTGTACCCAGAGGTACCTCGGAAGGAGGGCCTGGTGACTGTACCCAGAACTACCTCGGAAGAAAGGCCTTGTGACTGTACCCAGAGGTACCTCGGAAGGAATTCCTGGTGACTGTACCCAGAGGTACCTCGGAAGGAGGGCCTGGTGACTGTACCCAGAAGTACCTCGGAAGAAAGGCCTTGTGACTGTACCCAGAGGTACCTCGGAAGGAATTCCTGGTGACTGTACACAGAGGTACCTCAGAAGGAAGGCCTGGTGACTCTACCCAGAGTTACCTCGGAAGGAAGCGATGGTGACTGTACCCAGAGGTACCTCGGAATGAAGGCCCGGTGATTGTACCCAGAGGTACCTCGGAAGGAAGGCCTGGTGACTCTAACCAGAGGTACTTCAGAAGAAAGGCCTGGTGACTGTACCCAGAGGTAACTCAGAAGGAAGACCTGATGCCTGTACCCAGAGCTAGCTCGGAAGAAAGGCATGCTGACTGTACCCAGAGGGACCTCACAGAAGGCAGGGTGACTGTACCCAGAAGTACCTCAGAAGGAAAGCCGGTGACTGTACCCAGCGGTACATCTGAAGGAAGGCCTGGTGACTGTACCCATAGGTACCTCAGAAGGAAACCCTGGTGACTGTACCCAGAGGTAACTCGTAAGAAAGGCTTGGTGACTGTACCCAGAGGTACCTCGGAAGGAAGGCCGGGTGACTGTACCCAGAGGCAACCCGGAAGGAAGGCCTGGTGACTGTACGTAGAGGAACCTCAGAAGAAAGACGTCGTGACTGTACCCAGAGGTACCTCCGAAGGAAGGGCCGGTGATTGTACCCAGAGGTACCTCGGAAGAAGGGCCTGGTGACTGTACCCAGAGGTACCTCGGAAGGAATTCCTGGTGACTGTACAGAGGTACTTCGGAAGGAAGGCCTGGTGACTCTACCCAGATTTACCTCGGAAGGAAGCGATGGTGACTGTACAAAGAGGTACCGCGGAAGGAATTCCTGGTGACTGTACCCAGAGGTACCTCGGAAGGAGGGCCTGGTGACTGTACCCAGAACTACCTCGGAAGAAAGGCCTTGTGACTGTACCCAGAGGTACCTCGGAAGGAATTCCTGGTGACTGTACACAGAGGTACCTCGAAAGGAAGGCCTGGTGACTCTACCCAGAGTTACCTCGGAAGGAAGCGATGGTGACTGTACCCAGAGGTACCTCGGAATGAAGGCCCGGTGACTGTACCCAGAGGTACCTCGGAAGGAAGGCCTGGTGACTGTACCCAGAGGTACCTCGGAAGGAAGGCCTGGTGACTGTACCCAATGGTACCTCAATAGGAAGACCCGCTGCCTTTACGCAGAGGTACCTCAGAAGGAAGGCCTGATGACTCTACCCAGAGGTACATCAGAAGGAAGATCTGGTCACTGTACCCAGGTACCTCAGAAGGAAGGCCGGTAACTGTACCCAGAGGTACCTCTGAAGGAAATTCTGGTGACTGTACCCATAGGTAGCTCAGAAGGAAGGCCTGGTGACTATACCCAGGCGTATCTCCAAAGAAACGCCAGGTGACTGTACACAGAGGTACCACGGAAGGAAGGCCTGGTGACTGTACCCAGAGGTACCTCGGAAGGAATGCCTGGTGAGTACTCAGACATACCTAGGAAGAAAGGCCTGGTCACTGTACTCAGAGGTACCTCAGAAGAAAGACCTCGTGAGTGTACTCAGAGGTACCTCAGAAAGAAGGCCTGGTGATTGTACCCAGAGGTACATCGGAAGGAAGGCCTGGTGACTGTACACATTAGTGCCTCGGACGAAGGCCTGGTGACTGTACCCAGAGGTACCTCAGAAGGAAGGCCTGGTGACTCTACCGAGAGGTACCTCGGAAGGAAGGCCTGGTGACTACCCAGAAGCACATCGGAAGAAAGGCCTGGTAACTGTACTCAGAGGTACCTCAGAAGAAAGACCTCGTGCCTGTACCCAGAGGTACCTCAGAAGTAAGGCCTGGTGATTGTACCCAGAGGTACCTCGGAAGGAAGGCCTAGTGATCGTACCCAGAAGTACATCGGAAGGAAGGCCTGGTGACTGTACTCAGAGTTACCTAGGAAGGAAAGCCTGGTGACTCTACCCAGAGGTACCTCGGAAGGAAGCGATGGTGACTGTACCCAGAGGAACTTGGAAAAGAAGGCGAGGTGCGTGTACCCAGAGGTACCTCGTAAAAAGGGCTGGTGACTGTACCCAGAGGTACCTCGGAAGGAAGGCCTGGTGACTGTACCCAGAGGTACCTCGGAAGCAAGGCCTGGTGACTGTACCCAGAGTTACCTCAGAAGGAAGGCCTGGTGACTGTACCCAGAGGTACCTGGGAAGGAAAGCCTGGTGACTGTACCCAGAAGTACCTCGGAAGGAAGGCGTGGTGTCTGTACTCAGAGGTATCTCGGAAGGAAGGCCTGGGGACTTTACCCAGAGTTACCTCAGAAGGAAGGCCTGATGACTGTACCCAAAGGTACATCAGAAGGAAGGCCTGATGACTGTACCCAGAGGTACCTCAGAAGAAAGACCTCGTGACTACCCAGACGTACCTCGAAAGAAAGGCCTGGTGCCTGTATTCAGAGGTACCTGAGAAGAAAGACCTCGTGACTGGACCCACAGAGACTTCAGAAGGAAGGCCTGGTGATTGTACCCAGAGGTACCTCGGAAGGAAGGTCTGGTGAGTGTAACAAAAAGTACCTCGGAAGAAAGGCCTGGTGACTGTACCCAGAGGTACCTCGGAAGGAATCCCTGGTGACTGCACCCAGAGGTACCTCGAAATGAAGGCCCGGTGACTGTTCCCAGAGGTACCTCGGAAGAAAGACCCGGTGACTGTACCCAGAGGTACTTCGGAAGGAAGGCCTGGTGACTGTACCCAGAGGCACCTCAGAAGGAAGGCATGGTGACTGTACCCAGAGGTACAACGGAAGGAAGGCCTGGTGACTACCCAGATGTATATCGGAAGAAAGGCCTGGTGAGTGTACTCAGAGGTACCTCAGAAGAAAAACCTCGTGACTCCAGCCAAAATTACCTCAGAAGGAAGGCCTGGTGATTGTACCCAAAGGTACCTCAATAGGAAGACCCGCTGCCTTTACGCAGAGGCACCTCAGAAGGAAGGCCTGATGACTCTACCCAGAAGTACAGCAGAAGGAAGATCTGGTGACTGTACCCAGGTACCTCAGAAGGAAGGCCGGTAACTGTACCCAGAGGTACCTCTGAAGGAAATTCTGGTGACTGTACCCATAGGTAGCTCAGAAGGAAGGCCTGGTGACTATACCCAGGCGTATCTCCGAAGAAACGCCAGGTGACTGTACACAGAGGTACCACGGAAGGAAGGCCTGGTGACTGTACCCAGAGGTACCTCGGAAGGAATGCCTGGTGAGTACTCAGACATACCTAGGAAGAAAGGCCTGGTCACTGTACTCAGAGGTACCTCAGAAGAAAGACCTCGTGAGTGTACTCAGAGGTACCTCAGAAAGAAGGCCTGGTGATTGTACCCAGAGGTACATCGGAAGGAAGGCCTGGTGACTGTACACATTAGTGCCTCGGACGGAGGCCTGGTGACTGTACCCAGAGGTACCTCAGAAGGAAGGCCTGGTGACTGTACCGAGAGGTGTCTCGGAAGGAAGGCCTGGTGACTACCCAGAAGCACATCGGAAGAAAGGCCTGGTGACTGTACTCAGAGGTACCTCAGAAGAAAGACCTCGTGACTGTACCCAGAGGTACCTCAGAAGTAAGGCCTGGTGATTGTACCCAGAGGTACCTCGGAAGGAAGGCCTAGTGATCGTACCCAGAGGTACCTCGGAAGGAAGGCCTGCTGACTGTACCCAGTGGTACCTCGGAATTAAGGCTTGGTGATCGTAAGCAGAGGTACCTGGGAAGAAAGGCCTGGTGACTGCAAGCAGAGTTACCTCGGAAGGAAGGCCTGCTGACTGTACCCAGAAGTACCTCAGAAGGAAGGCCTGGTGACTGTACCCAGAGGTACCTCAGAAGAAAGACCTCGTGACTACCCAGACGTACCTCGAAAGAAAGGCCTGGTGCCTGTATTCAGAGGTACCTCAGAAGAAAGACCTCGTGACTGGACCCACAGAGACTTCAGAAGGAAGGCCTGGTGATTGTACCCAGAGGTACCTCGGAAGGAAGGTCTGGTGACTGTAACAAAAAGTACCTCGGAAGAAAGGCCTGGTGACTGTACCCAGAGGTACCTCGGAAGGAATCCCTGGTGACTGCACCCAGAGGTACCTCGAAATGAAGGCCCGGTGACTGTTCCCAGAGGTACCTCGGAAGAAAGACCCGGTGACTGTACCCAGAGGTACTTCGGAAGGAAGGCCTGGTGACTGTACTCAGAGGTACCTCGGAAGGAAGGCCTGATGACTGTACCCAGAGGTGCCTCAGAAGGAAGGCCTGGTGACCGTACACAGAGGTACCTCGGACAGACAAACTGGTGACTGTACCCAGTGGTACCTCGGAATTAAGGCTTGGTGATCGTAAGCAGAGGTACCTGGGAAGAAAGGCCTGGTGACTGCAAGCAGAGTTACCTCGGAAGGAAGGCCTGCTGACTGTACCCAGAAGTACCTCAGAAGGAAGGCCTGGTGACTGTACCCAGAGGTACCTGGGAAGGAAAGCCTGGTGACTGTACCCAGAAGTACCTCGGAAGGAAGGCGTGGTGTCTGTACTCAGAGGTATCTCGGAAGGAAGGCCTGGGGACTTTACCCAGAGTTACCTCAGAAGGAAGGCCTGGTGACTGTACCCAAAGGTACATCAGAAGGAAGGCCTGATGGCTGTACCCAGAGGTGCCTCAGAACGAAGGCCTGGTGACCGTACACAGAGGTACCTCGGACAGACAAACTGGTGACCGTACCCAGTGGTACCTCGGAATTAAGGCTTGGAGATCGTAAGCAGAGGTACCTGGGAAGGAAGGCCTGGTGACTGCACGCAGAGGTACCTCGGAAGGAAGGCCTGCTGACTGTACCCAGAAGTACCTCAGAAGGAAGGCCTGGTGACTGTACCCAGAGGTACCTCAGAAGAAAGACCTCGTGACTACCCAGACGTACCTCGAAAGAAAGGCCTGGTGCCTGTATTCAGAGGTACCTCAGAAGAAAGACCTCGTGACTGGAACCACAGAGACTTCAGAAGGAAGGCCTGGTGATTGTACCCAGAGGTACCTCGGAAGGAAGGCCTAGTGATCGTACCCAGAAGTACATCGGAAGGAAGGCCTGGTGACTGTACTCAGAGTTACCTAGGAAGGAAAGCCTGGTGACTCTACCCAGAGGTACCTCGGAAGGAAGCGATGGTGACTGTACCCAGAGGTACTTGGAAAAGAAGGCGAGGTGCGTGTACCCAGAGTTACCTCGTAAAAAGGGCTGGTGACTGTACCCAGAGGTACCTCGGAAGGAAGGCCTGGTGACTGTACCCAGAGGTACCTCGGAAGCAAGGCCTGGTGACTGTACTCAGAGGCACCTCGGACAGAAGGACTGGGAACTTGACCCAGAGATACCTCAGAATGAAGGTCCGGTGACTTTACCTAGAGGTAAGTCGGAAGGAAGGCGTGGTGACTATACCGAGTGGTACCTCGGAAGGAAGGCCTGGTGACTGTACCCAGAGGTACCTGGGAAGGAAAGCCTGGTGACTGTACCCAGAAGTACCTCGGAAGGAAGGCGTGGTGTCTGTACCCAGAAGTACCTCGGAAGCAAGGCCTGGTGACTGTACCCAGAGTTACCTCAGAAGGAAGGCCTGGTGACTGTACCCAGAGTTACCTCAGAAGGAAGGCCTGGTGACTGTACCCAGAGGTACCTGGGAAGAAAGGCCTGGTGACTGCACGCAGAGGTACCTCGGAAGGAAGGCCTGGTGACTGTACCCAGAAGTACCTCAGAAGGAAGGCCTGGTGACTGTACCCAGAGGAACCTCAGAAGAAAGACCTCGTGACTACCCAGACGTACCTCGAAAGAAAGGCCTGGTGCCTGTATTCAGAGGTACCTCAGAAGAAAGACCTCGTGACTGGACCCACAGAGACTTCAGAAGGAAGGCCTGGTGATTGTACCCAGAGGTACCTCGGAAGGAAGGTCTGGTGAGTGTAACAAAAAGTACCTCGGAAGAAAGGCCTGGTGACTGTACCCAGAGGTACCTCGGAAGGAATCCCTGGTGACTGCACCCAGAGGTACCTCGAAATGAAGGCCCGGTGACTGTTCCCAGAGGTACCTCGGAAGAAAGACCCGGTGACTGTACCCAGAGGTACTTCGGAAGGAAGGCCTGGTGACTGTACTCAGAGGTACCTCGGAAGGAAGGCCTGGTGACTGTACCCAGAGGCACCTCAGAAGGAAGGCATGGTGACTGTACCCAGAGGTACAACGGAAGGAAGGCCTGGTGACTACCCAGATGTATATCGGAAGAAAGGCCTGGTGAGTGTACTCAGAGGTACCTCAGAAGAAAAACCTCGTGACTCCAGCCAAAGGTACCTCAGAAGGAAGGCCTGGTGATTGTACCCAAAGGTACCTCAATAGGAAGACCCGCTGCCTTTACGCAGAGGCACCTCAGAAGGAAGGCCTGATGACTCTACCCAGAAGTACAGCAGAAGGAAGATCTGGTGACTGTACCCAGGTACCTCAGAAGGAAGGCCGGTAACTGTACCCAGAGGTACCTCTGAAGGAAATTCTGGTGACTGTACCCATAGGTAGCTCAGAAGGAAGGCCTGGTGACTATACCCAGGCGTATCTCCGAAGAAATGCCAGGTGACTGTACACAGAGGTACCACGGAAGGAAGGCCTGGTGACTGTACCCAGAGGTACCTCGGAAGGAATGCCTGGTGAGTGCTCAGACATACCTAGGAAGAAAGGCCTGGTCACTGTACTCAGAGGTACCTCAGAAGAAAGACCTGGTGAGTGTACTCAGAGGTACCTCAGAAAGAAGGCCTGGTGATTGTACCCAGGGGTACCTCGGAAGGAGGGCCTGCTGACTGTACCCAGTGGTACCTCGGAATTAAGGCTTGGTGATCGTAAGCAGAGGTACCTGGGAAGAAAGGCCTGGTGACTGCAAGCAGAGTTACCTCGGAAGGAAGGCCTGCTGACTGTACCCAGAAGTACCTCAGAAGGAAGGCCTGGTGACTGTACCCAGAGGTACCTCACAAGAAAGACCTCGTGACTACCCAGACGTACCTCGAAAGAAAGGCCTGGTGCCTGTATTCAGAGGTACCTCAGAAGAAAGACCTCGTGACTGGACCCACAGAGACTTCAGAAGGAAGGCCTGGTGATTGTACCCAGAGGTACCTCGGAAGGAAGGTCTGGTGACTGTAACAAAAAGTACCTCGGAAGAAAGGCCTGGTGACTGTACCCAGAGGTACCTCGGAAGGAATCCCTGGTGACTGCACCCAGAGGTACCTCGAAATGAAGGCCCGGTGACTGTTCCAAAAGGTACCTCGGAAGAAAGACCCGGTGACTGTACCCAGAGGTACTTCGGAAGGAAGGCCTGGTGACTGTACCCAGAGGCACCTCAGAAGGAAGGCATGGTGACTGTACCCAGAGGTACCTCGGAAGGAAGGCCTGGTGACTGTACCCAGAGGTACCTCGGAAGCAAGGCCTGGTGACTGTACCCAGAGTTACCTCAGAAGGAAGGCCTGGTGACTGTACCCAGAGGTACCTGGGAAGGAAAGCCTGGTGACTGTACCCAGAAGTACCTCGGAAGGAAGGCGTGGTGTCTGTACTCAGAGGTATCTCGGAAGGAAGGCCTGGGGACTTTACCCAGAGTTACCTCAGAAGGAAGGCCTGGTGACTGTACCCAAAGGTACATCAGAAGGAAGGCCTGATGGCTGTACCCAGAGGTGCCTCAGAACGAAGGCCTGGTGACTGTACCCAGAGGTACCTCAGAAGAAATACCTCGTGACTCTACCCAAAGGTACCTCAGAAGGAAGGCCTGGTGATTGTACCCAGAGTTATCTCGGAAGGACGGCCTTGTGACTATACCCAGAAATACCTCGGAAGAAAGGACTGGTGAGTGTACCCAGAGGTACCTCGAAAAGAAGGCCTGGTGACTGTACCCAGAGGTAACTCAGAAGGAAGGCCTGGTGCCTGTACCCAGAGCTAGCTCGGAAGAAAGGCATGGTGACTGTACCCAGAGTGACCTCAGAAGGAAGGCCTGGTGATTGTACCCAGAGGTACCTGGGAAGGAAAGCCTGGTGACTGCACGCAGAGGCACCTCAGAAGGAAGGCCTGGTGACTACCCAGATGTACATCGGAAGAAAGGCCTGGTGAGTGTACTCAGAGGTACCTCAGAAGAAAAACCTCGTGACTCCACCCAAAGGTACCTCAGAAGGAAGGCCTGGTGATTGTACCCAGAGTTATCTCGGAAGGACGGTCTCGTGACTATACCCAGAAATACCTCGGAAGAAAGGACTGGTGAGTGTACCCAGAGGTACCTCGAAAAGAAGGCCTGGTGACTGTACCCAGAGGTAACTCAGAAGGAAGGCCTGGTGCCTGTACCCAGAGCTAGCTCGGAAGAAAGGCATGCTGACTGTACCCAGAGGGACCTCAGACAGAAGGCCTGGTGACTGTACCCAGAGATACCTGGGAAGGAAAGCCTGGTGACTGTACCCAGAAGTACCTCGGAAGGAAGGCGTGGTGTCTGTACTCAGAGGTATCTCGGAAGGAAGGCCTGGGGACTTTACCCAGAGTTACCTCAGAAGGAAGGCCTGGTGACTGTACCCAAAGGTACATCAGAAGGAAGGCCTGATGGCTGTACCCAGAGGTGCCTCAGAACGAAGGCCTGGTGACCGTACACAGAGGTACCTCGGACAGACAAACTGGTGACCGTACCCAGTGGTACCTCGGAATTAAGGCTTGGAGATCGTAAGCAGAGGTACCTGGGAAGGAAGGCCTGGTGACTGCACGCAGAGGTACCTCGGAAGGAAGGCCTGATAACTGTACCCAGAAGTACCTCAGAAGGAAGGCCTGGTGACTGTACCCAGAGGTACCTCAGAAGAAAGACCTCGTGACTACCCAGACGTACCTCGAAAGAAAGGCCTGGTGCCTGTATTCAGAGGTACCTCAGAAGAAAGACCTCGTGACTGGAACCACAGAGACTTCAGAAGGAAGGCCTGGTGATTGTACCCAGAGGTACCTCGGAAGGAAGGTCTGGTGACTGTAACGAAAAGTACCTCGGAAGGAAGGCCTGGTGACTGCACCCAGAGGTACCTCGAAATGAAGGCCCGGTGACTGTTCCCAGAGGTACCTCGGAAGAAAGACCCGGTGACTGTACCCAGAGGTACTTCGGAAGGAAGGCCTGGTGACTGTACTCAGAGGTACCTCGGAAGGAAGGTCTGGTGACCGTACACAGAGGTACCTCGGACAGACAAACTGGTGACCGTACCCAGTGGTACCTCGGAATTAAAGCTTGGTGATCGTAAGCAGAGGTACCTCGGAAGGAAGGCCTGGTGACTGTACCCAGAGGCACCTCAGAAGGAAGGCATGGTGACTGTACCCAGAGGTACAACGGAAGGAAGGCCTGGTGACTACCCAGATGTATATCGGAAGAAAGGCCTGGTGAGTGTACTCAGAGGTACCTCAGAAGAAAAACCTCGTGACTCCAGCCAAAGGTACCTCAGAAGGAAGGCCTGGTGATTGTACCCAAAGGTACCTCAATAGGAAGACCCGCTGCCTTTACGCAGAGGCACCTCAGAAGGAAGGCCTGATGACTCTACCCAGAAGTACAGCAGAAGGAAGATCTGGTGACTGTACCCAGGTACCTCAGAAGGAAGGCCGGTAACTGTACCCAGAGGTACCTCTGAAGGAAATTCTGGTGACTGTACCCATAGGTAGCTCAGAAGGAAGGCCTGGTGACTATACCCAGGCGTATCTCCGAAGAAATGCCAGGTGACTGTACACAGAGGTACCACGGAAGGAAGGCCTGGTGACTGTACCCAGAGGTACCTCGGAAGGAATGCCTGGTGAGTGCTCAGACATACCTAGGAAGAAAGGCCTGGTCACTGTACTCAGAGGTACCTCAGAAGAAAGACCTCGTGAGTGTACTCAGAGGTACCTCAGAAAGAAGGCCTGGTGATTGTACCCAGAGGTACATCGGAAGGAAGGCCTGGTGACTACCCAGAAGCACATCGGAAGAAAGGCCTGGTGACTGTACTCAGAGGTACCTCAGAAGTAAGGCCTGGTGATTGTACCCAGAGGTACCTCGGAAGGAAGGCCTAGTGATCGTACCCAGAAGTACATCGGAAGGAAGGCCTGGTGACTGTACTCAGAGTTACCTAGGAAGGAAAGCCTGGTGACTCTACCCAGAGGTACCTCGGAAGGAAGCGATGGTGACTGTACCCAGAGGTACTTGGAAAAGAAGGCGAGGTGCGTGTACCCAGAGGTACCTCGTAAAAAGGGCTGGTGACTGTACCCAGAGGTACCTCGGAAGCAAGGCCTGGTGACTGTACCCAGAGTTACCTCAGAAGGAAGGCCTGGTGACTGTACCCAGAGGTACCTGAGAAGGAAAGCCTGGTGACTATACCCAGAAGTACCTCGGAAGGAAGGCGTGGTGTCTGTACTCAGAGGTATCTCGGAAGGAAGGCCTGGGGACTTTACCCATATTACCTCAGAAGGAAGGCCTGATGACTGTACCCAAAGGTACATCAGAAGGAAGGCCTGATGACTGTACCCAGAGGTGCCTCAGAAGGAAGGCCTGGTGACCGTACACAGAGGTACCTCGGACAGACAAACTGGTGACTGTACCCAGTGGTACCTCGGAATTAAGGCTTGGTGATCGTAAGCAGAGGTACCTGGGAAGAAAGGCCTGGTGACTGCACGCAGAGCTACCTCGGAAGGAAGGCCTGCTGACTGTACCCAGAAGTACCTCAGAAGGAAGGCCTGGTGACTGTACCCAGAGGTACCTCAGAAGAAAGACCTCGTGACTACCCAGACGTACCTCGAAAGAAAGGCCTGGTGCCTGTATTCAGAGGTACCTCAGAAGAAAGACCTCGTGACTGGACCCACAGAGACTTCAGAAGGAAGGCCTGGTGATTGTACCCAGAGGTACCTCGGAAGGAAGGTCTGGTGACTGTAACAAAAAGTACCTCGGAAGAACGGCCTGGTGACTGTACCCAGAGGTACCTCGGAGGGAAGGCCTGGTGACTCTACCCAGAGTTACCTCGGAAGGAATCCCTGGTGACTGCACCCAGAGGTACCTCGAAATGAAGGCCCGGTGACTGTTCCCAGAGGTACTTCGGAAGAAAGACCCGGTGACTGTACCCAGAGGTACTTCGGAAGGAAAGCCTGGTGACTGTACCCAGAGGCACCTCAGAAGGAAGGCATGGTGACTGTACCCAGAGGTACAACGGAAGGAAGGCCTGGTGACTACCCAGATGTATATCGGAAGAAAGGCCTGGTGACTGTACTCAGAGGTACCTCAGAAGAAAAACCTCGTGACTCTACCCAGAGGTACCTCAGAATGAACGCCTGGTGATTGTACCCAGACTTATCTCGGAAGGACGGCCTCGTGACTATACCCAGAAATACCTCGGAAGAAAGGACTGGTGAGTGTACCCAGAGGTACCTCGAAAAGAAGGCCTGGTGACTGTACCCAGAGGTAACTCAGAAGGAAGGCCTGGTGCCTGTACCCAGAGCTAGCTCGGAAGAAAGGCATGGTGACTGTACCCAGAGGGACCTCAGAAAGAAGGCCGGGTGACTGTACCCAGAAGTACCTCAGAAGGAAAGCCGATGACTGTACCCAGGGGTACATCTGAAGGAAGGCCTGGTGACTGTACCCATAGGTACCTCAGAAGGAAACCCTGGTGACTGTACCCAGAGGTAACTCGAAAGAAAGGCTTGGTGAGTGTGCCCAGAGGTACCTCAGAAAGAACGCCGGGTGACTGTACCCAGAGGTACCTCGGAAGGAAGGCCTGGTGACTGTACCCATAGGTAGCTCAGAAGGAAGGCCTGGTGACTATACCCAGGCGTATCTCCGAAGAAACGCCAGGTGACTGTACACAGAGGTACCACGGAAGGAAGGCCTGGTGACTGTACCCAGAGGTACCTCGGAAGGAATGCCTGGTGAGTACTCAGACATACCTAGGAAGAAAGGCCTGGTCACTGTACTCAGAGGTACCTCAGAAGAAAGACCTCGTGAGTGTACTCAGAGGTACCTCAGAAGGAAGGCCTGGTGATTGTACCCAGAGGTACATCGGAAGGAAGGCCTGGTGACTGTACCCAGAGGTACCTCAGAAGGAAGGCCTGGTGACTGTACCGAGAGGTACCTCGGAAGGAAGGCCTGGTGACTACCCAGAAGCATATCGGAAGGAAGGCCTGGTGACTGTACTCAGAGGTACCTCAGAAGAAAGACCTCGTGACTTTACCCAGAGGTACCTCAGAAGTAAGGCCTGGTGATTGTCCCCAGAGGTACCTCGGAAGGAAGGCCTAGTGATCGTACCCAGAAGTACATCGGAAGGAAGGCCTGGTGACTGTACTCAGAGGTACCTCAGAAGAAAGACCTCGTGACTGTACCCAGAGGTACGTCAGAAGTAAGGCCTGGTGATTGTACCCAGAGGTACCTCGGAAGGAAGGCCTAGTGATCGTACCCAGAAGTACATCGGAAGGAAGGCCTGGTGACTGTGCTCAGAGTTACCTAGGAAGGAAAGCCTGGTGACTCTACCCAGAGGTACCTCGGAAGGAAGCGATGGTGACTGTACCCAGAGGTACTTGGAAAAGAAGGCGAGGTACGTGTACCCAGAGGTACCTCGTAAAAAGGGCTGGTGACTGTACCCAGAGGTACCTCGGAAGGAAGGCCTGGTGACTGTACCCAGAATTACCTGAGAAGGAAAGCCTGCTGACTGTACCCAGAAGTACCTCAGAAGGAAGGCCTGGTGACTGTACCCAGAGGTACCTCAGAAGAAAGACCTCGTGACTGGAACCACAGAGACTTCAGAAGGAAGGCCTGGTGATTGTACCCAGAGGTACCTCGGAAGGAAGGTCTGGTGACTGTAACGAAAAGTACCTCGGAAGAAAGGCCTGGTGACTGCACCCAGAGGTACCTCGAAATGAAGGCCCGGTGACTGTTCCCAGAGGTACCTCGGAAGAAAGACCCGGTGACTGTACCCAGAGGTACTTCGGAAGGAAGGCCTGGTGACTGTACCCAGAGGTACCTCGGAAGCAAGGCCTGGTGACTGTACCCAGAGGTACCTGAGAAGGAAAGCCTGGTGACTGTACCCAGAAGTACCTCGGAAGGAAGGCGTGGTGTCTGTACTCAGAGGTATCTCGGAAGCAAGGCCTGGTGACTGTACCCAGAGTTACCTCAGAAGGAAGGCCTGGTGACTGTACCCAGAGGTACCTGAGAAGGAAGGCCTGCTGACTGTACCCAGAAGTACCTCAGAAGGAAGGCCTGGTGACTGTACCCAGAGGAACCTCAGAAGAAAGACCTCGTGACTACCCAGACGTACCTCGAAAGAAAGGCCTGGTGCCTGTATTCAGAGGTACCTCAGAAGAAAGACCTCGTGACTGGACCCACAGAGACTTCAGAAGGAAGGCCTGGTGATTGTACCCAGAGGTACCTCGGAAGGAAGGTCTGGTGAGTGTAACAAAAAGTACCTCGGAAGAAAGGCCTGGTGACTGTACCCAGAGGTACCTCGGAAGGAATCGCTGGTGACTGCACCCAGAGGTACCTCGAAATGAAGGCCCGGTGACTGTTCCCAGAGGTACCTCGGAAGAAAGACCCGGTGACTGTACCCAGAGGTACTTCGGAAGGAAGGCCTGGTGACTGTACTCAGAGGTACCTCGGAAGGAAGGCCTGGTGACTGTACCCAGAGGCACCTCAGAAGGAAGGCATGGTGACTGTACCCAGAGGTACAACGGAAGGAAGGCCTGGTGACTACCCAGATGTATATCGGAAGAAAGGCCTGGTGAGTGTACTCAGAGGTACCTCAGAAGAAAAACCTCGTGACTCCAGCCAAAGGTACCTCAGAAGGAAGGCCTGGTGATTGTACCCAAAGGTACCTCAATAGGAAGACCCGCTGCCTTTACGCAGAGGCACCTCAGAAGGAAGGCCTGATGACTCTACCCAGAAGTACAGCAGAAGGAAGATCTGGTGACTGTACCCAGGTACCTCAGAAGGAAGGCCGGTAACTGTACCCAGAGGTACCTCTGAAGGAAATTCTGGTGACTGTACCCATAGGTAGCTCAGAAGGAAGGCCTGGTGACTATACCCACGCGTATCTCCGAAGAAATGCCAGGTGACTGTACACAGAGGTACCACGGAAGGAAGGCCTGGTGACTGTACCCAGAGGTACCTCGGAAGGAATGCCTGGTGAGTGCTCAGACATACCTAGGAAGAAAGGCCTGGTCACTGTACTCAGAGGTACCTCAGAAGAAAGACCTCGTGAGTGTACTCAGAGGTACCTCAGAAAGAAGGCCTGGTGATTGTACCCAGAGGTACATCGGAAGGAAGGCCTGGTGACTACCCAGAAGCACATCGGAAGAAAGGCCTGGTGACTGTACTCAGAGGTACCTCAGAAGTAAGGCCTGGTGATTGTACCCAGAGGTACCTCGGAAGGAAGGCCTAGTGATCGTACCCAGAAGTACATCGGAAGGAAGGCCTGGTGACTGTACTCAGAGTTACCTAGGAAGGAAAGCCTGGTGACTCTACCCAGAGGTACCTCGGAAGGAAGCGATGGTGACTGTACCCAGAGGTACTTGGAAAAGAAGGCGAGGTGCGTGTACCCAGAGGTACCTCGTAAAAAGGGCTGGTGACTGTACCCAGAGGTACCTCGGAAGCAAGGCCTGGTGACTGTACCCAGAGTTACCTCAGAAGGAAGGCCTGGTGACTGTACCCAGAGGTACCTGAGAAGGAAAGCCTGGTGACTATACCCAGAAGTACCTCGGAAGGAAGGCGTGGTGTCTGTACTCAGAGGTATCTCGGAAGGAAGGCCTGGGGACTTTACCCATATTACCTCAGAAGGAAGGCCTGATGACTGTACCCAAAGGTACATCAGAAGGAAGGCCTGATGACTGTACCCAGAGGTGCCTCAGAAGGAAGGCCTGGTGACCGTACACAGAGGTACCTCGGACAGACAAACTGGTGACTGTACCCAGTGGTACCTCGGAATTAAGGCTTGGTGATCGTAAGCAGAGGTACCTGGGAAGAAAGGCCTGGTGACTGCACGCAGAGCTACCTCGGAAGGAAGGCCTGCTGACTGTACCCAGAAGTACCTCAGAAGGAAGGCCTGGTGACTGTACCCAGAGGTACCTCAGAAGAAAGACCTCGTGACTACCCAGACGTACCTCGAAAGAAAGGCCTGGTGCCTGTATTCAGAGGTACCTCAGAAGAAAGACCTCGTGACTGGACCCACAGAGACTTCAGAAGGAAGGCCTGGTGATTGTACCCAGAGGTACCTCGGAAGGAAGGTCTGGTGACTGTAACAAAAAGTACCTCGGAAGAACGGCCTGGTGACTGTACCCAGAGGTACCTCGGAGGGAAGGCCTGGTGACTCTACCCAGAGTTACCTCGGAAGGAATCCCTGGTGACTGCACCCAGAGGTACCTCGAAATGAAGGCCCGGTGACTGTTCCCAGAGGTACTTCGGAAGAAAGACCCGGTGACTGTACCCAGAGGTACTTCGGAAGGAAAGCCTGGTGACTGTACCCAGAGGCACCTCAGAAGGAAGGCATGGTGACTGTACCCAGAGGTACAACGGAAGGAAGGCCTGGTGACTACCCAGATGTATATCGGAAGAAAGGCCTGGTGACTGTACTCAGAGGTACCTCAGAAGAAAAACCTCGTGACTCTACCCAGAGGTACCTCAGAATGAACGCCTGGTGATTGTACCCAGACTTATCTCGGAAGGACGGCCTCGTGACTATACCCAGAAATACCTCGGAAGAAAGGACTGGTGAGTGTACCCAGAGGTACCTCGAAAAGAAGGCCTGGTGACTGTACCCAGAGGTAACTCAGAAGGAAGGCCTGGTGCCTGTACCCAGAGCTAGCTCGGAAGAAAGGCATGGTGACTGTACCCAGAGGGACCTCAGAAAGAAGGCCGGGTGACTGTACCCAGAAGTACCTCAGAAGGAAAGCCGATGACTGTACCCAGGGGTACATCTGAAGGAAGGCCTGGTGACTGTACCCATAGGTACCTCAGAAGGAAACCCTGGTGACTGTACCCAGAGGTAACTCGAAAGAAAGGCTTGGTGAGTGTGCCCAGAGGTACCTCGGAAAGAACGCCGGGTGACTGTACCCAGAGGTACCTCGGAAGGAAGGCCTGGTGACTGTACCCAGAGGTACCTCGGAAGCAAGGCCTGGTGACTGTACTCAGAGGCACCTCGGACAGAAGGACTGGGAACTTGACCCAGAGATACCTCAGAATGAAGGTCCGGTGACTTTACCTAGAGGTAAGTCGGAAGGAAGGCGTGGTGACTATACCGAGTGGTACCTCGGAAGGAAGGCCTGGTGACTGTACCCAGAGGTACCTGGGAAGGAAAGCCTGGTGACTGTACCCAGAAGTACCTCGGAAGGAAGGCGTAGTGTCTGTACTCAGAGGTATCTCGGAAGCAAGGCCTGGTGACTGTACCCAGAGTTACCTCAGAAGGAAGGCCTGGTGACTGTACCCAGAGGTACCTGGGAAGGAAGGCCTGGTGACTGCACGCAGAGTTACCTCGGAAGGAAGGCCTGCTGACTGTACCCAGAAGTACCTCAGAAGGAAGGCCTGGTGACTGTACCCAGAGGTACCTCAGAAGAAAGACCTCGTGACTACCCAGACGTACCTCGAAAGAAAGGCCTGGTGCCTGTATTCAGAGGTACCTCAGAAGAAAGACCTCGTGACTGGACCCACAGAGACTTCAGAAGGAAGGCCTGGTGATTGTACCCAGAGGTACCTCGGAAGGAAGGTCTGGTGACTGTAACAAAAAGTACCTCGGAAGAAAGGCCTGGTGACTGTACCCAGAGGTACCTCGGAAGGAATCCCTGGTGACTGCACCCAGAGGTACCTCGAAATGAAGGCCCGGTGACTGTTCCCAGAGGTACCTCGGAAGAAAGACCCGGTGACTGTACCCAGAGGTACTTCGGAAGGAAGGCCTGGTGACTGTACTCAGAGGTACCTCGGAAGGAAGGCCTGGTGACTGTACCCAGAGGCACCTCAGAAGGAAGGCATGGTGACTGTACCCAGAGGTACAACGGAAGGAAGGCCTGGTGACTACCCAGATGTATATCGGAAGAAAGGCCTGGTGAGTGTACTCAGAGGTACCTCAGAAGAAAAACCTCGTGACTCCAGCCAAAGGTACCTCAGAAGGAAGGCCTGGTGATTGTACCCAAAGGTACCTCAATAGGAAGACCCGCTGCCTTTACGCAGAGGCACCTCAGAAGGAAGGCCTGATGACTCTACCCAGAAGTACAGCAGAAGGAAGATCTGGTGACTGTACCCAGGTACCTCAGAAGGAAGGCCGGTAACTGTACCCAGAGGTACCTCTGAAGGAAATTCTGGTGACTGTACCCATAGGTAGCTCAGAAGGAAGGCCTGGTGACTATACCCACGCGTATCTCCGAAGAAATGCCAGGTGACTGTACACAGAGGTACCACGGAAGGAAGGCCTGGTGACTGTACCCAGAGGTACCTCGGAAGGAATGCCTGGTGAGTGCTCAGACATACCTAGGAAGAAAGGCCTGGTCACTGTACTCAGAGGTACCTCAGAAGAAAGACCTCGTGAGTGTACTCAGAGGTACCTCAGAAAGAAGGCCTGGTGATTGTACCCAGAGGTACATCGGAAGGAAGGCCTGGTGACTACCCAGAAGCACATCGGAAGAAAGGCCTGGTGACTGTACTCAGAGGTACCTCAGAAGTAAGGCCTGGTGATTGTACCCAGAGGTACCTCGGAAGGAAGGCCTAGTGATCGTACCCAGAAGTACATCGGAAGGAAGGCCTGGTGACTGTACTCAGAGTTACCTAGGAAGGAAAGCCTGGTGACTCTACCCAGAGGTACCTCGGAAGGAAGCGATGGTGACTGTACCCAGAGGTACTTGGAAAAGAAGGCGAGGTGCGTGTACCCAGAGGTACCTCGTAAAAAGGGCTGGTGACTGTACCCAGAGGTACCTCGGAAGCAAGGCCTGGTGACTGTACCCAGAGTTACCTCAGAAGGAAGGCCTGGTGACTGTACCCAGAGGTACCTGAGAAGGAAAGCCTGGTGACTATACCCAGAAGTACCTCGGAAGGAAGGCGTGGTGTCTGTACTCAGAGGTATCTCGGAAGGAAGGCCTGGGGACTTTACCCATATTACCTCAGAAGGAAGGCCTGATGACTGTACCCAAAGGTACATCAGAAGGAAGGCCTGATGACTGTACCCAGAGGTGCCTCAGAAGGAAGGCCTGGTGACCGTACACAGAGGTACCTCGGACAGACAAACTGGTGACTGTACCCAGTGGTACCTCGGAATTAAGGCTTGGTGATCGTAAGCAGAGGTACCTGGGAAGAAAGGCCTGGTGACTGCACGCAGAGTTACCTCGGAAGGAAGGCCTGCTGACTGTACCCAGAAGTACCTCAGAAGGAAGGCCTGGTGCCTGTATTCAGAGGTACCTCAGAAGAAAGACCTCGTGACTACCCAGACGTACCTCGAAAGAAAGGCCTGGTGCCTGTATTCAGAGGTACCTCAGAAGAAAGACCTCGTGACTGGACCCACAGAGACTTCAGAAGGAAGGCCTGGTGATTGTACCCAGAGGTACCTCGGAAGGAAGGTCTGGTGACTGTAACAAAAAGTACCTCGGAAGAACGGCCTGGTGACTGTACCCAGAGGTACCTCGGAGGGAAGGCCTGGTGACTCTACCCAGAGTTACCTCGGAAGGAATCCCTGGTGACTGCACCCAGAGGTACCTCGAAATGAAGGCCCGGTGACTGTTCCCAGAGGTACTTCGGAAGAAAGACCCGGTGACTGTACCCAGAGGTACTTCGGAAGGAAAGCCTGGTGACTGTACCCAGAGGCACCTCAGAAGGAAGGCATGGTGACTGTACCCAGAGGTACAACGGAAGGAAGGCCTGGTGACTACCCAGATGTATATCGGAAGAAAGGCCTGGTGACTGTACTCAGAGGTACCTCAGAAGAAAAACCTCGTGACTCTACCCAGAGGTACCTCAGAAGGAACGCCTGGTGATTGTACCCAGACTTATCTCGGAAGGACGGCCTCGTGACTATACCCAGAAATACCTCGGAAGAAAGGACTGGTGAGTGTACCCAGAGGTACCTCGAAAAGAAGGCCTGGTGACTGTACCCAGAGGTAACTCAGAAGGAAGGCCTGGTGCCTGTACCCAGAGCTAGCTCGGAAGAAAGGCATGGTGACTGTACCCAGAGGGACCTCAGAAAGAAGGCCGGGTGACTGTACCCAGAAGTACCTCAGAAGGAAAGCCGGTGACTGTACCCAGGGGTACATCTGAAGGAAGGCCTGGTGACTGTACCCATAGGTACCTCAGAAGGAAACCCTGGTGACTGTACCCAGAGGTAACTCGAAAGAAAGGCTTGGTGAGTGTGCCCAGAGGTACCTCGGAAAGAACGCCGGGTGACTGTACACAGAGGTACCTCGGAAGGAAGGCCGGGTGACTGTACCCAGAGGCAACCCAGAAGGAAGGCCTGGTGACTACCCAGATGTATATCGGAAGAAAGGCCTGGTGAGTGTACTCAGAGGTACCTCAGAAGAAAAACCTCGTGACTCCACCCAAAGCTACCTCAGAAGGAAGGCCTGGTGATTGTACCCAGAGTTATCTCGGAAGGACGGTCTCGTGACTATACCCAGAAATACCTCGGAAGAAAGGACTGGTGAGTGTACCCAGAGGTACCTCGAAAAGAAGGCCTGGTGACTGTACCCAGAGGTAACTCAGAAGGAAGGCCTGGTGCCTGTACCCAGAGCTAGCTCGGAAGAAAGGCATGCTGACTGTACCCAGAGGGACCTCAGACAGAAGGCAGGGTGACTGTACCCAGAAGTACCTCAGAAGGAAAGCCGGTGACTGTACCCAGCGGTACATCTGAAGGAAGGCCTGGTGACTGTACCCATAGGTACCTCAGAAGGAAACCCTGGTGACTGTACCCAGAGGTAACTCGTAAGAAAGGCTTGGTGAGTGTACCCAGAGGTACCTCGGAAAGAACGCCGGGTGACTGTACCCAGAGGTACCTCGGAAGGAAGGCCGGGTGACTGTACCCAGAGGCAACCCGGAAGGAAGGCCTGGTGACTGTACGGAGAGGAACCTCAGAAGAAAGACGTCGTGACTGTACCCAGAGGTACCTCCGAAGGAAGGGCCGGTGATTGTACCCAGAGGTACCTCGGAAGAAGGGCTTGGTGACTGTACCGAGAGGTACCTCGGAAGGAATTCCTGGTGACTGTACAGAGGTACTTCGGAAGGAAGGCCTGGTGACTCTACCCAGATTTACCTCGGAAGGAAGCGATGGTGACTGTACCCAGAGGTACCTCGGAAGGAAGCGATGGTGACTGTACCCAGAGGTACCTCGGAAGGAGGGCCTGGTGACTGTACCCAGAACTACCTCGGAAGAAAGGCCTTGTGACTGTACCCAGAGGTACCTCGGAAGGAATTCCTGGTGACTGTACCCAGAGGTACCTCGGAAGGAGGGCCTGGTGACTGTACCCAGAAGTACCTCGGAAGAAAGGCCTTGTGACTGTACCCAGAGGTACCTCGGAAGGAATTCCTGGTGACTGTACACAGAGGTACCTCAGAAGGAAGGCCTGGTGACTCTACCCAGAGTTACCTCGGAAGGAAGCGATGGTGACTGTACCCAGAGGTACCTCGGAATGAAGGCCCGGTGATTGTACCCAGAGGTACCTCGGAAGGAAGGCCTGGTGACTCTAACCAGAGGTACTTCAGAAGAAAGGCCTGGTGACTGTACCCAGAGGTAACTCAGAAGGAAGACCTGATGCCTGTACCCAGAGCTAGCTCGGAAGAAAGGCATGCTGACTGTACCCAGAGGGACCTCACAGAAGGCAGGGTGACTGTACCCAGAAGTACCTCAGAAGGAAAGCCGGTGACTGTACCCAGCGGTACATCTGAAGGAAGGCCTGGTGACTGTACCCATAGGTACCTCAGAAGGAAACCCTGGTGACTGTACCCAGAGGTAACTCGTAAGAAAGGCTTGGTGACTGTACCCAGAGGTACCTCGGAAGGAAGGCCGGGTGACTGTACCCAGAGGCAACCCGGAAGGAAGGCCTGGTGACTGTACGTAGAGGAACCTCAGAAGAAAGACGTCGTGACTGTACCCAGAGGTACCTCCGAAGGAAGGGCCGGTGATTGTACCCAGAGGTACCTCGGAAGAAGGGCCTGGTGACTGTACCCAGAGGTACCTCGGAAGGAATTCCTGGTGACTGTACAGAGGTACTTCGGAAGGAAGGCCTGGTGACTCTACCCAGATTTACCTCGGAAGGAAGCGATGGTGACTGTACAAAGAGGTACCGCGGAAGGAATTCCTGGTGACTGTACCCAGAGGTACCTCGGAAGGAGGGCCTGGTGACTGTACCCAGAACTACCTCGGAAGAAAGGCCTTGTGACTGTACCCAGAGGTACCTCGGAAGGAATTCCTGGTGACTGTACACAGAGGTACCTCGAAAGGAAGGCCTGGTGACTCTAACCAGAGTTACCTCGGAAGGAAGCGATGGTGACTGTACCCAGAGGTACCTCGGAATGAAGGCCCGGTGACTGTACCCAGAGGTACCTCGGAAGGAAGGCCTGGTGACTGTACCCAGAGGTACCTCGGAAGGAAGGCCTGGTGACTGTACCCAATGGTACCTCAATAGGAAGACCCGCTGCCTTTACGCAGAGGTACCTCAGAAGGAAGGCCTGATGACTCTACCCAGAGGTACATCAGAAGGAAGATCTGGTCACTGTACCCAGGTACCTCAGAAGGAAGGCCGGTAACTGTACCCAGAGATACCTCTGAAGGAAATTCTGGTGACTGTACCCATAGGTAGCTCAGAAGGAAGGCCTGGTGACTATACCCAGGCGTATCTCCAAAGAAACGCCAGGTGACTGTACACAGAGGTACCACGGAAGGAAGGCCTGGTGACTGTACCCAGAGGTACCTCGGAAGGAATGCCTGGTGAGTACTCAGACATACCTAGGAAGAAAGGCCTGGTCACTGTACTCAGAGGTACCTCAGAAGAAAGACCTCGTGAGTGTACTCAGAGGTACCTCAGAAAGAAGGCCTGGTGATTGTACCCAGAGGTACATCGGAAGGAAGGCCTGGTGACTGTACACATTAGTGCCTCGGAGGAAGGCCTGGTGACTGTACCCAGAGGTACCTCAGAAGGAAGGCCTGGTGACTCTACCGAGAGGTACCTCGGAAGGAAGGCCTGGTGACTACCCAGAAGCACATCGGAAGAAAGGCCTGGTAACTGTACTCAGAGGTACCTCAGAAGAAAGACCTCGTGCCTGTACCCAGAGGTACCTCAGAAGTAAGGCCTGGTGATTGTACCCAGAGGTACCTCGGAAGGAAGGCCTAGTGATCGTACCCAGAAGTACATCGGAAGGAAGGCCTGGTGACTGTACTCAGAGTTACCTAGGAAGGAAAGCCTGGTGACTCTACCCAGAGGTACCTCGGAAGGAAGCGATGGTGACTGTACCCAGAGGAACTTGGAAAAGAAGGCGAGGTGCGTGTACCCAGAGGTACCTCGTAAAAAGGGCTGGTGACTGTACCCAGAGGTACCTCGGAAGGAAGGCCTGGTGACTGTACCCAGAGGTACCTCGGAAGCAAGGCCTGGTGACTGTACCCAGAGTTACCTCAGAAGGAAGGCCTGGTGACTGTACCCAGAGGTACCTGAGAAGGAAAGCCTGGTGACTTTACCTAGAGGTAAGTCGGAAGGAAGGCGTGGTGTCTGTACTCAGAGGTATCTCGGAAGGAAGGCCTGGGGACTTTACCCATATTACCTCAGAAGGAAGGCCTGATGACTGTACCCAAAGGTACATCAGAAGGAAGGCCTGATGACTGTACCCAGAGGTACCTCAGAAGAAAGACCTCGTGACTACCCAGACGTACCTCGAAAGAAAGGCCTGGTGCCTGTATTCAGAGGTACCTGAGAAGAAAGACCTCGTGACTGGACCCACAGAGACTTCAGAAGGAAGGCCTGGTGATTGTACCCAGAGGTACCTCGGAAGGAAGGTCTGGTGAGTGTAACAAAAAGTACCTCGGAAGAAAGGCCTGGTGACTGTACCCAGAGGTACCTCGGAAGGAATCCCTGGTGACTGCACCCAGAGGTACCTCGAAATGAAGGCCCGGTGACTGTTCCCAGAGGTACCTCGGAAGAAAGACCCGGTGACTGTACCCAGAGGTACTTCGGAAGGAAGGCCTGGTGACTGTACCCAGAGGCACCTCAGAAGGAAGGCATGGTGACTGTACCCAGAGGTACAACGGAAGGAAGGCCTGGTGACTACCCAGATGTATATCGGAAGAAAGGCCTGGTGAGTGTACTCAGAGGTACCTCAGAAGAAAAACCTCGTGACTCCAGCCAAAAGTACCTCAGAAGGAAGGCCTGGTGATTGTACCCAAAGGTACCTCAATAGGAAGACCCGCTGCCTTTACGCAGAGGCACCTCAGAAGGAAGGCCTGATGACTCTACCCAGAAGTACAGCAGAAGGAAGATCTGGTGACTGTACCCAGGTACCTCAGAAGGAAGGCCGGTAACTGTACCCAGAGGTACCTCTGAAGGAAATTCTGGTGACTGTACCCATAGGTAGCTCAGAAGGAAGGCCTGGTGACTATACCCAGGCGTATCTCCGAAGAAACGCCAGGTGACTGTACACAGAGGTACCACGGAAGGAAGGCCTGGTGACTGTACCCAGAGGTACCTCGGAAGGAATGCCTGGTGAGTACTCAGACATACCTAGGAAGAAAGGCCTGGTCACTGTACTCAGAGGTACCTCAGAAGAAAGACCTCGTGAGTGTACTCAGAGGTACCTCAGAAAGAAGGCCTGGTGATTGTACTCAGAGGTACATCGGAAGGAAGGCCTGGTGACTGTACACATTAGTGCCTCGGACGGAGGCCTGGTGACTGTACCCAGAGGTACCTCAGAAGGAAGGCCTGGTGACTGTACCGAGAGGTGTCTCGGAAGGAAGGCCTGGTGACTACCCAGAAGCACATCGGAAGAAAGGCCTGGTGACTGTACTCAGAGGTACCTCAGAAGAAAGACCTCGTGACTGTACCCAGAGGTACCTCAGAAGTAAGGCCTGGTGATTGTACCCAGAGGTACCTCGGAAGGAAGGCCTAGTGATCGTACCCAGAGGTACCTCGGAAGGAAGGCCTGCTGACTGTACCCAGTGGTACCTCGGAATTAAGGCTTGGTGATCGTAAGCAGAGGTACCTGGGAAGAAAGGCCTGGTGACTGCAAGCAGAGTTACCTCGGAAGGAAGGCCTGCTGACTGTACCCAGAAGTACCTCAGAAGGAAGGCCTGGTGACTGTACCCAGAGGTACCTCACAAGAAAGACCTCGTGACTACCCAGACGTACCTCGAAAGAAAGGCCTGGTGCCTGTATTCAGAGGTACCTCAGAAGAAAGACCTCGTGACTGGACCCACAGAGACTTCAGAAGGAAGGCCTGGTGATTGTACCCAGAGGTACCTCGGAAGGAAGGTCTGGTGACTGTAACAAAAAGTACCTCGGAAGAAAGGCCTGGTGACTGTACCCAGAGGTACCTCGGAAGGAATCCCTGGTGACTGCACCCAGAGGTACCTCGAAATGAAGGCCCGGTGACTGTTCCCAGAGGTACCTCGGAAGAAAGACCCGGTGACTGTACCCAGAGGTACTTCGGAAGGAAGGCCTGGTGACTGTACTCAGAGGTACCTCGGAAGGAAGGCCTGATGACTGTACCCAGAGGTGCCTCAGAAGGAAGGCCTGGTGACCGTACACAGAGGTACCTCGGACAGACAAACTGGTGACTGTACCCAGTGGTACCTCGGAATTAAGGCTTGGTGATCGTAAGCAGAGGTACCTGGGAAGAAAGGCCTGGTGACTGCAAGCAGAGTTACCTCGGAAGGAAGGCCTGCTGACTGTACCCAGAAGTACCTCAGAAGGAAGGCCTGGTGACTGTACCCAGAGGTACCTGGGAAGGAAAGCCTGGTGACTGTACCCAGAAGTACCTCGGAAGGAAGGCGTGGTGTCTGTACTCAGAGGTATCTCGGAAGGAAGGCCTGGGGACTTTACCCAGAGTTACCTCAGAAGGAAGGCCTGGTGACTGTACCCAAAGGTACATCAGAAGGAAGGCCTGATGGCTGTACCCAGAGGTGCCTCAGAACGAAGGCCTGGTGACCGTACACAGAGGTACCTCGGACAGACAAACTGGTGACCGTACCCAGTGGTACCTCGGAATTAAGGCTTGGAGATCGTAAGCAGAGGTACCTGGGAAGGAAGGCCTGGTGACTGCACGCAGAGGTACCTCGGAAGGAAGGCCTGCTGACTGTACCCAGAAGTACCTCAGAAGGAAGGCCTGGTGACTGTACCCAGAGGTACCTCAGAAGAAAGACCTCGTGACTACCCAGACGTACCTCGAAAGAAAGGCCTGGTGCCTGTATTCAGAGGTACCTCAGAAGAAAGACCTCGTGACTGGAACCACAGAGACTTCAGAAGGAAGGCCTGGTGATTGTACCCAGAGGTACCTCGGAAGGAAGGCCTAGTGATCGTACCCAGAAGTACATCGGAAGGAAGGCCTGGTGACTGTACTCAGAGTTACCTAGGAAGGAAAGCCTGGTGACTCTACCCAGAGGTACCTCGGAAGGAAGCGATGGTGACTGTACCCAGAGGTACTTGGAAAAGAAGGCGAGGTGCGTGTACCCAGAGTTACCTCGTAAAAAGGGCTGGTGACTGTACCCAGAGGTACCTCGGAAGGAAGGCCTGGTGACTGTACCCAGAGGTACCTCGGAAGCAAGGCCTGGTGACTGTACTCAGAGGCACCTCGGACAGAAGGACTGGGAACTTGACCCAGAGATACCTCAGAATGAAGGTCCGGTGACTTTACCTAGAGGTAAGTCGGAAGGAAGGCGTGGTGACTATACCGAGTGGTACCTCGGAAGGAAGGCCTGGTGACTGTACCCAGAGGTACCTGGGAAGGAAAGCCTGGTGACTGTACCCAGAAGTACCTCGGAAGGAAGGCGTGGTGTCTGTACCCAGAAGTACCTCGGAAGCAAGGCCTGGTGACTGTACCCAGAGTTACCTCAGAAGGAAGGCCTGGTGACTGTACCCAGAGTTACCTCAGAAGGAAGGCCTGGTGACTGTACCCAGAGGTACCTGGGAAGAAAGGCCTGGTGACTGCACGCAGAGGTACCTCGGAAGGAAGGCCTGGTGACTGTACCCAGAAGTACCTCAGAAGGAAGGCCTGGTGACTGTACCCAGAGGAACCTCAGAAGAAAGACCTCGTGACTACCCAGACGTACCTCGAAAGAAAGGCCTGGTGCCTGTATTCAGAGGTACCTCAGAAGAAAGACCTCGTGACTGGACCCACAGAGACTTCAGAAGGAAGGCCTGGTGATTGTACCCAGAGGTACCTCGGAAGGAAGGTCTGGTGAGTGTAACAAAAAGTACCTCGGAAGAAAGGCCTGGTGACTGTACCCAGAGGTACCTCGGAAGGAATCCCTGGTGACTGCACCCAGAGGTACCTCGAAATGAAGGCCCGGTGACTGTTCCCAGAGGTACCTCGGAAGAAAGACCCGGTGACTGTACCCAGAGGTACTTCGGAAGGAAGGCCTGGTGACTGTACTCAGAGGTACCTCGGAAGGAAGGCCTGGTGACTGTACCCAGAGGCACCTCAGAAGGAAGGCATGGTGACTGTACCCAGAGGTACAACGGAAGGAAGGCCTGGTGACTACCCAGATGTATATCGGAAGAAAGGCCTGGTGAGTGTACTCAGAGGTACCTCAGAAGAAAAACCTCGTGACTCCAGCCAAAGGTACCTCAGAAGGAAGGCCTGGTGATTGTACCCAAAGGTACCTCAATAGGAAGACCCGCTGCCTTTACGCAGAGGCACCTCAGAAGGAAGGCCTGATGACTCTACCCAGAAGTACAGCAGAAGGAAGATCTGGTGACTGTACCCAGGTACCTCAGAAGGAAGGCCGGTAACTGTACCCAGAGGTACCTCTGAAGGAAATTCTGGTGACTGTACCCATAGGTAGCTCAGAAGGAAGGCCTGGTGACTATACCCAGGCGTATCTCCGAAGAAATGCCAGGTGACTGTACACAGAGGTACCACGGAAGGAAGGCCTGGTGACTGTACCCAGAGGTACCTCGGAAGGAATGACTGGTGAGTGCTCAGACATACCTAGGAAGAAAGGCCTGGTCACTGTACTCAGAGGTACCTCAGAAGAAAGACCTGGTGAGTGTACTCAGAGGTACCTCAGAAAGAAGGCCTGGTGATTGTACCCAGGGGTACCTCGGAAGGAAGGCCTGCTGACTGTACCCAGTGGTACCTCGGAATTAAGGCTTGGTGATCGTAAGCAGAGGTACCTGGGAAGAAAGGCCTGGTGACTGCAAGCAGAGTTACCTCGGAAGGAAGGCCTGCTGACTGTACCCAGAAGTACCTCAGAAGGAAGGCCTGGTGACTGTACCCAGAGGTACCTCAGAAGAAAGACCTCGTGACTACCCAGACGTACCTCGAAAGAAAGGCCTGGTGCCTGTATTCAGAGGTACCTCAGAAGAAAGACCTCGTGACTGGACCCACAGAGACTTCAGAAGGAAGGCCTGGTGATTGTACCCAGAGGTACCTCGGAAGGAAGGTCTGGTGACTGTAACAAAAAGTACCTCGGAAGAAAGGCCTGGTGACTGTACCCAGAGGTACCTCGGAAGGAATCCCTGGTGACTGCACCCAGAGGTACCTCGAAATGAAGGCCCGGTGACTGTTCCAAAAGGTACCTCGGAAGAAAGACCCGGTGACTGTACCCAGAGGTACTTCGGAAGGAAGGCCTGGTGACTGTACCCAGAGGCACCTCAGAAGGAAGGCATGGTGACTGTACCCAGAGGTACCTCGGAAGGAAGGCCTGGTGACTGTACCCAGAGGTACCTCGGAAGCAAGGCCTGGTGACTGTACCCAGAGTTACCTCAGAAGGAAGGCCTGGTGACTGTACCCAGAGGTACCTGGGAAGGAAAGCCTGGTGACTGTACCCAGAAGTACCTCGGAAGGAAGGCGTGGTGTCTGTACTCAGAGGTATCTCGGAAGGAAGGCCTGGGGACTTTACCCAGAGTTACCTCAGAAGGAAGGCCTGGTGACTGTACCCAAAGGTACATCAGAAGGAAGGCCTGATGGCTGTACCCAGAGGTGCCTCAGAACGAAGGCCTGGTGACTGTACCCAGAGGTACCTCAGAAGAAATACCTCGTGACTCTACCCAAAGGTACCTCAGAAGGAAGGCCTGGTGATTGTACCCAGAGTTATCTCGGAAGGACGGCCTTGTGACTATACCCAGAAATACCTCGGAAGAAAGGACTGGTGAGTGTACCCAGAGGTACCTCGAAAAGAAGGCCTGGTGACTGTACCCAGAGGTAACTCAGAAGGAAGGCCTGGTGCCTGTACCCAGAGCTAGCTCGGAAGAAAGGCATGGTGACTGTACCCAGAGTGACCTCAGAAGGAAGGCCTGGTGATTGTACCCAGAGGTACCTGGGAAGGAAAGCCTGGTGACTGCACGCAGAGGCACCTCAGAAGGAAGGCCTGGTGACTACCCAGATGTACATCGGAAGAAAGGCCTGGTGAGTGTACTCAGAGGTACCTCAGAAGAAAAACCTCATGACTCCACCCAAAGGTACCTCAGAAGGAAGGCCTGGTGATTGTACCCAGAGTTATCTCGGAAGGACGGTCTCGTGACTATACCCAGAAATACCTCGGAAGAAAGGACTGGTGAGTGTACCCAGAGGTACCTCGAAAAGAAGGCCTGGTGACTGTACCCAGAGGTAACTCAGAAGGAAGGCCTGGTGCCTGTACCCAGAGCTAGCTCGGAAGAAAGGCATGCTGACTGTACCCAGAGGGACCTCAGACAGAAGGCCTGGTGACTGTACCCAGAGATACCTGGGAAGGAAAGCCTGGTGACTGTACCCAGAAGTACCTCGGAAGGAAGGCGTGGTGTCTGTACTCAGAGGTATCTCGGAAGGAAGGCCTGGGGACTTTACCCAGAGTTACCTCAGAAGGAAGGCCTGGTGACTGTACCCAAAGGTACATCAGAAGGAAGGCCTGATGGCTGTACCCAGAGGTGCCTCAGAACGAAGGCCTGGTGACCGTACACAGAGGTACCTCGGACAGACAAACTGGTGACCGTACCCAGTGGTACCTCGGAATTAAGGCTTGGAGATCGTAAGCAGAGGTACCTGGGAAGGAAGGCCTGGTGACTGCACGCAGAGGTACCTCGGAAGGAAGGCCTGATAACTGTACCCAGAAGTACCTCAGAAGGAAGGCCTGGTGACTGTACCCAGAGGTACCTCAGAAGAAAGACCTCGTGACTACCCAGACGTACCTCGAAAGAAAGGCCTGGTGCCTGTATTCAGAGGTACCTCAGAAGAAAGACCTCGTGACTGGAACCACAGAGACTTCAGAAGGAAGGCCTGGTGATTGTACCCAGAGGTACCTCGGAAGGAAGGTCTGGTGACTGTAACGAAAAGTACCTCGGAAGGAAGGCCTGGTGACTGCACCCAGAGGTACCTCGAAATGAAGGCCCGGTGACTGTTCCCAGAGGTACCTCGGAAGAAAGACCCGGTGACTGTACCCAGAGGTACTTCGGAAGGAAGGCCTGGTGACTGTACTCAGAGGTACCTCGGAAGGAAGGTCTGGTGACCGTACACAGAGGTACCTCGGACAGACAAACTGGTGACCGTACCCAGTGGTACCTCGGAATTAAAGCTTGGTGATCGTAAGCAGAGGTACCTCGGAAGGAAGGCCTGGTGACTGTACCCAGAGGCACCTCAGAAGGAAGGCATGGTGACTGTACCCAGAGGTACAACGGAAGGAAGGCCTGGTGACTACCCAGATGTATATCGGAAGAAAGGCCTGGTGAGTGTACTCAGAGGTACCTCAGAAGAAAAACCTCGTGACTCCAGCCAAAGGTACCTCAGAAGGAAGGCCTGGTGATTGTACCCAAAGGTACCTCAATAGGAAGACCCGCTGCCTTTACGCAGAGGCACCTCAGAAGGAAGGCCTGATGACTCTACCCAGAAGTACAGCAGAAGGAAGATCTGGTGACTGTACCCAGGTACCTCAGAAGGAAGGCCAGTAACTGTACCCAGAGGTACCTCTGAAGGAAATTCTGGTGACTGTACCCATAGGTAGCTCAGAAGGAAGGCCTGGTGACTATACCCAGGCGTATCTCCGAAGAAACGCCAGGTGACTGTACACAGAGGTACCACGGAAGGAAGGCCTGGTGACTGTACCCAGAGGTACCTCGGAAGGAATGCCTGGTGAGTACTCAGACATACCTAGGAAGAAAGGCCTGGTCACTGTACTCAGAGGTACCTCAGAAGAAAGACCTCGTGAGTGGACTCAGAGGTACCTCAGAAAGAAGGCCTGGTGATTGTACCCAGAGGTACATCGGAAGGAAGGCCTGGTGACTGTACACATTAGTGCCTCGGACGGAGGCCTGGTGACTGTACCCAGAGGTACCTCAGAAGGAAGGCCTGGTGACTGTACCGAGAGGTATCTCGGAAGGAAGGCGTGGTGACTACCCAGAAGCACATCGGAAGAAAGGCCTGGTGACTGTACTCAGAGGTACCTCAGAAGAAAGACCTCGTGACTGTACCCAGAGGTACCTCAGAAGAAAGGCCTGGTGATTGTACCCAGAGGTACCTCGGAAGGAAGGCCTAGTGATCGTACCCAGAAGTACATCGGAAGGAAGGCCTGGTGACTGTACTCAGAGTTACCTAGGAAGGAAAGCCTGGTGACTCTACCCAGAGGTACCTCGGAAGGAAGCGATGGTGACTGTACCCAGAGGTACTTGGAAAAGAAGGCGAGGTGCGTGTACCCAGAGTTACCTCGTAAAAAGGGCTGGTGACTGTACCCAGAGGTACCTCGGAAGGAAGGCCTGGTGACTGTACCCAGAGGTACCTCGGAAGCAAGGCCTGGTGACTGTACTCAGAGGCACCTCGGACAGAAGGACTGGGAACTTGACCCAGAGATACCTCAGAATGAAGGTCCGGTGACTTTACCTAGAGGTAAGTCGGAAGGAAGGCGTGGTGACTATACCGAGTGGTACCTCGGAAGGAAGGCCTGGTGACTGTACCCAGAGGTACCTGGGAAGGAAAGCCTGGTGACTGTACCCAGAAGTACCTCGGAAGGAAGGCGTGGTGTCTGTACCCAGAAGTACCTCGGAAGCAAGGCCTGGTGACTGTACCCAGAGTTACCTCAGAAGGAAGGCCTGGTGACTGTACCCAGAGGTACCTGAGAAGGAAGGCCTGCTGACTGTACCCAGAAGTACCTCAGAAGGAAGGCCTGGTGACTGTACCCAGAGGAACCTCAGAAGAAAGACCTCGTGACTACCCAGACGTACCTCGAAAGAAAGGCCTGGTGCCTGTATTCAGAGGTACCTCAGAAGAAAGACCTCGTGACTGGACCCACAGAGACTTCAGAAGGAAGGCCTGGTGATTGTACCCAGAGGTACCTCGGAAGGAAGGTCTGGTGAGTGTAACAAAAAGTACCTCGGAAGAAAGGCCTGGTGACTGTACCCAGAGGTACCTCGGAAGGAAGGCGTGGTGTCTGTACTCAGAGGTATCTCGGAAGGAAGGCCTGGGGACTTTACCCAGAGTTACCTCAGAAGGAAGGCCTGGTGACTGTACCCAAAGGTACATCAGAAGGAAGGCCTGATGGCTGTACCCAGAGGTGCCTCAGAACGAAGGCCTGGTGACCGTACACAGAGGTACCTCGGACAGACAAACTGGTGACCGTACCCAGTGGTACCTCGGAATTAAGGCTTGGAGATCGTAAGCAGAGGTACCTGGGAAGGAAGGCCTGGTGACTGCACGCAGAGGTACCTCGGAAGGAAGGCCTGATAACTGTACCCAGAAGTACCTCAGAAGGAAGGCCTGGTGACTGTACCCAGAGGTACCTCAGAAGAAAGACCTCGTGACTACCCAGACGTACCTCGAAAGAAAGGCCTGGTGCCTGTATTCAGAGGTACCTCAGAAGAAAGACCTCGTGACTGGAACCACAGAGACTTCAGAAGGAAGGCCTGGTGATTGTACCCAGAGGTACCTCGGAAGGAAGGTCTGGTGACTGTAACGAAAAGTACCTCGGAAGGAAGGCCTGGTGACTGCACCCAGAGGTACCTCGAAATGAAGGCCCGGTGACTGTTCCCAGAGGTACCTCGGAAGAAAGACCCGGTGACTGTACCCAGAGGTACTTCGGAAGGAAGGCCTGGTGACTGTACTCAGAGGTACCTCGGAAGGAAGGTCTGGTGACCGTACACAGAGGTACCTCGGACAGACAAACTGGTGACCGTACCCAGTGGTACCTCGGAATTAAAGCTTGGTGATCGTAAGCAGAGGTACCTCGGAAGGAAGGCCTGGTGACTGTACCCAGAGGCACCTCAGAAGGAAGGCATGGTGACTGTACCCAGAGGTACAACGGAAGGAAGGCCTGGTGACTACCCAGATGTATATCGGAAGAAAGGCCTGGTGAGTGTACTCAGAGGTACCTCAGAAGAAAAACCTCGTGACTCCAGCCAAAGGTACCTCAGAAGGAAGGCCTGGTGATTGTACCCAAAGGTACCTCAATAGGAAGACCCGCTGCCTTTACGCAGAGGCACCTCAGAAGGAAGGCCTGATGACTCTACCCAGAAGTACAGCAGAAGGAAGATCTGGTGACTGTACCCAGGTACCTCAGAAGGAAGGCCAGTAACTGTACCCAGAGGTACCTCTGAAGGAAATTCTGGTGACTGTACCCATAGGTAGCTCAGAAGGAAGGCCTGGTGACTATACCCAGGCGTATCTCCGAAGAAACGCCAGGTGACTGTACACAGAGGTACCACGGAAGGAAGGCCTGGTAACTGTACCCAGAGGTACCTCGGAAGGAATGCCTGGTGAGTACTCAGACATACCTAGGAAGAAAGGCCTGGTCACTGTACTCAGAGGTACCTCAGAAGAAAGACCTCGTGAGTGGACTCAGAGGTACCTCAGAAAGAAGGCCTGGTGATTGTACCCAGAGGTACATCGGAAGGAAGGCCTGGTGACTGTACACATTAGTGCCTCGGACGGAGGCCTGGTGACTGTACCCAGAGGTACCTCAGAAGGAAGGCCTGGTGACTGTACCGAGAGGTATCTCGGAAGGAAGGCGTGGTGACTACCCAGAAGCACATCGGAAGAAAGGCCTGGTGACTGTACTCAGAGGTACCTCAGAAGAAAGACCTCGTGACTGTACCCAGAGGTACCTCAGAAGTAAGGCCTGGTGATTGTACCCAGAGGTACCTCGGAAGGAAGGCCTAGTGATCGTACCCAGAAGTACATCGGAAGGAAGGCCTGGTGACTGTACTCAGAGTTACCTAGGAAGGAAAGCCTGGTGACTCTACCCAGAGGTACCTCGGAAGGAAGCGATGGTGACTGTACCCAGAGGTACTTGGAAAAGAAGGCGAGGTGCGTGTACCCAGAGTTACCTCGTAAAAAGGGCTGGTGACTGTACCCAGAGGTACCTCGGAAGGAAGGCCTGGTGACTGTACCCAGAGGTACCTCGGAAGCAAGGCCTGGTGACTGTACTCAGAGGCACCTCGGACAGAAGGACTGGGAACTTGACCCAGAGATACCTCAGAATGAAGGTCCGGTGACTTTACCTAGAGGTAAGTCGGAAGGAAGGCCTGGTGACTATACCCAGTGGTACCTCGGAAGGAAGGCCTGGTGACTGTACCCAGAGGTACCTGGGAAGGAAAGCCTGGTGACTGTACCCAGAAGTACCTCAGAAGGAAGGCGTGGTGTCTGTACTCAGAGGTATCTCGGAAGGAAGGCCTGGGGACTTTACCCAGAGTTACCTCAGAAAAAGGCCTGGTGACTGTACCCAAAGGTACATCAGAAGGAAGGCCTGATGGCTGTACCCAGAGGTGCCTCAGAACGAAGGCCTGGTGACCGTACACAGCGGTACCTCGGACAGACAAACTGGTGACCGTACCCAGTGGTACCTCGGAATTAAGGCTTGGAGATCGTAAGCAGAGGTACCTGGGAAGGAAGGCCTGGTGACTGCACGCAGAGGTACCTCGGAAGGAAGGCCTGATAACTGTACCCAGAAGTACCTCAGAAGGAAGGCCTGGTGACTGTACCCAGAGGTACCTCAGAAGAAAGACCTCGTGACTGGAACCACAGAGACTTCAGAAGGAAGGCCTGGTGATTGTACCCAGAGGTACCTCGGAAGGAAGGTCTGGTGACTGTAACGAAAAGTACCTCGGAAGAAAGGCCTGGTGACTGCACCCAGAGGTACCTCGAAATGAAGGCCCGGTGACTGTTCCCAGAGGTACCTCGGAAGAAAGACCCGGTGACTGTACCCAGAGGTACTTCGGAAGGAAGGCCTGGTGACTGTACCCAGAGGCACCTCAGAAGGAAGGCATGGTGACTGTACCCAGAGGTACAACGGAAGGAAGGCCTGGTGACTACCCAGATGTATATCGGAAGAAAGGCCTGGTGACTGTACTCAGAGGTACCTCAGAAGAAAAACCTCGTGACTCCACCCAAAGCTACCTCAGAAGGAAGGCCTGGTGATTGTACCCAGAGTTATCTCGGAAGGACGGTCTCGTGACTATACCCAGAAATACCTCGGAAGAAAGGACTGGTGAGTGTACCCAGAGGTACCTCGAAAAGAAGGTCTGGTGACTGTACCCAGAGGTAACTCAGAAGGAAGGCCTGGTGACTGTACACAGAGGTACCTCGGAAGGAGGGCCTGGTGACTGTACCCACAAGTACCTCGGAAGAAAGGCCTTGTGACTGTACCCAGAGGTACCTCGGAAGAAATTCCTGGTGACTGTACCCAGAGGTACCTCGGAAGCAAGGCCTGGTGACTGTACTCAGAGGCACCTCGGACAGAAGGACTGGGAACTTGACCCAGAGATACCTCAGAATGAAGGTCCGGTGACTTTACCTAGAGGTAAGTCGGAAGGAAGGCGTGGTGACTATACAGAGTGGTACCTCGGAAGGAAGGCCTGGTGACTGTACCCAAAGGTACATCAGAAGGAAGGCCTGATGACTGTACCCAGAGGTGCCTCAGAAGGAAGGCCTGGTGACCGTACACAGAGGTACCTCGGACAGACAAACTGGTGACTGTACCCAGTGGTACCTCGGAATTAAGGCTTGGTGATCGTAAGCAGAGGTACCTGGGAAGGAAGGCCTGGTGACTGCACGCAGAGTTACCTCGGAAGGAAGGCCTGCTGACTGTACCCAGAAGTACCTCAGAAGGAAGGCCTGGTGACTGTACCCAGAGGTACCTCAGAAGAAAGACCTCGTGACTACCCAGACGTACCTCGAAAGAAAGGCCTGGTGCCTGTATTCAGAGGTACCTCAGAAGAAAGACCTCGTGACTGGACCCACAGAGACTTCAGAAGGAAGGCCTGGTGATTGTACCCAGAGGTACCTCGGAAGGAAGGTCTGGTGACTGTAACAAAAAGTACCTCGGAAGAAAGGCCTGGTGACTGTACCCAGAGGTACCTCGGAAGGAAGGTCTGGTGACTGTAACAAAAAGTACCTCGGAAGAAAGGCCTGGTGACTGTACCCAGAGGTACCTCGGAAGGAATCCCTGGTGACTGCACCCAGAGGTACCTCGAAATGAAGGCCCGGTGACTGTTCCCAGAGGTACCTCGGAAGAAAGACCCGGTGACTGTACCCAGAGGTACTTCGGAAGGAAGGCCTGGTGACTGTACTCAGAGGTACCTCGGAAGGAAGGCCTGGTGACTGTACCCAGAGGCACCTCAGAAGGAAGGCATGGTGACTGTACCCAGAGGTACAACGGAAGGAAGGCCTGGTGACTACCCAGATGTATATCGGAAGAAAGGCCTGGTGAGTGTACTCAGAGGTACCTCAGAAGAAAAACCTCGTGACTCCAGCCAAAGGTACCTCAGAAGGAAGGCCTGGTGATTGTACCCAAAGGTACCTCAATAGGAAGACCCGCTGCCTTTACGCAGAGGCACCTCAGAAGGAAGGCCTGATGACTCTACCCAGAAGTACAGCAGAAGGAAGATCTGGTGACTGTACCCAGGTACCTCAGAAGGAAGGCCGGTAACTGTACCCAGAGGTACCTCTGAAGGAAATTCTGGTGACTGTACCCATAGGTAGCTCAGAAGGAAGGCCTGGTGACTATACCCACGCGTATCTCCGAAGAAATGCCAGGTGACTGTACACAGAGGTACCACGGAAGGAAGGCCTGGTGACTGTACCCAGAGGTACCTCGGAAGGAATGCCTGGTGAGTGCTCAGACATACCTAGGAAGAAAGGCCTGGTCACTGTACTCAGAGGTACCTCAGAAGAAAGACCTGGTGAGTGTACTCAGAGGTACCTCAGAAAGAAGGCCTGGTGATTGTACCCAGAGGTACATCGGAAGGAAGGCCTGGTGACTACCCAGAAGCACATCGGAAGAAAGGCCTGGTGACTGTACTCAGAGGTACCTCAGAAGTAAGGCCTGGTGATTGTACCCAGAGGTACCTCGGAAGGAAGGCCTAGTGATCGTACCCAGAAGTACATCGGAAGGAAGGCCTGGTGACTGTACTCAGAGTTACCTAGGAAGGAAAGCCTGGTGACTCTACCCAGAGGTACCTCGGAAGGAAGCGATGGTGACTGTACCCAGAGGTACTTGGAAAAGAAGGCGAGGTGCGTGTACCCAGAGGTACCTCGTAAAAAGGGCTGGTGACTGTACCCAGAGGTACCTCGGAAGCAAGGCCTGGTGACTGTACCCAGAGTTACCTCAGAAGGAAGGCCTGGTGACTGTACCCAGAGGTACCTGAGAAGGAAAGCCTGGTGACTATACCCAGAAGTACCTCGGAAGGAAGGCGTGGTGTCTGTACTCAGAGGTATCTCGGAAGGAAGGCCTGGGGACTTTACCCAGAGTTACCTCAGAAGGAAGGCCTGATGACTGTACCCAAAGGTACATCAGAAGGAAGGCCTGATGACTGTACCCAGAGGTGCCTCAGAAGGAAGGCCTGGTGACCGTACACAGAGGTACCTCGGACAGACAAACTGGTGACTGTACCCAGTGGTACCTCGGAATTAAGGCTTGGTGATCGTAAGCAGAGGTACCTGGGAAGAAAGGCCTGGTGACTGCAAGCAGAGTTACCTCGGAAGGAAGGCCTGCTGACTGTACCCAGAAGTACCTCAGAAGGAAGGCCTGATGACTGTACCCAGAGGTACCTGGGAAGGAAAGCCTGGTGACTGTACCCAGAAGTACCTCGGAAGGAAGGCGTGGTGTCTGTACTCAGAGGTATCTCGGAAGGAAGGCCTGGGGACTTTACCCAGAGTTACCCCAGAAGGAAGGCCTGGTGACTGTACCCAAAGGTACATCAGAAGGAAGGCCTGATGGCTGTACCCAGAGGTGCCTCAGAACGAAGGCCTGGTGACCGTACACAGAGGTACCTCGGACAGACAAACTGGTGACCGTACCCAGTGGTACCTCGGAATTAAGGCTTGGAGATCGTAAGCAGAGGTACCTGGGAAGGAAGGCCTGGTGACTGCACGCAGAGGTACCTCGGAAGGAAGGCCTGCTGACTGTACCCAGAAGTACCTCAGAAGGAAGGCCTGGTGACTGTACCCAGAGGTACCTCAGAAGAAAGACCTCGTGACTACCCAGACGTACCTCGAAAGAAAGGCCTGGTGCCTGTATTCAGAGGTACCTCAGAAGAAAGACCTCGTGACTGGAACCACAGAGACTTCAGAAGGAAGGCCTGGTGATTGTACCCAGAGGTACCTCGGAAGGAAGGCCTAGTGATCGTACCCAGAAGTACATCGGAAGGAAGGCCTGGTGACTGTACTCAGAGTTACCTAGGAAGGAAAGCCTGGTGACTCTACCCAGAGGTACCTCGGAAGGAAGCGATGGTGACTGTACCCAGAGGTACTTGGAAAAGAAGGCGAGGTGCGTGTACCCAGAGTTACCTCGTAAAAAGGGCTGGTGACTGTACCCAGAGGTACCTCGGAAGGAAGGCCTGGTGACTGTACCCAGAGGTACCTCGGAAGCAAGGCCTGGTGACTGTACTCAGAGGCACCTCGGACAGAAGGACTGGGAACTTGACCCAGAGATACCTCAGAATGAAGGTCCGGTGACTTTACCTAGAGGTAAGTCGGAAGGAAGGCGTGGTGACTATACCGAGTGGTACCTCGGAAGGAAGGCCTGGTGACTGTACCCAGAGGTACCTGGGAAGGAAAGCCTGGTGACTGTACCCAGAAGTACCTCGGAAGGAAGGCGTGGTGTCTGTACCCAGAAGTACCTCAGAAGCAAGGCCTGGTGACTGTACCCAGAGTTACCTCAGAAGGAAGGCCTGGTGACTGTACCCAGAGTTACCTCAGAAGGAAGGCCTGGTGACTGTACCCAGAGGTACCTGGGAAGAAAGGCCTGGTGACTGCACGCAGAGGTACCTCGGAAGGAAGGCCTGGTGACTGTACCCAGAAGTACCTCAGAAGGAAGGCCTGGTGACTGTACCCAGAGGAACCTCAGAAGAAAGACCTCGTGACTACCCAGACGTACCTCGAAAGAAAGGCCTGGTGCCTGTATTCAGAGGTACCTCAGAAGAAAGACCTCGTGACTGGACCCACAGAGACTTCAGAAGGAAGGCCTGGTGATTGTACCCAGAGGTACCTCGGAAGGAAGGTCTGGTGAGTGTAACAAAAAGTACCTCGGAAGAAAGGCCTGGTGACTGTACCCAGAGGTACCTCGGAAGAAAGACCCGGTGACTGTACCCAGAGGTACCTCGAAATGAAGGCCCGGTGACTGTTCCCAGAGGTACCTCGGAAGAAAGACCCGGTGACTGTACCCAGAGGTACTTCGGAAGGAAGGCCTGGTGACTGTACTCAGAGGCACCTCAGAAGGAAGGCATGGTGACTGTACCCAGAGGTACAACGGAAGGAAGGCCTGGTGACTACCCAGATGTATATCGGAAGAAAGGCCTGGTGAGTGTACTCAGAGGTACCTCAGAAGAAAAACCTCGTGACTCCAGCCAAAGGTACCTCAGAAGGAAGGCCTGGTGATTGTACCCAAAGGTACCTCAATAGGAAGACCCGCTGCCTTTACGCAGAGGCACCTCAGAAGGAAGGCCTGATGACTCTACCCAGAAGTACAGCAGAAGGAAGATCTGGTGACTGTACCCAGGTACCTCAGAAGGAAGGCCGGTAACTGTACCCAGAGGTACCTCTGAAGGAAATTCTGGTGACTGTACCCATAGGTAGCTCAGAAGGAAGGCCTGGTGACTATACCCAGGCGTATCTCCGAAGAAATGCCAGGTGACTGTACACAGAGGTACCACGGAAGGAAGGCCTGGTGACTGTACCCAGAGGTACCTCGGAAGGAATGCCTGGTGAGTGCTCAGACATACCTAGGAAGAAAGGCCTGGTCACTGTACTCAGAGGTACCTCAGAAGAAAGACCTGGTGAGTGTACTCAGAGGTACCTCAGAAAGAAGGCCTGGTGATTGTACCCAGAGGTACCTCGGAAGGAAGGCCTGCTGACTGTACCCAGTGGTACCTCGGAATTAAGGCTTGGTGATCGTAAGCAGAGGTACCTGGGAAGAAAGGCCTGGTGACTGCAAGCAGAGTTACCTCGGAAGGAAGGCCTGCTGACTGTACCCAGAAGTACCTCAGAAGGAAGGCCTGGTGACTGTACCCAGAGGTACCTCAGAAGAAAGACCTCGTGACTACCCAGACGTACCTCGAAAGAAAGGCCTGGTGCCTGTATTCAGAGGTACCTCAGAAGAAAGACCTCGTGACTGGACCCACAGAGACTTCAGAAGGAAGGCCTGGTGATTGTACCCAGAGGTACCTCGGAAGGAAGGTCTGGTGACTGTAACAAAAAGTACCTCGGAAGAAAGGCCTGGTGACTGTACCCAGAGGTACCTCGGAAGGAATCCCTGGTGACTGCACCCAGAGGTACCTCGAAATGAAGGCCCGGTGAATGTTCCAAAAGGTACCTCGGAAGAAAGACCCGGTGACTGTACCCAGAGGTACTTCGGAAGGAAGGCCTGGTGACTGTACCCAGAGGCACCTCAGAAGGAAGGCATGGTGACTGTACCCAGAGGTACCTCGGAAGGAAGGCCTGGTGACTGTACCCAGAGGTACCTCGGAAGCAAGGCCTGGTGACTGTACCCAGAGTTACCTCAGAAGGAAGGCCTGGTGACTGTACCCAGAGGTACCTGGGAAGGAAAGCCTGGTGACTGTACCCAGAAGTACCTCGGAAGGAAGGCGTGGTGTCTGTACTCAGAGGTATCTCGGAAGGAAGGCCTGGGGACTTTACCCAGAGTTACCTCAGAAGGAAGGCCTGGTGACTGTACCCAAAGGTACATCAGAAGGAAGGCCTGATGGCTGTACCCAGAGGTGCCTCAGAACGAAGGCCTGGTGACTGTACCCAGAGGTACCTCAGAAGAAATACCTCGTGACTCTACCCAAAGGTACCTCAGAAGGAAGGCCTGGTGATTGTACCCAGAGTTATCTCGGAAGGACGGCCTTGTGACTATACCCAGAAATACCTCGGAAGAAAGGACTGGTGAGTGTACCCAGAGGTACCTCGAAAAGAAGGCCTGGTGACTGTACCCAGAGGTAACTCAGAAGGAAGGCCTGGTGCCTGTACCCAGAGCTAGCTCGGAAGAAAGGCATGGTGACTGTACCCAGAGTGACCTCAGAAGGAAGGCCTGGTGATTGTACCCAGAGGTACCTGGGAAGGAAAGCCTGGTGACTGCACGCAGAGGCACCTCAGAAGGAAGGCCTGGTGACTACCCAGATGTACATCGGAAGAAAGGCCTGGTGAGTGTACTCAGAGGTACCTCAGAAGAAAAACCTCGTGACTCCACCCAAAGGTACCTCAGAAGGAAGGCCTGGTGATTGTACCCAGAGTTATCTCGGAAGGACGGTCTCGTGACTATACCCAGAAATACCTCGGAAGAAAGGACTGGTGAGTGTACCCAGAGGTACCTCGAAAAGAAGGCCTGGTGACTGTACCCAGAGGTAACTCAGAAGGAAGGCCTGGTGCCTGTACCCAGAGCTAGCTCGGAAGAAAGGCATGCTGACTGTACCCAGAGGGACCTCAGACAGAAGGCCTGGTGACTGTACCCAGAGATACCTGGGAAGGAAAGCCTGGTGACTGTACCCAGAAGTACCTCGGAAGGAAGGCGTGGTGTCTGTACTCAGAGGTATCTCGGAAGGAAGGCCTGGGGACTTTACCCAGAGTTACCTCAGAAGGAAGGCCTGGTGACTGTACCCAAAGGTACATCAGAAGGAAGGCCTGATGGCTGTACCCAGAGGTGCCTCAGAACGAAGGCCTGGTGACCGTACACAGAGGTACCTCGGACAGACAAACTGGTGACCGTACCCAGTGGTACCTCGGAATTAAGGCTTGGAGATCGTAAGCAGAGGTACCTGGGAAGGAAGGCCTGGTGACTGCACGCAGAGGTACCTCGGAAGGAAGGCCTGATAACTGTACCCAGAAGTACCTCAGAAGGAAGGCCTGGTGACTGTACCCAGAGGTACCTCAGAAGAAAGACCTCGTGACTACCCAGACGTACCTCGAAAGAAAGGCCTGGTGCCTGTATTCAGAGGTACCTCAGAAGAAAGACCTCGTGACTGGACCCACAGAGACTTCAGAAGGAAGGCCTGGTGATTGTACCCAGAGGTACCTCGGAAGGAAGGTCTGGTGACTGTAACGAAAAGTACCTCGGAAGGAAGGCCTGGTGACTGCACCCAGAGGTACCTCGAAATGAAGGCCCGGTGACTGTTCCCAGAGGTACCTCGGAAGAAAGACCCGGTGACTGTACCCAGAGGTACTTCGGAAGGAAGGCCTGGTGACTGTACTCAGAGGTACCTCGGAAGGAAGGTCTGGTGACCGTACACAGAGGTACCTCGGACAGACAAACTGGTGACCGTACCCAGTGGTACCTCGGAATTAAAGCTTGGTGATCGTAAGCAGAGGTACCTCGGAAGGAAGGCCTGGTGACTGTACCCAGAGGCACCTCAGAAGGAAGGCATGGTGACTGTACCCAGAGGTACAACGGAAGGAAGGCCTGGTGACTACCCAGATGTATATCGGAAGAAAGGCCTGGTGAGTGTACTCAGAGGTACCTCAGAAGAAAAACCTCGTGACTCCAGCCAAAGGTACCTCAGAAGGAAGGCCTGGTGATTGTACCCAAAGGTACCTCAATAGGAAGACCCGCTGCCTTTACGCAGAGGCACCTCAGAAGGAAGGCCTGATGACTCTACCCAGAAGTACAGCAGAAGGAAGATCTGGTGACTGTACCCAGGTACCTCAGAAGGAAGGCCAGTAACTGTACCCAGAGGTACCTCTGAAGGAAATTCTGGTGACTGTACCCATAGGTAGCTCAGAAGGAAGGCCTGGTGACTATACCCAGGCGTATCTCCGAAGAAACGCCAGGTGACTGTACACAGAGGTACCACGGAAGGAAGGCCTGGTGACTGTACCCAGAGGTACCTCGGAAGGAATGCCTGGTGAGTACTCAGACATACCTAGGAAGAAAGGCCTGGTCACTGTACTCAGAGGTACCTCAGAAGAAAGACCTCGTGAGTGGACTCAGAGGTACCTCAGAAAGAAGGCCTGGTGATTGTACCCAGAGGTACATCGGAAGGAAGGCCTGGTGACTGTACACATTAGTGCCTCGGACGGAGGCCTGGTGACTGTACCCAGAGGTACCTCAGAAGGAAGGCCTGGTGACTGTACCGAGAGGTATCTCGGAAGGAAGGCGTGGTGACTACCCAGAAGCACATCGGAAGAAAGGCCTGGTGACTGTACTCAGAGGTACCTCAGAAGAAAGACCTCGTGACTGTACCCAGAGGTACCTCAGAAGTAAGGCCTGGTGATTGTACCCAGAGGTACCTCGGAAGGAAGGCCTAGTGATCGTACCCAGAAGTACATCGGAAGGAAGGCCTGGTGACTGTACTCAGAGTTACCTAGGAAGGAAAGCCTGGTGACTCTACCCAGAGGTACCTCGGAAGGAAGCGATGGTGACTGTACCCAGAGGTACTTGGAAAAGAAGGCGAGGTGCGTGTACCCAGAGTTACCTCGTAAAAAGGGCTGGTGACTGTACCCAGAGGTACCTCGGAAGGAAGGCCTGGTGACTGTACCCAGAGGTACCTCGGAAGCAAGGCCTGGTGACTGTACTCAGAGGCACCTCGGACAGAAGGACTGGGAACTTGACCCAGAGATACCTCAGAATGAAGGTCCGGTGACTTTACCTAGAGGTAAGTCGGAAGGAAGGCCTGGTGACTATACCCAGTGGTACCTCGGAAGGAAGGCCTGGTGACTGTACCCAGAGGTACCTGGGAAGGAAAGCCTGGTGACTGTACCCAGAAGTACCTCAGAAGGAAGGCGTGGTGTCTGTACTCAGAGGTATCTCGGAAGGAAGGCCTGGGGACTTTACCCAGAGTTACCTCAGAAAAAGGCCTGGTGACTGTACCCAAAGGTACATCAGAAGGAAGGCCTGATGGCTGTACCCAGAGGTGCCTCAGAACGAAGGCCTGGTGACCGTACACAGCGGTACCTCGGACAGACAAACTGGTGACCGTACCCAGTGGTACCTCGGAATTAAGGCTTGGAGATCGTAAGCAGAGGTACCTGGGAAGGAAGGCCTGGTGACTGCACGCAGAGGTACCTCGGAAGGAAGGCCTGATAACTGTACCCAGAAGTACCTCAGAAGGAAGGCCTGGTGACTGTACCCAGAGGTACCTCAGAAGAAAGACCTCGTGACTGGAACCACAGAGACTTCAGAAGGAAGGCCTGGTGATTGTACCCAGAGGTACCTCGGAAGGAAGGTCTGGTGACTGTAACGAAAAGTACCTCGGAAGAAAGGCCTGGTGACTGCACCCAGAGGTACCTCGAAATGAAGGCCCGGTGACTGTTCCCAGAGGTACCTCGGAAGAAAGACCCGGTGACTGTACCCAGAGGTACTTCGGAAGGAAGGCCTGGTGACTGTACCCAGAGGCACCTCAGAAGGAAGGCATGGTGACTGTACCCAGAGGTACAACGGAAGGAAGGCCTGGTGACTACCCAGATGTATATCGGAAGAAAGGCCTGGTGACTGTACTCAGAGGTACCTCAGAAGAAAAACCTCGTGACTCCACCCAAAGCTACCTCAGAAGGAAGGCCTGGTGATTGTACCCAGAGTTATCTCGGAAGGACGGTCTCGTGACTATACCCAGAAATACCTCGGAAGAAAGGACTGGTGAGTGTACCCAGAGGTACCTCGAAAAGAAGGTCTGGTGACTGTACCCAGAGGTAACTCAGAAGGAAGGCCTGGTGACTGTACACAGAGGTACCTCGGAAGGAGGGCCTGGTGACTGTACCCACAAGTACCTCGGAAGAAAGGCCTTGTGACTGTACCCAGAGGTACCTCGGAAGAAATTCCTGGTGACTGTACCCAGAGGTACCTCGGAAGCAAGGCCTGGTGACTGTACTCAGAGGCACCTCGGACAGAAGGACTGGGAACTTGACCCAGAGATACCTCAGAATGAAGGTCCGGTGACTTTACCTAGAGGTAAGTCGGAAGGAAGGCGTGGTGACTATACAGAGTGGTACCTCGGAAGGAAGGCCTGGTGACTGTACCCAAAGGTACATCAGAAGGAAGGCCTGATGACTGTACCCAGAGGTGCCTCAGAAGGAAGGCCTGGTGACCGTACACAGAGGTACCTCGGACAGACAAACTGGTGACTGTACCCAGTGGTACCTCGGAATTAAGGCTTGGTGATCGTAAGCAGAGGTACCTGGGAAGGAAGGCCTGGTGACTGCACGCAGAGTTACCTCGGAAGGAAGGCCTGCTGACTGTACCCAGAAGTACCTCAGAAGGAAGGCCTGGTGACTGTACCCAGAGGTACCTCAGAAGAAAGACCTCGTGACTACCCAGACGTACCTCGAAAGAAAGGCCTGGTGCCTGTATTCAGAGGTACCTCAGAAGAAAGACCTCGTGACTGGACCCACAGAGACTTCAGAAGGAAGGCCTGGTGATTGTACCCAGAGGTACCTCGGAAGGAAGGTCTGGTGACTGTAACAAAAAGTACCTCGGAAGAAAGGCCTGGTGACTGTACCCAGAGGTACCTCGGAAGGAAGGTCTGGTGACTGTAACAAAAAGTACCTCGGAAGAAAGGCCTGGTGACTGTACCCAGATGTACCTCGGAAGGAATCCCCGGTGACTGCACCCAGAGGTACCTCGAAATGAAGGCCCGGTGACTGTTCCCAGAGGTACCTCGGAAGAAAGACCCGGTGACTGTACCCAGAGGTACTTCGGAAGGAAGGCCTGGTGACTGTACTCAGAGGTACCTCGGAAGGAAGACCTGGTGACTGTACCCAGAGGCACCTCAGAAGGAAGGCATGGTGACTGTACCCAGAGGTACAACGGAAGGAAGGCCTGGTGACTACCCAGATGTATATCGGAAGAAAGGCCTGGTGAGTGTACTCAGAGGTACCTCAGAAGAAAAACCTCGTGACTCCAGCCAAAGGTACCTCAGAAGGAAGGCCTGGTGATTGTACCCAGAGTTATCTCGGAAGGACGGTCTCGTGACTATACTCAGAAATACCTCGGAAGAAAGGACTGGTGAGTGTACCCAGAGGTACCTCGAAAAGAAGGCCTGGTGACTGTACCCAGAGGTAACTCAGAAGGAAGGCCTGGTGCCTGTACCCAGAGCTAGCTCGGACGAAAGGCATGCTGACTGTACCCAGAGGGACCTCAGACAGAAGGCAGGGTGACTGTACCCAGAAGTACCTCAGAAGGAAAGCCGGTGACTGTACCCAGCGGTACATCTGAAGGAAGGCCTGGTGACTGTACCCATAGGTACCTCAGAAGGAAACCCTGGTGACTGTACCCAGAGGTAACTCGTAAGAAAGGCTTGGTGAGTGTACCCAGAGGAACCTCGGAAGAAAGGCCTTGTGACTGTACCCAGAGGTACCTCGGAAGGAATTCCTGGTGACTGTACAGAGGTGCTTCGGAAGGAAGGCCTGGTGACTCTACCCAGATTTACCTCGGAAGGAAGCGATGGTGACTGTACCCAGAGGTACCTCGGAAGGAATTCCTGGTGACTGTACCCAGAGGTACCTCGGAAGGAGGGCCTGGTGACTGTACCCAGAACTACCTCGGAAGAAAGGCCTTGTGACTGTACCCAGAGGTACCTCGGAAGGAATTCCTGGTGACTGTACCCAGAGGTACCTCGGAAGGAAGGCCTGGTGACTGTACACAGAGGTACCTCGGAAGGAAGGCCTGGTGACTCTACCCAGAGTTACCTCGGAAGGAAGCGATGGTGACTGTACCCAGAGGTACCTCGGAATGAAGGCCCGGTGATTGTACCCAGAGGTACCTCGGAAGGAAGGCCTGGTGACTGTACCCAGAGGTACCTCGGAAGGAAGGCCTGGTGACTGTACCCAAAGGTACCTCAATAGGAAGACCCGCTGCCTTTACGCAGAGGTACCTCAGAAGGAAGGCCTGATGACTCTACCCAGAGGTACATCAGAAGGAAGATCTGGTGACTGTACCCAGGTACCTCAGAAGGAAGGCCGGTAACTGTACCCAGAGGTACCTCTGAAGGAAATTCTGGTGACTGTACCCATAGGTAGCTCAGAAGGAAGGCCTGGTGCCTATACCCAGGCGTATCTCCGAAGAAACGCCAGGTGACTGTACACAGAGGTACCACGGAAGGAAGGCCTGGTGACTGTACCCAGAGGTACCTCGGAAGGAATGCCTGGTGAGTACTCAGACATACCTAGGAAGAAAGGCCTGGTCACTGTACTCAGAGGTACCTCAGAAGGAAGACCTGGTGATTGTACCCAGAGGTACATCGGAAGGAAGGCCTGGTGACTGTACACATTAGTGCCTCGGACGAAGGCCTGGTGACTGTACACAGAGGTACCTCGGAAGGAAGGCCTGGTGACTACCCAGAAGCACATCGGAAGAAAGGCCTGGTGACTGTACTCAGAGGTACCTCAGAAGAGAGACCTCGTGCCTGTACCCAGAGGTAGCTCAGAAGTAAGGCCTGGTGATTGTACCCAGAGGTACCTCGGAAGGAAGGCCTAGTGATCGTACCCAGAAGTACATCGGAAGGAAGGCCTGGTGACTGTACCCAGAGTTACCTAGGAAGGAAAGCCTGGTGACTCTACCCAGAGGTACCTCGGAAGGAAGCGATGGTGACTGTACCCAGAGGTACTTGGAAAAGAAGGCGAGGTGCGTGTACCCAGAGGTACCTCGTAAAAAGGGCTGGTGACTGTACCCAGACGTACCTCGGAAGCAAGGCCTGGTGACTGTACCCAGAGTTACCTCAGAAGGAAGGCCTGGTGACTGTACCCAGAGGTACCTGAGAAGGAAGGCCTGCTGACTGTACCCAGAAGTACCTCAGAAGGAAGGCCTGGTGACTGTACCCAGAGGAACCTCAGAAGAAAGACCTCGTGACTACCCAGACGTACCTCGAAAGAAAGGCCTGGTGCCTGTATTCAGAGGTACCTCAGAAGAAAGACCTCGTGACTGGACCCACAGAGACTTCAGAAGGAAGGCCTGGTGATTGTACCCAGAGGTACCTCGGAAGGAAGGTCTGGTGACTGTAACAAAAAGTACCTCGGAAGAAAGGCCTGGTGACTGTACCCAGAGGTACCTCGGAAGGAATCCCTGGTGACTGCACCCAGAGGTACCTCGAAATGAAGGCCCGGTGACTGTTCCCAGAGGTACCTCGGAAGAAAGACCCGGTGACTGTACCCAGAGGTACTTTGGAAGGAAGGCCTGGTGACTGTACCCAGGTACCTCAGAAGGAAGGCCGGTAACTGTACCCAGAGGTACCTCTGAAGGAAATTCTGGTGACTGTACCCATAGGTAGCTCAGAAGGAAGGCCTGGTGACTATACCCAGGCGTATCTCCGAAGAAACGCCAGGTGACTGTACACAGAGGTACCACGGAAGGAAGGCCTGGTGACTATACCCAGAGGTACCTCCGAAGGAATGCCTGGTGAGTACTCAGACATACCTAGGAAGAAAGGCCTGGTCACTGTACTCAGAGGCACCTGAGAAGAAAGACCTCGTGAGTGTACTCAGGGGTACCTCAGAAAGAAGGCCTGGTTATTGTACCCAGAGGTACATCGGAAGGAAGGCCTGGTGACTGTACCCAGAGGTACCTCAGAAGGAAGGCCTGGTGACTGTACCCAGAGGCACCTCAGAAGGAAGGCATGGTGACTGTACCCAGAGGTACAACGGAAGGAAGGCCTGGTGACTACCCAGATGTATATCGGAAGAAAGGCCTGGTGACTGTACTCAGAGGTACCTCAGAAGAAAAACCTCGTGACTCTACCCAAAGGTACCTCAGAAGGAAGGCCTGGTGATTGTACCCAGAGTTATCTCGGAAGGACGGTCTCGTGACTATACCCAGAAATACCTCGGAAGAAAGGACTGGTGAGTGTACCCAGAGGTACCTCGAAAAGAAGGCCTGGTGCCTGTACCCAGAGGTAACTCAGAAGGAAGGCCTGGTGCCTGTACTCAGAGCTAGCTCGGAAGAAAGGCATGCTGACTGTACCCAGAGGGACCTCAGACAGAAGGCAGGGTGACTGTACCCAGAAGTACCTCAGAAGGAAAGCCGGTGACTGTACCCATAGGTACCTCAGAAGGAAACCCTGGTGACTGTACCCAGAGGTAACTCGTAAGAAAGGCTTGGTGAGTGTACCCAGAGGTACCTCGGAAAGAACGCCGGGTGACTGTACCCAGAGGTACCTCGGAAGGAAGGCCGGGTGACTGTACCCAGAGGCAACCCGGAAGGAGGGCCTGGTGACTGTACGGAGAGGAACCTCAGAAGAAAGACGTCGTGACTGTACCCAGAGGTACCTCCGAAGGAAGGGCCGGTGTTTGTACCCAGAGGTACCTCGGAAGAAGGGCGTGGTGACTGTACCCAGAACTACCTCGGAAGAAAGGCCTTGTGACTGTACCCAGAGGTACCTCGGAAGGAATTCCTGGTGACTGTACAGAGGTACTTCGGAAGGAAGGCCTGGTGACTCTACCCAGAGTTACCTCGGAAGGAAGCGATCGTGACTGTACCCAGAGGTATCTCGGAAGGAATTCCTGGTGACTGTACCCAGAGTTTCCTCGGAAGGAGGGCCTGGTGACTGTACCCAGAACTACCTTGGAAGAAAGGCCTTGTGACTGTACCCAGAGGTACCTCGGAAGGAATTCCTGGTGACTGTACACAGAGGTACCTCGGAAGGAGGGCCTGGTGACTGTACCCAGAAGTACCTCAGAAGAAAGCCTTGTGACTGTACCCAGAGGTACCTCGGAAGGAATTCCTGGTGACTGTACACAGAGGTACCTCGGAAGGAAGGCCTGGTGACTCTACCCAGAGTTACCTCGGAAGGAAGCGATGGTGACTGGACCCAGAGGTACCTCGGAATGAAGGCCCGGTGATTGTACCCAGAGGTACCTCGGAAGGAAGGCCTGGTGAGTGTACCCAGAGGTACCTCGGAAGGAAGGCCTGGTGACTGTACCCAGAACTACCTCGGAAGAAAGGCCTGGTGACTGCTACCCAGAGGTACCTGGGATGGAATGCCTGGTGACAGTACTCAAGGTACCTCAGAAGGAAAGCCTGGTGAATGTACGCAGAGGTACGTCGTAAGAAATGCCTGGTGACTGTACCGAGAGATGCCTCGGAAGGAAGGCCTGGTGACTGTACCCAGAGGTACCTCGGAAGGAAGGCCTGGTGACTGTACCCAAAGGTACCTCAATAGGAAGACCCGCTGCCTTTACGCAGAGGTACCTCAGAAGGAAGGCCTGATGACTCTACCCAGAGGTACATCAGAAGGAAGATCTGGTCACTGTACCCAGGTACCTCAGAAGGAAGGCTGGTAAGTGTACCCAGAGGTACATCTGAAGGATATTCTGGTGACTGTACCCATAGGTAGCTCAGAAGGAAGACCTGGTGACTATACCCAGGCGTATCTCCGAAGAAACGCCGGGTGACTGTACACAGAGGTACCACGGAAGGAAGGCCTAGTGATCGTACCCAGAAGTACATCGGAAGGAAGGCCTGGTGACTGTACTCAGAGTTACCTAGGAAGGAAGGCCTGGTGACTGTACTCAGAGTTACCTAGGAAGGAAAGCCTGGTGACTCTACCCAGAGGTACCTCGGAAGGAAGCGATGGTGACTGTACCCAGAGTTACTTGGAAAAGAAGGCGAGGTGCGTGTACCCAGAGTTACCTCGTAAAAAGGGCTGGTGACTGCACCCAGAGGTACCTCGGAAGGAAGGCCTGGTGACTGTACCCAGAGGTACCTCGGAAGCAAGGCCTGGTGACTGTACTCAGAGGCACCTCGGACAGAAGGACTGGGAACTTGACCCAGAGATACCTCAGAATGAAGGTCCGGTGACTTTACCTAGAGGTAAGTCGGAAGGAAGGCGTGGTGACTATACCGAGTGGTACCTCGGAAGGAAGGCCTCGTGACTGTACCCAGAAGTACCTCGGAAGGAAGGCGTGGTGTCTGTACTCAGAGGTATCTCGGAAGGAAGGCCTGGGGACTTTACCCAGAGTTACCTCAGAAGGAAGGCCTGGTGACTGTACCCAAAGGTACATCAGAAGGAAGGCCTGATGGCTGTACCCAGAGGTGCCTCAGAACGAAGGCCTGGTCACCGTACACAGAGGTACCTCGGACAGACAAACTGGTGACCGTACCCAGTGGTACCTCGGAATTAAGGCTTGGAGATCGTAAGCAGAGGTACCTGGGAAGGAAGGCCTGGTGACTGCACGCAGAGGTACCTCGGAAGGAAGGCCTGCTGACTGTACCCAGAAGTACCTCAGAAGGAAGGCCTGGTGACTGTACCCAGAGGTACCTCAGAAGAAAGACCTCGTGACTACCCAGACGTACCTCGAAAGAAAGGCCTGGTGCCTGTATTCAGAGGTACCTCAGAAGAAAGACCTCGTGACTGGAACCACAGAGACTTCAGAAGGAAGGCCTGGTGATTGTACCCAGAGGTACCTCGGAAGGAAGGTCTGGTGACTGTAACAAAAAGTACCTCGGAAGAAAGGCCTGGTGACTGCACCCAGAGGTACCTCGAAATGAAGGCCCGGTGACTGTTCCCAGAGGTACCTCGGAAGAAAGACCCGGTGACCGTACCCAGAGGTACTTCGGAAGGAAGGCCTGGTGACTGTACTCAGAGGTACCTCGGAAGGAAGGCCTGGTGACTGTACCCAGAGGCACCTGAGAAGGAAGGCATGGTGACTGTACCCAGAGGCACCTCAGAAGGAAGGCATGGTGACTGTACCCAGAGGTACAACGGAAGGAAGGCCTGGTGACTACCCAGAAGCACATCGGAAGGAAGGCCTGGTGACTGTACTCACAGGTACCTCAGAAGAAAGACCTCGTGACTTTACCCAGCGGTACCTCAGAAGTAAGGCCTGGTGATTGTACCCAGAGGTACCTCGGAAGGAAGGCCTAGTGATCGTACCCAGAAGTACATCGGAAGGAAGGCCTGGTGACTGTACTCAGAGTTACCTAGGAAGGAAAGCCTGGTGACTCTACCCAGAGGTACCTCGGAAGGAAGCGATGGTGACTGTACCCAGAGGTACTTGGAAAAGAAGGCGAGGTGCGTGTACCCAGAGTTACCTCGTAAAAAGGGCTGGTGACTGTACCCAGAGGTACCTCGGAAGGAAGGCCTGGTGACTGTACCCAGAGGCACCTCAGAAGGAAGGCATGGTGACTGTACCCAGAGGCACCTCAGAAGGAAGGCATGGTGACTGTACCCAGAGGTACAACGGAAGGAAGGCCTGGTGACTACCCAGATGTATATCGGAGGAAAGGCCTGGTGACTGTACTCAGAGGTACCTCAGAAGAAAAACCTCGTGACTCTACCCAAAGGTACCTCAGAAGGAAGGCCTGGTGATTGTACCCAGAGTTATCTCGGAAGGACGGTCTCGTGACTATACCCAGAAATACCTCGGAAGAAAGGACTGGTGAGTGTACCCAGAGGTACCTCGAAAAGAAGGCCTGGTGCCTGTACCCAGAGGTAACTCAGAGGGAAGACCTGGTGCCTGTACCCAGAGCTAGCTCGGAAGAAAGTCATGCTGACTGTACCCAGAGGGATCTCAGACAGAAGGCAGGGTGACTGTACCCAGAAGTACCTCAGAAGGAAAGCCGGTGACTGTACCCAGCGGTACATCTGAAGGAAGGCCTGGTGACTGTACGCATAGGTACCTCAGAAGGAAACCCTGGTGACTGTACCCAGAGGTAACTCGTAAGAAAGGCTTGGTGAGTGTACCCAGAGGTACCTCGGAAAGAACGCCGGGTGACTGTACCCAGAGGCAACCCGGAAGGAAGGCCTGGTGACTGTACGGAGAGGAACCTCAGAAGAAAGACGTTGTGACTGTACCCAGAGGTACCTCCGAAGGAAGGGCCGGTGATTGTACCCAGAGGTACCTCGGAAGAAGGGCCTGGTGACTGTACCCAGAGGTACCTCGGAAGGAGGGCCTGGTGACTGTACCCAGAACTACCTCGGAAGAAAGGCCTTGTGACTGTACCCAGAGGTACCTCGGAAGGAATTCCTGGTGACTGTACACAGAGGTACCTCGGAAGGAAGGCCTGGTGACTCTACCCAGAGTTACCTCGGAAGGAAGCGATGGTGACTGTACCCAGAGTTACCTCAGAATGAAGGCCCGGTGATTCTACCCAGAGGTACCTCGGAAGGAAGGCCTGGTGACTGTACCCTGAGGTACCTCGGAAGGAAGGCCTGGTGACTGTACCCAGAGGTACCTGGGATGGAATGCCTGGCGACAGTACTCAAGGTACCTCAGAAGGAAAGCCTGGTGAATGTACGCAGAGGTACCTCGTAAGAAATGCCTGGTGACTGTACCGAGAGATGCCTCGGAAGGAAGGCCTGGTGACTGTACCCAGAGGTACCTCGGAAGGAAGGCCTGGTGACTGTACCCAAAGGTACCTCAATAGGAAGACCCGCTGCCTTTACGCAGAGGTACCCCAGAAGGAAGGCCTGATGACTCTACCCAGAGGTACATCAGAAGGAAGATCTCGTGACTGTACCCAGGTACCTCAGAAGGAAGGCCGGTAACTGTACCCAGAGGTACCTCTGAAGGAAATTCTGGTGACTGTACCCATAGGTAGCTCAGAAGGAAGGCCTGGTGACTTTACCCAGGCGTATCTCCGAAGAAACGCCAGGTGACTGTACACAGAGGTACCACGGAAGGAAGGCCTGGTGACTGTACCCAGAGGTACCTCGGAAGGAATGCCTGGTGAGTACTCAGACATACCTAGGAAGAAAGGCCTGGTCACTGTACTCAGAGGTACCTCAGAAGAAAGACCTCGTGAGTGTACTCAGAGGTACCTCAGAAAGAAGGCCTGGTGATTGTACCCAGAGGTACATCGGAAGGAAGGCCTGGTGACTGTACACATTAGTGCCTCGGACGAAGGCCTGGCGACTGTACCCAGAGGTACCTCAGAAGGAAGGCCTGGTGACTGTACCGAGAGGTACCTCGGAAGGAAGGCCTGGTGACTACCCAGAAGCACATCGGAAGAAAGGCCTGGTGACTGTACTCAGAGGTACCTCAGAAGAAAGACCTCGTGCCTGTACCCAGAGGTAGCTCAGAAGTAAGGCCTGGTGATTGTACCCAGAGGTACCTCGGAAGGAAGGCCTAGTGATCGTACCCAGAAGTACATCGGAAGGAAGGCCTGGTGACTGTACTCAGAGTTACCTAGGAAGGAAAGCCTGGTGACTCTACCCAGAGGTACCTCGGAAGGAAGCGATGGTGACTGTACCCAGAGGTACTTGGAAAAGAAGGCGAGGTGCGTGTACCCAAAGGTACCTCGTAAAAAGGGCTGGTGACTGTACCCAGAGGTACCTCGGAAGGAAGGCCTGGTGACTATACCCAGAGGTACCTCGGAAGCAAGGCCTGGTGACTGTACCCAGAGTTACCTCAGAAGGAAGGCCTGGTGACTGTACCCAGAGTTACCTCGGAAGGAATCCCTGGTGACTGCACCCAGAGGTACCTCGAAATAAAGGCCCGGTGACTGTTCCCACAGGTACCTCGGATGAAAGACCCGGTGACTGTACCCAGAGGTACCTCGGAAGCAAGGCCTGGTGACTGTACCCAGAGTTACCTCAGAAGGAAGGCCTGGTGACTGTACCCAGAGGTACCTGGGAAGGAATCCCTGGTGACTGCACCCAGAGGTACCTCGAAATGAAGGCCCGGTGACTGTTCCCACAGGTACCTCGGATGAAAGACCCGGTGACTGTACCCAGAGGTACTTCGGAAGGAAGGCCTGGTGACTGTACTCAGAGGTACCTCGGACGAAGGCCTGGCGACTGTACCCAGAGGTACCTCAGAAGGAAGGCCTGGTGACTGTACTCAGAGGTACCTCGGAAGGAAGGCCTGGTGACTGTACCCAGAAGTATCTCGGAAGGAAGGCGTGGTGTCTGTACTCAGAGGTATCTCGGAAGGAAGGCCTGGGGACTTTACCCAGAGTTACCTCAGAAGGAAGGCCTGGTTACTGTACCCAAAGGTACATCAGAAGGAAGGCCTGATGACTGTACCCAGAGGTGCCTCAGAAGGAAGGCCTGGTGACCGTACACAGAGGTACCTCGGACAGACAAACTGGTGACTGTACCCAGTGGTACCTCGGAATTAAGGCTTGGTGATCGTAAGCAGAGGTACCTGGGAAGGAAGGCCTGCTGACTGTACCCAGAAGTACCTCAGAAGGAAGGCCTGGTGACTGTTCCCAGAGGTACCTCAGAAGAAAGACCTCGTGACTACCCAGACGTACCTCGAAACAAAGGCCTGGTGCCTGTATTCAGAGGTACCTCAGAAGAAAGACCTCGTGACTGGACCCACAGAGACTTCAGAAGGAAGGCCTGGTGATTGTACCCAGGGGTACCTCGGAAGGAAGGTCTGGTGAGTGTAACAAAAAGTACCTCGGAAGAAAGGCCTGGTGACTGTACCCAGAGGTACCTCGGAAGGAATCCCTCGTGACTGCACCCAGAGGTACCTCGAAATGAAGGCCCGGTGACTGTTCCCAGAGGTACCTCGGATGAAAGACCCGGTGACTGTACCCAGAGGTACTTCGGAAGGAAGGCCTGGTGACTGTACTCAGAGGTACCTCGGAAGGAAGGCCTGGTGACTGTACCCAGAGGCACCTCAGAAGGAAGGCATGGTGACTGTACCCAGAGGTACCTCGGAAGGAAGGCCTGGTGACTGTACCCAAAGGTACCTCAATAGGAAGACCCGCTGCCTTTACGCAGAGGTACCTCAGAAGGAAGGCCTGATGACTCTACCCAGAGGTACATCAGAAGGAAGATCTGGTCACTGTACCCAGGTACCTCAGAAGGAAGGCCGGTAACTGTACCCAGAGGTACTTCTGAAGGAAATTCTGGTGACTGTACCCATAGGTAGCTCAGAAGGAAGGCCTGGTGACTATACCCAGGCGTATCTCCGAAGAAACGCCAGGTGACTGTACACAGAGGTACCACGGAAGGAAGGCCTGGTGACTGTACCCAGAGTTACCTCGGAAGGAATGCCTGGTGAGTACTCAGACATACCTAGGAAGAAAGGCCTGGTCACTGTACTCAGAGGTACCTCAGAAGAAAGACCTCGTGAGTGTACTCAGAGGTACCTCAGAAAGAAGACCTGGTGATTGTACCCAGAGGTACATCGGAAGGAAGGCCTGGTGACTGTACACATTAGTGCCTGGGACGAAGGCCTGGTGACTGTACCCAGAGGTACCTCAGAAGGAAGGCCTGGTGACTGTACCGAGAGGTACCTCGGAAGGAAGGCCTGGTGACTACCCAGAAGCACATCGGAAGGAAGGCCTGGTGACTGTACTCACAGGTACCTCAGAAGAAAGACCTCGTGACTGTACCCAGAGGTACCTCAGAAGTAAGGCCTGGTGATTGTACCCAGAGGTACGTCGGAAGGAAGGCCTAGTGATCGCACCCAGAAGTACATCGGAAGGAAGGCCTGGTGACTGTACTCAGAGTTACCTAGGAAGGAAAGTCTGGTGACTCTACCCAGAGGTACCTCGGAAGGAAGCGATGGTGACTGTACCCAGAGGTACTTGGAAAAGAAGGCGAGGTGCGTGTACCCAGAGGTACCTCGTAAAAAGGGCTGGTGACTGTACCCAGAGGTACCTCGGAAGGAAGGCCTGGTGACTGTACCCAGAGGTACCTCGGAAGCAAGGCCTGGTGACTGTACCCAGAGTTACCTCATAAGGAAGGCCTGGTGACTGTATCCAGAGGTACCTTAGAAGGAAAGCCTGGTGACTGTACCCAGAAGTACCTCGGAAGGAAGGCGTGGTGTCTGTACTCAGAGGTATCTCGGAAGGAAGGCCTGGGGACTTTACCCAGAGTTACCTCAGAAGGAAGGCCTGGTGACTGTACCCAAAGGTACATCAGAAGGAAGGCCTGATGACTGTACCCAGAGGTGCCTCAGAAGGAATGCCTGGTGACCGTACACAGAGGTACCTCGGACAGACAAACTGGTGACTGTACCCAGTGGTACCTCGGAATTAAGGCTTGGTGATCGTAAGCAGAGGTACCTGGGAAGGAAGGCCTGGTGACTGCACGCAGAGTTACCTCGGAAGGAAGGCCTGCTGACTGTACCCAGAAGTACCTCAGAAGGAAGGCCTGGTGACTGTACCCAGAGGTACCTCAGAAGAAAGACCTCGTGACTACCCAGACGTACCTCGAAAGAAAGGCCTGGTGCCTGTATTCAGAGGTACCTCAGAAGAAAGACCTCGTGACTGGACCCACAGAGACTTCAGAAGGAAGGCCTGGTGATTGTACCCAGAGGTACCTCAGAAGGAAGGTCTGGTGAGTGTAACAAAAAGTACCTCGGAAGAAAGGCCTGGTGACTGTACCCAGAGGTACCTCGGAAGGAATCCCTGGTGACTGCACCCAGAGGTACCTCGAAATGAAGGCCCGGTGACTGTTCCCAGAGGTACCTCGGAAGAAAGACCCGGTGACTGTACCCAGAGGTACTTCGGAAGGAAGGCCTGGTGACTGTACTCAGAGGTACCTCGGAAGGAAGGCCTGGTGACTGTACCCAGAGGCACCTCAGAAGGAAGGCATGGTGACTGTACCCAGAGGTACAACGGAAGGAAGGCCTGGTGACTACCCAGATGTATATCGGAAGAAAGGCCTGGTGAGTGTACTCAGAGGTACCTCAGAAGAAAAACCTCGTGACTCCAGCCAAAGGTACCTCAGAAGGAAGGCCTGGTGATTGTACCCAAAGGTACCTCAATAGGAAGACCCGCTGCCTTTACGCAGAGGCACCTCAGAAGGAAGGCCTGATGACTCTACCCAGAAGTACAGCAGAAGGAAGATCTGGTGACTGTACCCAGGTACCTCAGAAGGAAGGCCGGTAACTGTACCCAGAGGTACCTCTGAAGGAAATTCTGGTGACTGTACCCATAGGTAGCTCAGAAGGAAGGCCTGGTGACTATACCCAGGCGTATCTCCGAAGAAACACCAGGTGACTGTACACAGAGGTACCATGGAAGGAAGGCCTGGTGACTGTACCCAGAGGTACCTCGGAAGGAATGCCTGGTGAGTACTCAGACATACCTAGGAAGAAAGGCCTGGTCACTGTACTCAGAGGTACCTCAGAAGAAAGACCTCGTGAGTGTACTCAGAGGTACCTCAGAAAGAAGGCCTGGTGATTGTACCCAGAGGTACATGGGAAGGAAGGCCTGGTGACTGTACACATTAGTGCCTCGGACGGAGGCCTGGTGACTGTACCCAGAGGTACCTCAGAAGGAAGGTCTGGTGACTGTACCGAGAGGTATCTCGGAAGGAAGGCCTGGTGACTACCCAGAAGCACATCGGAAGAAAGGCCTGGTGACTGTACTCAGAGGTACCTCAGAAGAAAGACCTCGTGACTGTACCCAGAGGTACCTCAGAAGTAAGGCCTGGTGATTGTACCCAGAGGTACCTCGGAAGGAAGGCCTAGTGATCGTACCCAGAAGTACATCGGAAGGAAGGCCTGGTGACTGTACTCAGAGTTACCTAGGAAGGAAAGCCTGGTGACTCTACCCAGAGTTACCTCGGAAGGAAGCGATGGTGACTGTACCCAGAGGTACTTCGAAAAGAAGGCGAGGTGTGTGTACCCAGAGTTACCTCGTAAAAAGGGCTGGTGACTGTACCCAGAGGTACCTCGGAAGGAAGGCCTGGTAACTGTACCCAGAGGTACCTCGGAAGCAAGGCCTGGTGACTGTACTCAGAGGCACCTCGGACAGAAGGACTGGGAACTTGACCCAGAGATACCTCAGAATGAAGGTCCGGTGACTTTACCTAGAGGTAAGTCGGAAGGAAGGCGTGGTGACTATACCCAGTGGTACCTCGGAAGGAAGGCCTGGTGACTGTACCCAGAGGTACCTGGGAAGGAAAGCCTGGTGACTGTACCCAGAAGTACCTCGGAAGGAAGGCGTGGTGTCTGTACTCAGAGGTATCTCGGAAGGAAGGCCTGGGGACTTTACCCAGAGTTACCTCAGAAGGAAGGCCTGGTGACTGTACCCAAAGGTACATCAGAAGGAAGGCCTGATGGCTGTACCCAGAGGTGCCTCAGAACGAAGGCCTGGTGACCGTACACAGAGGTACCTCGGACAGACAAACTGGTGACCGTACCCAGTGGTACCTCGGAATTAAGGCTTGGTGATCGTAAGCAGAGGTACCTGGGAAGGAAGGCCTGGTGACTGCACGCAGAGTTACCTCGGAAGGAAGGCCTGCTGACTGTACCCAGAAGTACCTCAGAAGGAAGGCCTGGTGACTGTACCCAGAGGTACCTCAGAAGAAAGACCTCGTGACTACCCAGACGTACCTCGAAAGAAAGGCCTGGTGCCTGTATTCAGAGGTACCTCAGAAGAAAGACCTCGTGACTGGACCCACAGAGACTTCAGAAGGAAGGCCTGGTGATTGTATCCAGAGGTATCTCGGAAGGAAGGCCTAGTGATCGTACCCAGAAGTACATGGGAAGGAAGGCCTGGTGACTGTACTCAGAGTTACCTAGGAAGGAAGGCCTGGTGACTGTACTCAGAGTTACCTAGGAAGGAAAGCCTGGTGACTCTACCCAGAGGTACCTCGGAAGGAAGCGATGGTGACTGTACCCAGAGGTACTTGGAAAAGAAGGCGAGGTGCGTGTACCCAGAGTTACATCGTAAAAAGGACTGGTGACTGTACCCAGAGGTACCTCGGAAGGAAGGCCTGGTGACTGTACCCAGAGGTACCTCGGAAGCAAGGCCTGGTGACTGTACCCAGAGTTACCTCAGAAGGAAGGACTGGTGACTGTACCCAGAGGTACCTGGGAAGGAAAGCCTGGTGACTGTACCCAGAAGTACCTCGGAAGGAAGGCGTGGTGTCTGTACTCAGAGGTATCTCGGAAGGAAGGCCTGGTGACTTTACCCAGAGGTAACTCGTAAGAAAGGCTTGGTGAGTGTACCCAGAGGTACCTCGGAAAGAACGCCGGGTGACTGTACCGAGAGGAACCTCAGAAGAAAGACGTCGTGACTGTACCCAGAGGTACCTCCGAAGGAAGGGCCGGTGATTGTACCCAGAGGTACCTCGGAAGGTGGGCGTGGTGACTGTACCCAGAACTACCTCGGAAGAAAGGCCTTGTGACTGTATCCAGAGGTACCTCGGAAGGAATTCCTGGTGACTGTACAGAGGTACTTCGGAAGGAAGGCCTGGTGACTCTACCCAGAGTTACCTCGGAAGGAAGCGATGGTGACTGTACCCAGAGGTACCTCGGAAGGAATTCCTGGTGACTGTACCCAGAGGTACCTCGGAAGGAGGGCCTGCTGACTGTACCCAGAACTACCTCGGAAGAAAGGCCTTGTGACTGTACCCAGAGGTACCTCGGAAGGAATTCCTGGTGAATGTACCCAGAGGTACCTCGGAAGGAGGGCCTGGTGACTGTACCCAGAACTACCTCGGAAGAAAGGCCTTGTGACTGTACCCAGAGGTACCTCGGAATGAAGGCCCGGTGATTGTACCCAGAGGTACCTCGGAAGGAAGGCCTGGAGACTGTACCCAGAGGTACCTCGGAAGGAAGGCCTGGTGACTGTACCCAGAACTACCTCGGAAGAAAGGCCTGGTGACTGTACCCAGAGGTACCTGGGATGGAATGCCTGGTGACTGTACTCAAGGTACCTCAGAAGGAAAGCCTGGTGAATGTACACAGTGGTACCTCGTAAGAAATGCCTGGTGACTGTACCGAGAGATGTCTCGGAAGGAAGGCCTGGTGACTGTACCCAGAGGTACCTCGGAAGGAAGGCCTGGTGACTGTACCCAAAGGTACCTCAATAGTAAGACCCGCTGCCTTTACACAGAGGTACCTCAGAAGGAAGGCCTGATGACTCTACCCAGAGGTACATCAGAAGGAAGATCTGGTGACTGTACCCAGGTACCTCAGAAGGAAGGCCGGTAACTGTACCCAGAGGTACCTCTGAAGGAAATTCTGGTGACTGTACCCATAGGTAGCTCAGAAGGAAGGCCTGGTGCCTATACCCAGGCGTATCTCCGAAGAAACGCCAGGTGACTGTACACAGAGGTACCACGGAAGGAAGGCCTGGTGACTGTACCCAGAGGTACCTCGGAAGGAATGCCTGGTGAGTACTCAGACATACCTAGGAAGAAAGGCCTGGTCACTGTACTCAGAGGTACCTCAGAAGAAAGACCTCGTGAGTGGACTCAGAGGTACCTCAGAAAGAAGACCTGGTGATTGTACCCAGAGGTACATCGGAAGGAAGGCCTGGTGACTGTACACATTAGTGCCTCGGACGAAGGCCTGGTGACTGTACCCAGAGGTACCTCAGAAGGAAGGCCTGGTGACTGCACCCAGAGGTACCTCGAAACGAAGGCCCGGTGACTGTTCCCAGAGGTACCTCGGAAGAAAGACCCGGTGACTGTACCCAGAGGTACTTCGGAAGGAAGGCCTGGTGACTGTTCTCAGAGGTACCTCGGAAGGAAGGCCTGGTGACTGTTCTCAGAGGTACCTCGGAAGGAAGGTCTGGTGACTGTACCCAGAGGCACCTCAGAAGGAAGGCATGGTGACTGTACCCAGAGGTACAACGGAAGGAAGGCCTGGTGACTACCCAGATGTATATCGGAAGAAAGGCCTGGTGACTGTACTCAGAGGTACCTCAGAAGAAAAACCTCGTGACTCTACCCAGAGGTACCTCAGAAAGAACGCCTCGTGATTGTACCCAGACTTATCTCAGAAGGACGGCCTCGTGACTATACCCAGAAATACCTCGGAAGGACTGGTGAGTGTACCCAGAGGTACCTCGAAAAGAAGGCCTGGTGACTGTACCCAGAGGTAACTCAGAAGGAAGGCCTGGTGCCTGTACCCAGAGCTAGCTCGGAAGAAAGGCATGGTGACTGTACCCAGAGGGACCTCAGAAAGAAGGCCGGGTGACTGTACCCAGAAGTACCTCAGAAGGAAAGCCGGTGACTGTACCCAGCGGTACATCTGAAGGAAGGCCAGGTGACTGTACCCATAGGTACATCAGAAGGAAACCCTGGTGACTGTACCCAGAGGTAACTCGTAAGAAAGGCTTGGTGAGTGTACCCAGAGGTACCTCGTAAAGAACGCCGGGTGACTGTACCCAGAGGTACCTCGGAAGGAAGGCCGGGTGACTGTACCCAGAGGCAACCCGGAAGGAAGGCCTGGTGACTGTACGGAGAGGAACCTCAGAAGAAAGACGTCGTGACTGTACCCAGAGGTACCTCCGAAGGAAGGGCCGGTGATTGTATCCAGAGGTACCTCAGAAGAAGGGCGTGGTGACTGTACCCAGAACTACCTCGGAAGAAAGGCCTTGTGACTGTACCCAGAGGTACCTCGGAAGGAAGTCCTGGTGACTGTACACAGAGGTACCTCAGAAGGAAAGCCGGTGACTGTACCCAGGGGTACATCTGAAGGAAGGCCAGGAGACTGTACCCATAGGTACCTCAGAAGGAAACCCTGGTGACTGTACCCAGAGGTAACTCGTAAGAAAGGCTTGGTGAGTGTACCCAGAGGTACCTCGGAAAGAACGCCGGGTGACTGTACCCAGAGGTACCTCGGAAGAAAGGCCTTGTGACTGTACCCAGAGGTACCTCGGAAGGAATTCCTGGTGACTGTACCCAGAGGTACCTCGGAAGGAGGGCCTGGTGACTGTACCCAGAACTACCTCGGAAGAAAGGCCTTGTGACTGTACCCAGAGGTACCTCGGAAGGAATTCCAGGTGACTGTACACAGAGGTACCTCGGAAGGAGGGCCTGGTGACTGTACCCAGAACTACCTCGGAAGAAAGGCCTTGTGACTGTACCCAGAGGTACCTCGGAAGGAATTCCAGGTGACTGTACACAGAGGTACCTCGGAAGGAGGGCCTGGTGACTGTACCCAGAACTACCTCGGAAGAAAGGCCTTGTGACTGTACCCAGAGTTACCTCGGAAGGAATTCCTGGTGACTGTACACAGAGGTACCTCGGAAGGAGGGCCTGGTGACTGTACCCAGAACTAACTCGGAAGAAAGGCCTTGTGACTGTACCCAGAGATACCTCGGAAGGAATTCCTGGTGACTGTACACAGAGGTACCTCGGAAGGAAGGCCTGGTGACTCTATCCAGAGTTACCTCGGAAGGAAGGGATGGCGAGTGTATCCAGAGGTACCTCGGAAAGAACGCCGGGTGACTGTACCCAGAGGTACCTCGGAAGCAATTCCAGGTGACTGTACACAGAGGTACCTCGGAAGGAAGGCCTGGTGACTGTACCCAAAGGTACATCAGAAGGAAGGCCTGATGGCTGTACCCAGAGGTGCCTCAGAACGAAGGCCTGGTGACCGTACACAGAGGTACCTCGGACAGACAAACTGGTGACTGTACCCAGTGGTACCTCGGAATTAAGGCTTGGTGATCGTAAGCAGAGGTACCTGGGAAGGAAGGCCTGGTGACTGCACGCAGAGGTACCTCGGAAGGAAGGCCTGATAACTGTACCCAGAAGTACCTCAGAAGGAAGGCCTGGTGACTGTACCCAGAGGTACCTCAGAAGAAAGATCTCGTGACTACCCAGACGTACCTCGAAAGAAAGGCCTGGTGCCTGTATTCAGAGGTACCTCAGAAGAAAGACCTCGTGACTGGAACCACAGAGACTTCAGAAGGAAGGCCTGGTGATTGTACCCAGAGGTACCTCGGAAGGAAGGTCTGGTGACTGTAACGAAAAGTACCTCGGAAGAAAGGCCTGGTGACTGCACCCAGAGGTACCTCGAAATGAAGGCCCGGTGACTGTTCCCAGAGGTACCTCGGAAGAAAGACCCGGTGACTGTACCCAGAGGTACTTCGGAAGGAAGGCCTGGTGACTGTACTCAGAGGTACCTCGGAAGGAAGGCCTGGTGACTGTACCCAGAGGCACCTCAGAAGGAAGGCCTGGTGACTGTACCCAGAGGTACCTCGGAAGGAATGCCTGGTGAGTACTCAGACATACCTAGGAAGAAAGGCCTGGTCACCGTACTCAGAGGTACCTCAGAAGAAAGACCTCGTGAGTGTACTCAGAGGTACCTCAGAAAGAAGGCCTGGTGATTGTATCCAGAAGTACATCGGAAGGAAGGCCTGGTGACTGTACACATTAGTGCCTCGGAAGAAGGCCTGGTGACTGTACCCAGAGGTACCTCAGAAGGAAGGCCTCGTGACTGTACCGAGAGGTACCTCGGAAGGAAGGCCTGGTGACTACCCAGAAGCACATCGGAAGAAAGGCCTGGTGACTGTACTCAGAGGTACCTCAGAAGAAAGACCTCGTGCCTGTACCCAGAGGTACCTCAGAAGTAAGGCCTGGTGATTGTACCCAGAGGTACCTCGGAAGGAAGGCCTAGTGATCGTACCCAGAAGTACATCGGAAGGAAGGCCTGGTGACTGTACTGAGAGTTACCTACGAAGGAAAGCCTGGTGACTCTACCCAGAGGTACCTCGGAAGGAAGCGATGGTGACTGTACCCAGAGGTACCTGGGATGGAATGCCTGGTGACAGTACTCAAGGTACCTCAGAAGGAAAGCCTGGTGAATGTACGCAGAGGTACCTTGTAAGAAATGCCTGGTGAGTGTACCGAGAGGTACTTCGGAAGGAAGGCCTGGTGACTCTACCCAGAGTTACCTCGGAAGGAAGCGATGGTGACTGTACCCAGAAGTACCTCGGAATGAAGGCCCGGTGATTGTACCCAGAGGTACCTCGGAAGGAAGGCCTGGTGACTGTACCCAGAGGTACCTCGGAAGGAAGGCCTGGTGACTGTACCCAAAGGTACCTCAATAGGAAGACCCGCTGCCTTTACGCAGAGGTACCTCAGAAGGAAGGCCTGATGACTCTACCCAGAGGTACATCAGAAGGAAGATCTGGTGACTGTACCCAGGTACCTCAGAAGGAAGGCCGGTAACTGTACCCAGAGGTACCTCTGAAGGAAATTCTGGTGACTGTACCCATAGGTAGCTCAGAAGGAAGGCCTGGTGCCTATACCCAGGTGTATCTCCGAAGAAACGCCAGGTGACTGTACACAGAGGTACCACGGAAGGAAGGCCTGGTGACTGTACCCAGAGGTACCTCGGAAGGAATGCCTGGTGAGTACTCAGACATACCTAGGAAGAAAGGCCTGGTCACCGTACTCAGAGGTACCTCAGAAGAAAGACCTCGTGAGTGTACTCAGAGGTACCTCAGAAAGAAGGCCTGGTGATTGTATCCAGAAGTACATCGGAAGGAAGGCCTGGTGACTGTACACATTAGTGCCTCGGAAGAAGGCCTGGTGACTGTACCCAGAGGTACCTCAGAAGGAAGGCCTGGTGACTGTACCGAGAGGTACCTCGGAAGGAAGGCCTGGTGACTACCCAGAAGCACATCGGAAGAAAGGCCTGGTGACTGTACTCAGAGGTACCTCAGAAGAAAGACCTCGTGCCTGTACCCAGAGGTAGCTCAGAAGTAAGGCCTGGTGATTGTACCCAGAGGTACCTCGGAAGGAAGGCCTAGTGATCGTACCCAGAAGTACATCGGAAGGAAGGCCTGGTGACTGTACTGAGAGTTACCTACGAAGGAAAGCCTGGTGACTCTACCCAGAGGTACCTCGGAAGGAAGCGATGGTGACTGTACCCAGAGGTACTTCGAAAAGAAGGCGAGGTGCGTGTACCCAGAGGTACCTCGTAAAAAGGGCTGGTGACTGTACCCAGAGGTACCTCGGAAGCAAGGCCTGGTGACTGTACCCAGAGGTACCTCGGAAGCAAGGCCTGGTGACTGTACCCAGAGTTACATTAGAAGGAAGGCCTGGTGACTGTACCCAGAGTTACCTGGGAAGGAAAGCCTGGTGACTGTATCCAGAAGTACCTCGGAAGGAAGGCGTGGTGTCTGTACTGAGAGGTATCTCGGAAGGAAGGCCTGGGGACTTTACCCAGAGTTACCTCAGAAGGAAGGCCTGGTGACTGTACCCAAAGGTACATCAGAAGGAAGGCCTGATGGCTGTACCCAGAGGTGCCTCAGAACGAAGGCCTGGTGACCGTACACAGAGGTACCTCGGACAGACAAACTGGTGACTGTACCCAGTGGTACCTCGGAATTAAGGCTTGGTGATCGTAAGCAGAGGTACCTGGGAAGGAAGGCCTGGTGACTGCACGCAGAGGTACCTCGGAAGGAAGGCCTGCTGACTGTACCCAGAAGTACCTCAGAAGGAAGGCCTGGTGACTGTACCCAGAGGTACCTCAGAAGAAAGACCTCGTGACTACCCAGACGTACCTCGAAAGAAAGGCCTGGTGCCTGTATTCAGAGGTACCTCAGAAGAAAGACCTCGTGACTGGACCCACAGAGACTTCAGAAGGAAGGCCTGGTGATTGTACCCAGAGGTACCTCGGAAGGAAGGTCTGGTGACTGTAACAAAAAGTACCTCGGAAGAAAGGCCTGGTGACTGTACCCAGAGGTACCTCGGAGGGAAGGCCTTTTGACTCTACCCAGAGTTACCTCGGAAGGAATCCCTGGTGAATACACCCAGAGGTACCTCGAAATGAAGGCTCGGTGACTGTTCCCAGAGGTACCTCGGAAGAAAGACCCGGTGACTGTACCCAGCGGTACATCTGAAGGAAGGCCTGGTGACTGTACCCATAGGTACCTCAGAAGGAAACCCTGGTGACTGTACCCAGAGGTAACTCGTAAGAAAGGCTTGGTGAGTGTACGCAGAGGTACCTCGGAAAGAACGCCGGGTGACTGTACCCAGAGGTACCTCGGAAGGAAGGCCTGGTGACTGTACCCAGAGTACCTCGGAAGCAAGGCCTGGTGACTGTACTCAGAGGCACCTCGGACAGAAGGACTGGGAACTTGACCCAGAGATACCTCAGAATGAAGGTCCGGTGACTTTACCTAGAGGTAAGTCGGAAGGAAGGCGTGGTGACTATACCGAGTGGTACCTCGGAAGGAAGGCCTGGTGGCTGTACCCAGAGGTACCTGGGAAGGAAAGCCTGGTGACTGTACCCAGAAGTACCTCGGAAGGAAGGCGTGGTGTCTGTACTCAGAGGTATCTCGGAAGGAAGGCCTGGGGACTTTACCCAGAGTTACCTCAGAAGGAAGGCCTGGTGACTGTACCCAAAGGTACATCAGAAGGAAGGCCTGATGGCTGTACCCAGAGGTGCCTCAGAACGAAGGCCTGGTGACCGTACACAGAGGTACCTCGGACAGACAAACTGGTGACCGTACCCAGTGGTACCTCGGAATTAAGGCTTGGTGATCGTAAGCAGAGGTACCTGGGAAGGAAGGCCTGGTGACTGCACGCAGAGGTACCTCGGAAGGAAGGCCTGATAACTGTACCCAGAAGTACCTCAGAAGGAAGGCCTGGTGACTGTACCCAGAGGTACCTCAGAAGAAAGACCTCGTGACTACCCAGACGTACCTCGAAAGAAAGGCCTGGTGCCTGTATTCAGAGGTACCTCAGAAGAAAGACCTCGTGACTGGAACCACAGAGACTTCAGAAGGAAGGCCTGGTGATTGTACCCAGAGGTACCTCGGAAGGAAGGTCTGGTGACTGTAACGAAAAGTACCTCGGAAGAAAGGCCTGGTGACTGCACCCAGAGGTACCTCGAAATGAAGGCCCGGTGACTGTTCCCAGAGGTACCTCGGAAGAAAGACCCGGTGACTGTACCCAGAGGTACTTCGGAAGGAAGGCCTGGTGACTGTACTCAGCGGTACCTCGGAAGGAAGGTCTGGTGACTGTACCCAGAGGCACCTCAGAAGGAAGGCATGGTGACTGTACCCAGAGGTACAACGGAAGGAAGGCCTGGTGACTACCCAGATGTATATCGGAAGAAAGGCCTGGTGACTGTACTCAGAGGTACCTCAGAAGAAAAACCTCGTGACTCTACCCAGAGGTACCTCAGAAGGAACGCCTGGTGATTGTACCCAGACTTATCTCGGAAGGACGGCCTCGTGACTATACCCAGAAATACCTCGGAAGAAAGGACTGGTGAGTGTACCCAGAGGTACCTCGAAAAGAAGGCCTGATGACTGTACCCAGAGGTAACTCAGAAGGAAGGCCTGGTGCCTGTACCCAGAGCTAGCTCGGAAGAAAGGCATGCTGACTGTACCCAGAGGGACCTAAGACAGAAGGCAGGGTGACTGTACCCTGAAGTACCTCAGAAGGAAAGCCGGTGACTGTACCCAGGGGTACATCTGAAGGAAGGCCAGGAGACTGTACCCATAGGTACCTCAGAAGGAAACCCTGGTGACTGTACCCAGAGGTAACTCGTAAGAAAGGCTTGGTGAGTGTACCCAGAGGTACCTCGGAAAGAACGCCGGGTGACTGTACCCAGAGGTACCTCGGAAGGAAGGCCGGGTGACTGTACCCAGAGGCAACCCGGAAGGAAGGCCTGGTGACTGTACGGAGAGGAACCTCAGAAGAAAGACGTCGTGACTGTACCCAGAGGTACCTCCGAAGGAAGGGCCGGTGATTGTACCCAGAGGTACCTCAGAAGAAGGGCGTGGTGACTGTACCCAGAACTACCTCGGAAGAAAGGCCTTGTGACTGTACCCAGAGGTACCTCGGAAGGAATTCCTGGTGACTGTACCCAGAGGTACCTCGGAAGGAGGGCCTGGTGACTGTACCCAGAACTACCTCGGAAGAAAGGCCTTGTGACTGTACCCAGAGGTACCTCGGAAGGAATTCCAGGTGACTGTACACAGAGGTACCTCGGAAGGAGGGCCTGGTGACTGTACCCAGAACTACCTCGGAAGAAAGGCCTTGTGACTGTACCCAGAGGTACCTCGGAAGGAATTCCAGGTGACTGTACACAGAGGTACCTCGGAAGGAGGGCCTGGTGACTGTACCCAGAACTACCTCGGAAGAAAGGCCTTGTGACTGTACCCAGAGTTACCTCGGAAGGAATTCCTGGTGACTGTACACAGAGGTACCTCGGAAGGAAGGCCTGGTGACTCTACCCAGAGTTACCTCGGAAGGAAGCGATGGTGAGTGTACCCAGAGGTACCTCGGAAGGAAGGCCTGGTGACTGTACCCAAAGGTACATCAGAAGGAAGCCCTGATGGCTGTACCCAGAGGTGCCTCAGAACGAAGGCCTGGTGACCGTACACAGAGGTACCTCGGACAGACAAACTGGTGACCGTACCCAGTGGTACCTCGGAATTAAGGCTTGGTGATCGTAAGCAGAGGTACCTGGGAAGGAAGGCCTGGTGACTGCACGCAGAGTTACCTCGGAAGGAAGGCCTGCTGACTGTACCCAGAAGTACCTCAGAAGGAAGGCCTGGTGACTGTACCCAGAGGTACCTCAGAAGAAAGACCTCGTGACTACCCAGACGTACCTCGAAAGAAAGGCCTGGTGCCTGTATTCAGAGGTACCTCAGAAGAAAGACCTCGTGACTGGAACCACAGAGACTTCAGAAGGAAGGCCTGGTGATTGTACCCAGAGGTACCTCGGAAGGAAGGTCTGGTGACTGTAACGAAAAGTACCTCGGAAGAAAGGCCTGGTGACTGCACCCAGAGGTACCTCGAAATGAAGGCCCGGTGACTGTTCCCAGAGGTACCTCGGAAGAAAGACCCGGTGACTGTACCCAGAGGTACTTCGGAAGGAAGGCCTGGTGACTGTACTCAGAGGTACCTCGGAAGGAAGGTCTGGTGACTGTACCCAGAGGCACCTCAGAAGGAAGACATGGTGACTGTACCCAGAGGTACAACGGAAGGAAGGCCTGGTGACTACCCAGATGTATATCGGAAGAAAGGCCTGGTGACTGTACTCAGAGGTACCTCAGAAGAAAAACCTCGTGACTCTACCCAGAGGTACCTCAGAAGGAACGCCTGGTGATGGTACACAGATTTATCTCGGAAGGACGGCCTCGTGACTATACCCAGAAATACCTCGGAAGGAAGGCCTGGTGACTGTACCCAGAGGTACCTGGGATGGAATGCCTGGTGACAGTACTCAAGGTACCTCAGAAGGAAAGCCTGGTGAATGTATGCAGAGGTACCTCGTAAGAAATGCCTGGTGACTGTACCGAGAGATGCCTCGGAAGGAAGGCCTGGTGACTGTACCCAGAGGTACCTCGGAAGGAAGGCCTGGTGACTGTACCCAAAGGTACCTCAATAGGAAGACCCGCTGCCTTTACGCAGAGGTACCTCAGAAGGAAGGCCTGATGACTCTACCCAGAGGTACATCAGAAGGAAGATCTGGTGACTGTACCCAGGTACCTCAGAAGGAAGGCCGGTAACTGTACCCAGAGGTACCTCTGAAGGAAATTCTGGTGACTGTACCCATAGGTAGCTCAGAAGGAAGGCCTGGTGCCTATACCCAGGCGTATCTCCGAAGAAACGCCAGGTGACTGTACACAGAGGTACCACGGAAGGAAGGCCTGGTGACTGTACCCAGAGATACCTCGAAGGAATGCCTGGTGAGTACTCAGACATACCTAGGAAGAAAGGCCTGGTCACTGTACTCAGAGGTACCTCAGAAGAAAGACCTCGTGAGTGTACACAGAGGTACCTCAGAAAGAAGACCTGGTGATTGTACCCAGAGGTACATTGGAAGGAAGGCCTGGTGACTGTACACATTAGTGCCTCGGACGAAGGCCTGGTGACTGTACCCAGAGGTACCTCGGAAGGAAGGCCTGGTGACTACCCAGAAGCACATTGGAAGAAAGGCCTGGTGACTGTACTCAGAGGTACCTCAGAAGAAAGACCTCGTGACTGTACCCAGAGGTAGCTCAGAAGTAAGGCCTGGTGATTGTACCCAGAGGTACCTCGGAAGGAAGGCCTAGTGATCGTACCCAGAAGTACATCGGAAGGAAGGCCTGGTGACTGTACTCAGAGTTACCTAGGAAGGAAAGCCTGGTGACTCTACCCAGAGGTACCTCGGAAGGAAGCGATGGTGACTGTACCCAGAGGTACTTGGAAAAGAAGGCGAGGTGCGTGTACCCAGAGGTACCTCGTAAAAAGGGCTGGTGACTGTACCCAGAGGTACCTCGGAAGGAAGGCCTGGTGACCGTACCCAGAGGTACCTTGGAAGCAAGGCCTGGTGACTGTACCCAGAGTTACCTCAGAAGGAAGGCCTGGTGACTGTACCCAGAGGTACCTGAGAAGGAAAGCCTGGTGACTGTACCCAGAATTACCTCGGAAGGAAGGCGTGGTGTCTGTACTCAGAGGTATCTCGGAAGGAAGGCCTGGGGACTTTACCCAGAGTTACCTCAGAAGGAAGGCGTGGTGACTGTATCCAAAGGTACATCAGAAGGAAGGCCTGATGGCTGTACCCAGAGGTGCCTCAGAAGGAATGCCTGGTGACCGTACACAGAGGTACCTCAGACAGACAAACTGGTGACTGTACCCAGTGGTACCTCGGAATTAAGGCTTGGTGATCGTAAGCAGAGGTACCTGGGAAGGAAGGCCTGGTGACTGCACGCAGAGTGACCTCGTAAAAAGGGCTGATGACTGTACCCAGAGGTACCTCGGAAGGAAGGCCTGGTGACTGTACCCAGAGGTACCTCAGAAGAAAGACCTCGTGACTACCCAGACGTACCTCGAAAGAAAGGCCTGGTGCCTGTATTCAGAGGTACCTCAGAAGAAAGACCTCTTGACTGGACCCACAGAGACTTCAGAAGGAAGGCCTGGTGATTGTACCCAGAGGTACCTCGGAAGGAAGTTCTGGTGACTGTAACAAAAAGTACCTCGGAAGAAAGGCCTGGTGACTGTACCCAGAGGTACCTCGGAGGGAAGGCCTGGTGACTCTACCCAGACTTACCTCGGAAGGAATCCCTGATCAATACACCCAGAGGTACCTCGAAATGAAGGTCCGGTGACTGTTCCCAGAGGTACCTCGGAAGAAAGACCCGGTGACTGTACTCAGAGGTACCTCGGAAGGAAGGTCTGGCGACTGTACCCAGAGGCACCTCAGAAGGAAGGCATGGTGACTGTACCCAGAGGTACAACGGAAGGAAGGCCTGGTGACTACCCAGATGTATATCGGAAGAAAGGCCTGGTGACTGTACTCAGAGGTACCTCAGAAGAAAAACCTCGTGACTCCACCCAAAGGTACCTCAGAAGGAAGGCCTGGTGATTGTACCCAAAGGTACCTCAATAGGAAGACCCGCTGCCTTTACGCAGAGGCACCTCAGAAGGAAGGCCTGATGACCTTACCAGAGGTACAGCAGAAGGAAGATCTGGTGACTGTACCCAGGTACCTCAGAAGGAAGGCTGGTAACTGTACCCAGAGGTACCTCTGAAGGAAATTCTGGTGACTGTACCCATAGGTAGCTCAGAAGGAAGACCTGGTGACTATACCCAGGCGTATCTCCGAAGAAACGCCAGGTGACTGTACACAGAGGTACCACGGAAGGAAGGCCTGGTGACTGTACCCAGAGGTACCTCGGAAGGAATGCCTGGTGAGTACTCAGACATACCTAGGAAGAAAGGCCTGGTCACTGTACTCAGAGGTACCTCAGAAGAAAGACCTCGTGAGTGTACTCAGAGGTACCTCAGAAAGAAGGCCTGGTGATTGTACCCAGAGGTACATCGGAAGGAAGGCCTGGTGACTGTACACATTAGTGCCTCGGACGGAGGCCTGGTGACTGTACCCAGAGGTACCTCAGAAGGAAGGCCTGGTGACTGTACCGAGAGGTATCTCGGAAGGAAGGCCTGGTGACTACCCAGAAGCACATCGGAAGAAAGGCCTGGTGACTGTACTCAGAGGTACCTCAGAAGAAAGACCTCGTGACTGTACCCAGAGGTACCTCAGAAGTAAGGCCTGGTGATTGTACCCAGAGGTACCTCGGAAGGAAGGCCTAGTGATCGTACCCAGAAGTACATCGGAAGGAAGGCCTGGTGACTGTACTCAGAGTTACCTAGGAAGGAAAGCCTGGTGACTCTACCCAGAGGTACCTCGGAAGGAAGCGATGGTGACTGTACCCAGAGGTACTTGGAAAAGAAGGCGAGGTGCGTGTACCCAGAGTTACCTCGTAAAAAGGGCTGGTGACTGTACCCAGAGGTACCTCGGAAGGAAGGCCTGGTGACTGTACCCAGAGGTACCTCGGAAGCAAGGCCTGGTGACTGTACTCAGAGGCACCTCGGACAGAAGGACTGGGAACTTGACCCAGAGATACCTCAGAATGAAGGTCCGGTGACTTTACCTAGAGGTAAGTCGGAAGGAAGGCGTGGTGACTATACCGAGTGGTACCTCGGAAGGAAGGCCTGGTGACTGTACTCAGAGGTACCTGGGAAGGAAAGCCTGGTGACTGTAGCCAGAAGTACCTCGGAAGGAAGGCGTGGTGTCTGTACTCAGAGGTATCTCGGAAGGAAGGCCTGGGGACTTTACCCAGAGGTACCTCGGAAGGAAGGCCTGGTGACTGTACCCAGAGGTACCTCGGAAGCAAGGCCTGGTGACTGTACACAGAGTTACCTTAGAAGGAAGGCCTGGTGACTGTACCCAGAGTTACCTGGGAAGGAAAGCCTGGTGACTGTACCCAGAAGTACCTCGGAAGGAAGGCGTGGTGTCTGTACTCAGAGGTATCTCGGAAGGAAGGCCTGGGGACTTTACCCAGAGTTACCTCAGAAGGAAGGCCTGGTGACTGTACCCAAAGGTACATCAGAAGGAAGGCCTGATGGCTGTACCCAGAGGTGCCTCAGAAGGAAGGCCTGGTGACCGTACACAGAGGTACCTCGGACAGACAAACTGGTGACCGTACCCAGTGGTACCTCGGAATTAAGGCTTGGAGATCGTAAGCAGAGGTACCTGGGAAGGAAGGCCTGGTGACTGCACGCAGAGGTACCTCGGAAGGAAGGCCTGCTGACTGTACCCAGAAGTACCTCAGAAGGAAGGCCTGGTGACTGTACCCAGAGGTACCTCAGAAGAAAGACCTCGTGACTACCCAGACGTACCTCGAAAGAAAGGCCTGGTGCCTGTATTCAGAGGTACCTCAGAAGAAAGACCTCGTGACTGGAACCACAGAGACTTCAGAAGGAAGGCCTGGTGATTGTACCCAGAGGTACCTCGGAAGGAAGGTCTGGTGACTGTAACGAAAAGTACCTCGGAAGAAAGGCCTGGTGACTGCACCCAGAGGTACCTCGGAAGGAGGGCCTGGTGACTGTACCCAGAACTACCTCGGAAGAAAGGCCTTGTGACTGTACCCAGAGGTACCTCGGAAGGAATTCCTGGTGACTGTACACAGAGGTACCTCGGAAGGAAGGCCTGGTGACTCTACCCAGAGTTACCTCGGAAGGAAGCGATGGTGACTGTACCCAGAGGTACCTCGGAATGAAGGCCCGGTGATTGTACCCAGAGGTACCGCGGAAGGAAGGCCTGGTGACTGTACCCAGAGGTACCTCGGAAGGAAGGCCCGGTGATTGTACCGAGAGGTACCGCGGAAGGAAGGCCTGGTGACTGTACCCAGAGGTACCTCGGAAGGAAGGCCTGGTGACTGTACCCAAAGGTACCTCAATAGGAAGACCCGCTGCCTTTACGCAGAGGTACCTCAAAAGGAAGGCCTGATGACTCTACCCAGAGGTACATCAGAAGGAAGATCTGGTGACTGTACCCAGGTACCTCAGAAGGAAGGCCGGTAACTGTACCCAGAGGTACCTCTGAAGGAAATTCTGGTGACTGTACCCATAGGTAGCTCAGAAGGAAGGCCTGGTGCCTATACCCAGGCGTATCTCCGAAGAAACGCCAGGTGACTGTACACAGAGGTACCACGGAAGGAAGGCCTGGTGACTGTACCCAGAGGTACCTCAGAAGAAAGACCTCGTGACTACCCAGACGTACCTCGAAAGAAAGGCCTGGTGCCTGTATTCAGAGGTACCTCAGAAGAAAGACATCGTGACTGGACCCACAGAGACTTCAGAAGGAAGGCCTGGTGATTGTACCCAGAGGTACCTCGGAAGGAAGGTCTGGTGACTGTAACAAAAAGTACCTCGGAAGAACGGCCTGGTGACTGTACCCAGAGGTACCTCGGAGGGAAGGCCTGGTGACTCTACCCAGAGTTACCTCGGAAGGAATCCCTGGTGACTGCACCCAGAGGTACCTCGAAATGAAGGCCCGGTGACTGTTCCCAGAGGTACCTCGGAAGAAAGACCCGGTGACTGTACCCAGAGGTACTTCGGAAGGAAGGCCTGGTGACTGTACTCAGAGGTACCTCGGAAGGAAGGCCTGGTGACTGTACCCAGAGGCACCTCAGAAGGAAGGCATGGTGACTGTACCCAGAGGTACAACGGAAGGAAGGCCTGGTGACTACCCAGATGTATATCGGAAGAAAGGCCTGGTGAGTGTACTCAGAGGTACCTCAGAAGAAAAACCTCGTGACTCCAGCCAAAGGTACCTCAGAAGGAAGGCCTGGTGAATGTACGCAGAGGTACCTCGTAAGAAATGCCTGGTGACTATACCGAGAGATGCCTCGGAAGGAAGGCCTGGTGACTGTACCCAGAGGTACCTCCGAAGGAAGGCCTGGTGACTGTACCCAAAGGTACCTCAATAGGAAGACCTGCTGCCTTTACGCAGAGGTACCTCAGAAGGAAGGCCTGATGACTCTACCCAGAGGTACATCAGAAGGAAGTTCTGGTGACTGTACCCAGGTACCTCAGAAGGAAGGCCGGTAACTGTACCCAGAGGTACCTCTGAAGGAAATTCTGGTGACTGTACCCATAGGTAGCTCAGAAGGAAGGCCTGGTGACTATACCCAGGCGTATCTCCGAAGAAACGCCAGGTGACTGTACACAGAGGTACCACGGAAGGAATTCCTGGTGACTGTACACAGAGGTACCTCGGAAGGAGGGCCTGGTGACTGTACCCAGAACTAACTCGGAAGAAAGGCCTTGTGACTGTACCCAGAGATACCTCGGAAGGAATTCCTGGTGACTGCACCCAGAGGTACCTCGAAATGAAGGCCCGGTGACTGTTCCCAGAGGTACCTCGGAAGAAAGACCCGGTGACTGTACCCAGAGGTACTTCGGAAGGAAGGCCTGGTGACTGTACTCAGCGGTACCTCGGAAGGAAGGTCTGGTGACTGTACCCAGAGGCACCTCAGAAGGAAGGCATGGTGACTGTACCCAGAGGTACAACGGAAGGAAGGCCTGGTGACTACCCAGATGTATATCGGAAGAAAGGCCTGGTGACTGTACTCAGAGGTACCTCAGAAGAAAAACCTCGTGACTCTACCCAGAGGTACCTCAGAAGGAACGCCTGGTGATTGTACCCAGACTTATCTCGGAAGGACGGCCTCGTGACTATACCCAGAAATACCTCGGAAGAAAGGACTGGTGAGTGTACCCAGAGGTACCTCGAAAAGAAGGCCTGATGACTGTACCCAGAGGTAACTCAGAAGGAAGGCCTGGTGCCTGTACCCAGAGCTAGCTCGGAAGAAAGGCATGCTGACTGTACCCAGAGGGACCTAAGACAGAAGGCAGGGTGACTGTACCCTGAAGTACCTCAGAAGGAAAGCCGGTGACTGTACCCAGGGGTACATCTGAAGGAAGGCCAGGAGACTGTACCCATAGGTACCTCAGAAGGAAACCCTGGTGACTGTACCCAGAGGTAACTCGTAAGAAAGGCTTGGTGAGTGTACCCAGAGGTACCTCGGAAAGAACGCCGGGTGACTGTACCCAGAGGTACCTCGGAAGGAAGGCCGGGTGACTGTACCCAGAGGCAACCCGGAAGGAAGGCCTGGTGACTGTACGGAGAGGAACCTCAGAAGAAAGACGTCGTGACTGTACCCAGAGGTACCTCCGAAGGAAGGGCCGGTGATTGTACCCAGAGGTACCTCAGAAGAAGGGCGTGGTGACTGTACCCAGAACTACCTCGGAAGAAAGGCCTTGTGACTGTACCCAGAGGTACCTCGGAAGGAATTCCTGGTGACTGTACCCAGAGGTACCTCGGAAGGAGGGCCTGGTGACTGTACCCAGAACTACCTCGGAAGAAAGGCCTTGTGACTGTACCCAGAGGTACCTCGGAAGGAATTCCAGGTGACTGTACACAGAGGTACCTCGGAAGGAGGGCCTGGTGACTGTACCCAGAACTACCTCGGAAGAAAGGCCTTGTGACTGTACCCAGAGGTACCTCGGAAGGAATTCCAGGTGACTGTACACAGAGGTACCTCGGAAGGAGGGCCTGGTGACTGTACCCAGAACTACCTCGGAAGAAAGGCCTTGTGACTGTACCCAGAGGTACCTCGGAAGGAATTCCTGGTGACTGTACACAGAGGTACCTCGGAAGGAGGGCCTGGTGACTGTACCCAGAACTAACTCGGAAGAAAGGCCTTGTGACTGTACCCAGAGATACCTCGGAAGGAATTCCTGGTGACTGTACACAGAGGTACCTCGGAAGGAAGGCCTGGTGACTCTATCCAGAGTTACCTCGGAAGGAAGGGATGGCGAGTGTATCCAGAGGTACCTCGGAAAGAACGCCGGGTGACTGTACCCAGAGGTACCTCGGAAGGAAGGCCGGGTGACTGTACCCAGAGGCAACCCGGAAGGAAGGCCTGGTGACTGTACGGAGAGGAACCTCAGAAGAAAGACGTCGTGACTGTACCCAGAGGTACCTCCGAAGGAAGGGCCGGTGATTGTACCCAGAGGTACCTCTGAAGAAGGGCGTGGTGACTGTACCCAGAACTACCTCGGAAGAAAGGCCTTGTGACTGTACCCAGAGGTACCTCGGAAGGAATTCCTGGTGACTGTACACAGAGGTACCTCGGAAGGAGGGCCTGGTGACTGTACCCAGAACTACCTCGGAAGAAAGGCCTTGTGACTGTACCCAGAAGTACCTCGGAAGGAATTCCTGGTGAGTGTACCCAGAGGTACCTCGGAAGGAGGGCCTGGTGACTGTACCCAGAACTACCTCGGAAGAAAGGCCTTGTGACTGTACCCAGAGGTACCTCGGAAGGAATTCCTGGTGACTGTACACAGAGGTACCTGGGAAGGAAGGCCTGGTGACTCTACCCAGCGTTACCTCGGAAGGAAGCGATGGTGACTGTACCCAGAGGTACCTCGGAATGAAGGCCTGGTGACTGTACCCAGAGGTACCTGGGATGGAATGCCTGGTGACAGTACTCAAGGTACCTCAGAAGGAAAGCCTGGTGAATGTACGCAGAGGTACCTCGTAAGAAATGCCTGGTGACTGTACCGAGAGATGCCTCGGAAGGAAGGCCTGGTGACTGTACCCAGAGGTACCTCAATAGGAAGACCCGCTGCCTTTACGCAGAAGTACCTCAGAAGGAAGGCCTGATGACTCTACCCAGAGGTACACCAGAAGGAAGATCTGGTGACTGTACCCAGGTACCCCAGAAGGAAGGCCGGTAACTGCACCCAGAGGTACCTCTGAAGGAAATTCTGGTGACTGTACCCATAGGTAGCTCAGAAGGAAGACCTGGTGACTATACCCAGGCGTATCTCCGAAGAAACGCCAGGTGACTGTACACAGAGGTACCATGGAAGGAAGGCCTGGTGACTGTACCCAGAGGTACCTCGGAAGGAATGCCTGGTGAGTACTCAGACATACCTAGGAAGAAAGGCCTGGTCACTGTATTCAGAGGTACCTCAGAAGAAAGACCTCGTGAGTGTACTCAGAGGTACCTCAGAAAGAAGGCCTGGTGACTGTACCCAGAGGTACCTCAGAAGGAAGGCCTGGTGACTGTACCGAGAGGTAACTCGGAAGGAAAGCCTGGTGACTACCCAGAAGCACATCGGAAGGAAGGCCTGGTGACTGTACTCAGAGGTACCTCAGAAGAAAGACCTCGTGACTTTACCCAGAGGTACCTCAGAAGTAAGGCCTGGTGATTGTACCCAGAGGTACCTCGGAAGGAAGGCCTAGTGATCGTACCCAGAAGTACATCGGAAGGAAGGCCTGGTGACTGTACTCAGAGTTACCTAGGAAGGAAAGCCTGGTGACTCTACCCAGAGGTACCTCGGAAGGAAGCGATGGTGACTGTACCCAGAGGTACTTGGAAAAGAAGGCGAGGTGCGTGTACCCAGAGGTACCTCGTAAAAAGGGCTGGTGACTGTACCCAGAGGTACCTCGGAAGGAAGGCCTGGTGACTGTACCCAGAGGTACCTCGGAAGCAAGGCCTGGTGACTGTACTCAGAGGCACCTCGGACAGAAGGACTGGGAACTTGACCCAGAGATACCTCAGAATGAAGGTCCGGTGACTTTACCTAGAGGTAAGTCGGAAGGAAGGCGTGGTGACTATACCGAGTGGTACCTCGGAAGGAAGGCCTGGTGACTGTACCCAGAGGTACCTGGGAAGGAAAGCCTGGTGACTGTACCCAGAAGTACCTCGGAAGGAAGGCGTGGTGTCTGTACTCAGAGGTATCTCGGAAGGAAGGCCTGGGGACTTTACCCAGAGTTACCTCAGAAGGAAGGCCTGGTGACTGTACCCAAAGGTACATCAGAAGGAAGGCCTGATGGCTGTACCCAGAGGTGCCTCAGAACGAAGGCCTGGTGACCGTACACAGAGGTACCTCGGACAGACAAACTGGTGACCGTACCCAGTGGTACCTCGGAATTAAGGCTTGGTGATCGTAAGCAGAGGTACCTGGGAAGGAAGGCCTGGTGACTGCACGCAGAGGTACCTCGGAAGGAAGGCCTGATAACTGTACCCAGAAGTACCTCAGAAGGAAGGCCTGGTGACTGTACCCAGAGGTACCTCAGAAGAAAGACCTCGTGACTACCCAGACGTACCTCGAAAGAAAGGCCTGGTGCCTGTATTCAGAGGTACCTCAGAAGAAAGACCTCGTGACTGGAACCACAGAGACTTCAGAAGGAAGGCCTGGTGATTGTACCCAGAGGTACCTCGGAAGGAAGGTCTGGTGACTGTAACGAAAAGTACCTCGGAAGAAAGGCCTGGTGACTGCACCCAGAGGTACCTCGAAATGAAGGCCCGGTGACTGTTCCCAGAGGTACCTCGGAAGAAAGACCCGGTGACTGTACCCAGAGGTACTTCGGAAGGAAGGCCTGGTGACTGTACTCAGCGGTACCTCGGAAGGAAGGTCTGGTGACTGTACCCAGAGGCACCTCAGAAGGAAGGCATGGTGACTGTACCCAGAGGTACAACGGAAGGAAGGCCTGGTGACTACCCAGATGTATATCGGAAGAAAGGCCTGGTGACTGTACTCAGAGGTACCTCAGAAGAAAAACCTCGTGACTCTACCCAGAGGTACCTCAGAAGGAACGCCTGGTGATTGTACCCAGACTTATCTCGGAAGGACGGCCTCGTGACTATACCCAGAAATACCTCGGAAGAAAGGACTGGTGAGTGTACCCAGAGGTACCTCGAAAAGAAGGCCTGATGACTGTACCCAGAGGTAACTCAGAAGGAAGGCCTGGTGCCTGTACCCAGAGCTAGCTCGGAAGAAAGGCATGCTGACTGTACCCAGAGGGACCTAAGACAGAAGGCAGGGTGACTGTACCCTGAAGTACCTCAGAAGGAAAGCCGGTGACTGTACCCAGGGGTACATCTGAAGGAAGGCCAGGAGACTGTACCCATAGGTACCTCAGAAGGAAACCCTGGTGACTGTACCCAGAGGTAACTCGTAAGAAAGGCTTGGTGAGTGTACCCAGAGGTACCTCGGAAAGAACGCCGGGTGACTGTACCCAGAGGTACCTCGGAAGGAAGGCCGGGTGACTGTACCCAGAGGCAACCCGGAAGGAAGGCCTGGTGACTGTACGGAGAGGAACCTCAGAAGAAAGACGTCGTGACTGTACCCAGAGGTACCTCCGAAGGAAGGGCCGGTGATTGTACCCAGAGGTACCTCAGAAGAAGGGCGTGGTGACTGTACCCAGAACTACCTCGGAAGAAAGGCCTTGTGACTGTACCCAGAGGTACCTCGGAAGGAATTCCTGGTGACTGTACCCAGAGGTACCTCGGAAGGAGGGCCTGGTGACTGTACCCAGAACTACCTCGGAAGAAAGGCCTTGTGACTGTACCCAGAGGTACCTCGGAAGGAATTCCAGGTGACTGTACACAGAGGTACCTCGGAAGGAGGGCCTGGTGACTGTACCCAGAACTACCTCGGAAGAAAGGCCTTGTGACTGTACCCAGAGGTACCTCGGAAGGAATTCCTGGTGACTGTACACAGAGGTACCTCGGAAGGAAGGCCTGGTGACTCTACCCAGAGTTACCTCGGAAGGAAGCGATGGTGAGTGTACCCAGAGGTACCTCGGAAGGAAGGCCTGGTGACTGTACCCAAAGGTACATCAGAAGGAAGCCCTGATGGCTGTACCCAGAGGTGCCTCAGAACGAAGGCCTGGTGACCGTACACAGAGGTACCTCGGACAGACAAACTGGTGACCGTACCCAGTGGTACCTCGGAATTAAGGCTTGGTGATCGTAAGCAGAGGTACCTGGGAAGGAAGGCCTGGTGACTGCACGCAGAGTTACCTCGGAAGGAAGGCCTGCTGACTGTACCCAGAAGTACCTCAGAAGGAAGGCCTGGTGACTGTACCCAGAGGTACCTCAGAAGAAAGACCTCGTGACTACCCAGACGTACCTCGAAAGAAAGGCCTGGTGCCTGTATTCAGAGGTACCTCAGAAGAAAGACCTCGTGACTGGAACCACAGAGACTTCAGAAGGAAGGCCTGGTGATTGTACCCAGAGGTACCTCGGAAGGAAGGTCTGGTGACTGTAACGAAAAGTACCTCGGAAGAAAGGCCTGGTGACTGCACCCAGAGGTACCTCGAAATGAAGGCCCGGTGACTGTTCCCAGAGGTACCTCGGAAGAAAGACCCGGTGACTGTACCCAGAGGTACTTCGGAAGGAAGGCCTGGTGACTGTACTCAGAGGTACCTCGGAAGGAAGGTCTGGTGACTGTACCCAGAGGCACCTCAGAAGGAAGACATGGTGACTGTACCCAGAGGTACAACGGAAGGAAGGCCTGGTGACTACCCAGATGTATATCGGAAGAAAGGCCTGGTGACTGTACTCAGAGGTACCTCAGAAGAAAAACCTCGTGACTCTACCCAGAGGTACCTCAGAAGGAACGCCTGGTGATGGTACACAGATTTATCTCGGAAGGACGGCCTCGTGACTATACCCAGAAATACCTCGGAAGGAAGGCCTGGTGACTGTACCCAGAGGTACCTGGGATGGAATGCCTGGTGACAGTACTCAAGGTACCTCAGAAGGAAAGCCTGGTGAATGTATGCAGAGGTACCTCGTAAGAAATGCCTGGTGACTGTACCGAGAGATGCCTCGGAAGGAAGGCCTGGTGACTGTACCCAGAGGTACCTCGGAAGGAAGGCCTGGTGACTGTACCCAAAGGTACCTCAATAGGAAGACCCGCTGCCTTTACGCAGAGGTACCTCAGAAGGAAGGCCTGATGACTCTACCCAGAGGTACATCAGAAGGAAGATCTGGTGACTGTACCCAGGTACCTCAGAAGGAAGGCCGGTAACTGTACCCAGAGGTACCTCTGAAGGAAATTCTGGTGACTGTACCCATAGGTAGCTCAGAAGGAAGGCCTGGTGCCTATACCCAGGCGTATCTCCGAAGAAACGCCAGGTGACTGTACACAGAGGTACCACGGAAGGAAGGCCTGGTGACTGTACCAAGAGATACCTCGAAGGAATGCCTGGTGAGTACTCAGACATACCTAGGAAGAAAGGCCTGGTCACTGTACTCAGAGGTACCTCAGAAGAAAGACCTCGTGAGTGTACTCAGAGGTACCTCAGAAAGAAGACCTGGTGATTGTACCCAGAGGTACATTGGAAGGAAGGCCTGGTGACTGTACACATTAGTGCCTCGGACGAAGGCCTGGTGACTGTACCGAGAGGTACCTCGGAAGGAAGGCCTGGTGACTACTCAGAAGCACATTGGAAGAAAGGCCTGGTGACTGTACTCAGAGGTACCTCAGAAGAAAGACCTCGTGACTGTACCCAGAGGTAGCTCAGAAGTAAGGCCTGGTGATTGTACCCAGAGGTACCTCGGAAGGAAGGCCTAGTGATCGTACCCAGAAGTACATCGGAAGGAAGGCCTGGTGACTGTACTCAGAGTTACCTAGGAAGGAAAGCCTGGTGACTCTACCCAGAGGTACCTCGGAAGGAAGCGATGGTGACTGTACCCAGAGGTACTTGGAAAAGAAGGCGAGGTGCGTGTACCCAGAGGTACCTCGTAAAAAGGGCTGGTGACTGTACCCAGAGGTACCTCGGAAGGAAGGCCTGGTGACCGTACCCAGAGGTACCTCGGAAGCAAGGCCTGGTGACTGTACCCAGAGTTACCTCAGAAGGAAGGCCTGGTGACTGTACCCAGAGGTACCTGAGAAGGAAAGCCTGGTGACTGTACCCAGAATTACCTCGGAAGGAAGGCGTGGTGTCTGTACTCAGAGGTATCTCGGAAGGAAGGCCTGGGGACTTTACCCAGAGTTACCTCAGAAGGAAGGCGTGGTGACTGTATCCAAAGGTACATCAGAAGGAAGGCCTGATGGCTGTACCCAGAGGTGCCTCAGAAGGAATGCCTGGTGACCGTACACAGAGGTACCTCAGACAGACAAACTGGTGACTGTACCCAGTGGTACCTCGGAATTAAGGCTTGGTGATCGTAAGCAGAGGTACCTGGGAAGGAAGGCCTGGTGACTGCACGCAGAGTGACCTCGTAAAAAGGACTGATGACTGTACCCAGAGGTACCTCGGAAGGAAGGCCTGGTGACTGTACCCAGAGGTACCTCAGAAGAAAGACCTCGTGACTACCCAGACGTACCTCGAAAGAAAGGCCTGGTGCCTGTATTCAGAGGTACCTCAGAAGAAAGACCTCTTGACTGGACCCACAGAGACTTCAGAAGGAAGGCCTGGTGATTGTACCCAGAGGTACCTCGGAAGGAAGTTCTGGTGACTGTAACAAAAAGTACCTCGGAAGAAAGGCCTGGTGACTGTACCCAGAGGTACCTCGGAGGGAAGGCCTGGTGACTCTACCCAGACTTACCTCGGAAGGAATCCCTGATCAATACACCCAGAGGTACCTCGAAATGAAGGTCCGGTGACTGTTCCCAGAGGTACCTCGGAAGAAAGACCCGGTGACTGTACTCAGAGGTACCTCGGAAGGAAGGTCTGGCGACTGTACCCAGAGGCACCTCAGAAGGAAGGCATGGTGACTGTACCCAGAGGTACAACGGAAGGAAGGCCTGGTGACTACCCAGATGTATATCGGAAGAAAGGCCTGGTGACTGTACTCAGAGGTACCTCAGAAGAAAAACCTCGTGACTCCACCCAAAGGTACCTCAGAAGGAAGGCCTGGTGATTGTACCCAAAGGTACCTCAATAGGAAGACCCGCTGCCTTTACGCAGAGGCACCTCAGAAGGAAGGCCTGATGACCTTACCAGAGGTACAGCAGAAGGAAGATCTGGTGACTGTACCCAGGTACCTCAGAAGGAAGGCTGGTAACTGTACCCAGAGGTACCTCTGAAGGAAATTCTGGTGACTGTACCCATAGGTAGCTCAGAAGGAAGACCTGGTGACTATACCCAGGCGTATCTCCGAAGAAACGCCAGGTGACTGTACACAGAGGTACCACGGAAGGAAGGCCTGGTGACTGTACCCAGAGGTACCTCGGAAGGAATGCCTGGTGAGTACTCAGACATACCTAGGAAGAAAGGCCTGGTCACTGTACTCAGAGGTACCTCAGAAGAAAGACCTCGTGAGTGTACTCAGAGGTACCTCAGAAAGAAGGCCTGGTGATTGTACCCAGAGGTACATCGGAAGGAAGGCCTGGTGACTGTACACATTAGTGCCTCGGACGGAGGCCTGGTGACTGTACCCAGAGGTACCTCAGAAGGAAGGCCTGGTGACTGTACCGAGAGGTATCTCGGAAGGAAGGCCTGGTGACTACCCAGAAGCACATCGGAAGAAAGGCCTGGTGACTGTACTCAGAGGTACCTCAGAAGAAAGACCTCGTGACTGTACCCAGAGGTACCTCAGAAGTAAGGCCTGGTGATTGTACCCAGAGGTACCTCGGAAGGAAGGCCTAGTGATCGTACCCAGAAGTACATCGGAAGGAAGGCCTGGTGACTGTACTCAGAGTTACCTAGGAAGGAAAGCCTGGTGACTCTACCCAGAGGTACCTCGGAAGGAAGCGATGGTGACTGTACCCAGAGGTACTTGGAAAAGAAGGCGAGGTGCGTGTACCCAGAGTTACCTCGTAAAAAGGGCTGGTGACTGTACCCAGAGGTACCTCGGAAGGAAGGCCTGGTGACTGTACCCAGAGGTACCTCGGAAGCAAGGCCTGGTGACTGTACTCAGAGGCACCTCGGACAGAAGGACTGGGAACTTGACCCAGAGATACCTCAGAATGAAGGTCCGGTGACTTTACCTAGAGGTAAGTCGGAAGGAAGGCGTGGTGACTATACCGAGTGGTACCTCGGAAGGAAGGCCTGGTGACTGTACCCAGAGGTACCTGGGAAGGAAAGCCTGGTGACTGTAGCCAGAAGTACCTCGGAAGGAAGGCGTGGTGTCTGTACTCAGAGGTATCTCGGAAGGAAGGCCTGGGGACTTTACCCAGAGGTACCTCGGAAGGAAGGCCTGGTGACTGTACCCAGAGGTACCTCGGAAGCAAGGCCTGGTGACTGTACACAGAGTTACCTTAGAAGGAAGGCCTGGTGACTGTACCCAGAGTTACCTGGGAAGGAAAGCCTGGTGACTGTACCCAGAAGTACCTCGGAAGGAAGGCGTGGTGTCTGTACTCAGAGGTATCTCGGAAGGAAGGCCTGGGGACTTTACCCAGAGTTACCTCAGAAGGAAGGCCTGGTGACTGTACCCAAAGGTACATCAGAAGGAAGGCCTGATGGCTGTACCCAGAGGTGCCTCAGAAGGAAGGCCTGGTGACCGTACACAGAGGTACCTCGGACAGACAAACTGGTGACCGTACCCAGTGGTACCTCGGAATTAAGGCTTGGAGATCGTAAGCAGAGGTACCTGGGAAGGAAGGCCTGGTGACTGCACGCAGAGGTACCTCGGAAGGAAGGCCTGATAACTGTACCCAGAAGTACCTCAGAAGGAAGGCCTGGTGACTGTACCCAGAGGTACCTCAGAAGAAAGACCTCGTGACTACCCAGACGTACCTCGAAAGAAAGGCCTGGTGCCTGTATTCAGAGGTACCTCAGAAGAAAGACCTCGTGACTGGAACCACAGAGACTTCAGAAGGAAGGCCTGGTGATTGTACCCAGAGGTACCTCGGAAGGAAGGTCTGGTGACTGTAACGAAAAGTACCTCGGAAGAAAGGCCTGGTGACTGCACCCAGAGGTACCTCGGAAGGAGGGCCTGGTGACTGTACCCAGAACTACCTCGGAAGAAAGGCCTTGTGACTGTACCCAGAGGTACCTCGGAAGGAATTCCTGGTGACTGTACACAGAGGTACCTCGGAAGGAAGGCCTGGTGACTCTACCCAGAGTTACCTCGGAAGGAAGCGATGGTGACTGTACCCAGAGGTACCTCGGAATGAAGGCCCGGTGATTGTACCCAGAGGTACCGCGGAAGGAAGGCCTGGTGACTGTACCCAGAGGTACCTCGGAAGGAAGGCCCGGTGATTGTACCGAGAGGTACCGCGGAAGGAAGGCCTGGTGACTGTACCCAGAGGTACCTCGGAAGGAAGGCCTGGTGACTGTACCCAAAGGTACCTCAATAGGAAGACCCGCTGCCTTTACGCAGGGGTACCTCAAAAGGAAGGCCTGATGACTCTACCCAGAGGTACATCAGAAGGAAGATCTGGTGACTGTACCCAGGTACCTCAGAAGGAAGGCCGGTAACTGTACCCAGAGGTACCTCTGAAGGAAATTCTGGTGACTGTACCCATAGGTAGCTCAGAAGGAAGGCCTGGTGCCTATACCCAGGCGTATCTCCGAAGAAACGCCAGGTGACTGTACACAGAGGTACCACGGAAGGAAGGCCTGGTGACTGTACCCAGAGGTACCTCAGAAGAAAGACCTCGTGACTACCCAGACGTACCTCGAAAGAAAGGCCTGGTGCCTGTATTCAGAGGTACCTCAGAAGAAAGACATCGTGACTGGACCCACAGAGACTTCAGAAGGAAGGCCTGGTGATTGTACCCAGAGGTACCTCGGAAGGAAGGTCTGGTGACTGTAACAAAAAGTACCTCGGAAGAACGGCCTGGTGACTGTACCCAGAGGTACCTCGGAGGGAAGGCCTGGTGACTCTACCCAGAGTTACCTCGGAAGGAATCCCTGGTGACTGCACCCAGAGGTACCTCGAAATGAAGGCCCGGTGACTGTTCCCAGAGGTACCTCGGAAGAAAGACCCGGTGACTGTACCCAGAGGTACTTCGGAAGGAAGGCCTGGTGACTGTACTCAGAGGTACCTCGGAAGGAAGGCCTGGTGACTGTACCCAGAGGCACCTCAGAAGGAAGGCATGGTGACTGTACCCAGAGGTACAACGGAAGGAAGGCCTGGTGACTACCCAGATGTATATCAGAAGAAAAACCTCGTGACTCCAGCCAAAGGTACCTCAGAAGGAAGGCCTGGTGAATGTACGCAGAGGTACCTCGTAAGAAATGCCTGGTGACTATACCGAGAGATGCCTCGGAAGGAAGGCCTGGTGACTGTACCCAGAGGTACCTCCGAAGGAAGGCCTGGTGACTGTACCCAAAGGTACCTCAATAGGAAGACCTGCTGCCTTTACGCAGAGGTACCTCAGAAGGAAGGCCTGATGACTCTACCCAGAGGTACATCAGAAGGAAGTTCTGGTGACTGTACCCAGGTACCTCAGAAGGAAGGCCGGTAACTGTACCCAGAGGTACCTCTGAAGGAAATTCTGGTGACTGTACCCATAGGTAGCTCAGAAGGAAGGCCTGGTGACTATACCCAGGCGTATCTCCGAAGAAACGCCAGGTGACTGTACACAGAGGTACCACGGAAGGAAGGCCTGGTGACTGTACCCAGAGGTACCTCGGAAGGAATGCCTGGTGAGTACTCAGACATACCTAGGAAGAAAGGCCTGGTCACTGTACTCAGAGGTACCTCAGAAGAAAGACCTCGTGAGTGTACTCAGAGGTACCTCAGAAAGAAGGCCTGGTGATTGTACCCAGAGGTACATCGGAAGGAAGGCCTGGTGACTGTACACATTAGTGCCTCGGACGGAGGCCTGGTGACTGTACCCAGAGGTACCTCAGAAGGAAGGCCTGGTGACTGTACCGAGAGGTATCTCGGAAGGAAGGCCTGGTGACTACCCAGAAGCACATCGGAAGAAAGGCCTGGTGACTGTACTCAGAGGTACCTCAGAAGAAAGACCTCGTGACTGTACCCAGAGGTACCTCAGAAGTAAGGCCTGGTGATTGTACCCAGAGGTACCTCGGAAGGAAGGCCTAGTGATCGTACCCAGAAGTACATCGGAAGGAAGGCCTGGTGACTGTACTCAGAGTTACCTAGGAAGGAAAGCCTGGTGACTCTACCCAGAGGTACCTCGGAAGGAAGCGATGGTGACTGTACCCAGAGGTACTTGGAAAAGAAGGCGAGGTGCGTGTACCCAGAGTTACCTCGTAAAAAGGGCTGGTGACTGTACCCAGAGGTACCTCGGAAGGAAGGCCTGGTGACTGTACCCAGAGGTACCTCGGAAGCAAGGCCTGGTGACTGTACTCAGAGGCACCTCGGACAGAAGGACTGGGAACTTGACCCAGAGATACCTCAGAATGAAGGTCCGGTGACTTTACCTAGAGGTAAGTCGGAAGGAAGGCGTGGTGACTATACCGAGTGGTACCTGGGAAGGAAGGCCTGGTGACTGTACCCAGAGGTACCTGGAAGGAAAGCCTGGTGACTGTAGCCAGAAGTACCTCGGAAAGAAGGCGTGGTGTCTGTACTCAGAGGTATCTCGGAAGGAAGGCCTGGGGACTTTACCCAGATGTACCTCGGAAGGAAGGCCTGGTGACTGTACCCAGAGGTACCTCGGAAGCAAGGCCTGGTGAGTGTACCCAGAGTTACCTTAGAAGGAAGGCCTGGTGACTGTACCCAGAGGTACCTGGGAAGGAAAGCCTGGTGACTGTACCCAGAAGTACCTCGGAAGGAAGGCGTGGTGTCTCTACTCAGAGGTATCTCGGAAGGAAGGCCTGGGGACTTTACCCAGAGTTGACTCAGAAGGAAGGCCTGGTGACTGTACCCAAAGGTACATCAGAAGGAAGGCCTGATGGCTGTACCCAGAGGTGCCTCAGAAGGAAGGCCTGGTGACCGTACACAGAGGTACCTCGGACAGACAAACTGGTGACCGTACCCAGTGGTACCTCGGAATTAAGGCTTGGAGATCGTAAGCAGAGGTACCTGGGAAGGAAGGCCTGGTGACTGCACGCAGAGGTACCTCGGAAGGAAGGCCTGATAACTGTACCCAGAAGTACCTCAGAAGGAAGGCCTGGTGACTGTACCCAAAGGTACATCAGAAGGAAGGCCTGATGACTGTACCCAGAGGTGCCTCAGAAGGAAGGTCTGGTGACCGTACACAGAGGTACCTCGGACAGACAAACTGGTGACCGTACCCAGTGGTACCTCGGAATTAAGGCTTGGTGATCGTAAGCAGAGGTACCTGGGAAGGAAGGCCTGGTGACTGCACGCAGAGTTACCTCGGAAGGAAGGCCTGCTGACTGTACCCAGAAGTACCTCAGAAGGAAGGCCTGGTGACTGTACCCAGAGGTACCTCAGAAGAAAGACCTCGTGACTACCCAGACGTACCTCGAAAGAAAGGCCTGGTGCCTGTATTCAGAGGTACCTCAGAAGAAAGACCTCGTGACTGGACCCACAGAGACTTCAGAAGGAAGGCCGGGTGATTGTACCCAGAGGTACCTCGGAAGGAAGGTCTGGTGACTGTACTCAGAGGTATCTCGGAAGGAAGGCCTGGGGACTTTACCCAGAGTTACCTCAGAAGGAAGGCCTGGTGACTGTACCCAAAGGTACATCAGAAGGAAGGCCTGATGGCTGTACCCATAGGTGCCTCAGAACGAAGGCCTGGTGACCGTACACAGAGGTACCTCGGACAGACAAACTGGTGACCGTACCCAGTGGTACCTCGGAATTAAGGCTTGGAGATCGTAAGCAGAGGTACCTGGGAAGGAAGGCCTGGTGACTGCACGCAGAGGTACCTCGGAAGGAAGGCCTGCTGACTGTACCCAGAAGTACCTCAGAAGGAAGGCCTGGTGACTGTACCCAGAGGTACCTCAGAAGAAAGACCTCGTGACTACCCAGACGTACCTCGAAACAAAGGCCTGGTGCCTGTATTCAGAGGTACCTCAGAAGAAAGACCTCGTGACTGGACCCACAGAGACTTCAGAAGGAAGGCCTGGTGATTGTACCCAGAGGTACCTCGGAAGGAAGGTCTGGTGACTGTAACGAAAAGTACCTCGGAAGAAAGGCCTGGTGACTGCACCCAGAGGTACCTCGAAATGAAGGCCCGGTGACTGTTCCCAGAGGTACCTCGGAAGAAAGACCCAGTGACTGTACCCAGAGGTACTTCGGAAGGAAGGCCTGGTGACTGTACTCAGAGGTACCTCGGAAGGAAGGCCTGGTGACTGTACCCAGAGGCACCTCAGAAGGAAGGCATGGTGACTGTACCCAGAGGTACAACGGAAGGAAGGCCTGGTGACTACCCAGATGTATATCGGAAGAAAGGCCTGGTGACTGTACTCAGAGGTACCTCAGAAGAAAAACCTCGTGACTCTACCCAAAGGTACCTCAGAAGGAAGGCCTGGTGATTGTACCCAGAGTTATCTCGGAAGGACGGTCTCGTGACTATACCCAGAAATACCTCGGAAGAAAGGACTGGTGAGTGTACCCAGAGGTACCTCGAAAAGAAGGCCTGGTGACTGTACCCAGAGCTAGCTCGGAAGAAAGGCATGCTGACTGTACCCAGAGGGACCTCAGACAGAAGGCAGGGTGACTGTACCCAGAAGTACCTCAGAAGGAAAGCCGGTGACTGTACCCAGCGGTACATCTGAAGGAAGGCCTGGTGACTGTACCCATAGGTACCTCAGAAGGATACCCTGGTGACTGTACCCAGAGGTTACTCGTAAGAAAGGCTTGGTGAGTGTACCCAGAGGTACCTCGGAAAGAACGCCGGGTGACTGTACCCAGAGGTACCTCGGAAGGAAGGCCGGGTGACTGTACCCAGAGGCAACCCGGAAGGAAGGCCTGGTGACTGTACGGAGAGGAACCTCAGAAGAAAGACGTCGTGACTGTACCCAGAGGTACCTCCGAAGGAAGGGCCGGTGATTGTACCCAGAGGTACCTCGGAAGAAGGGCTTGGTGACTGTACCGAGAGGTACCTCGGAAGGAATTCCTGGTGACTGTACAGAGGTACTTCGGAAGGAAGGCCTGGTGACTCTACCCAGATTTACCTCGGAAGGAAGCGATGGTGACTGTACCCAGAGGTACCTCGGAAGGAAGCGATGGTGACTGTACCCAGAGGTACCTCGGAAGGAGGGCCTGGTGACTGTACCCAGAACTACCTCGGAAGAAAGGCCTTGTGACTGTACCCAGAGGTACCTCGGAAGGAATTCCTGGTGACTCTACCCAGAGGTACCTCGGAAGAAGGGCCTGGTGACTGTACCCAGAACTACCTCGGAAGAAAGGCCTTGTGACTGTACCCAGAGGTACCTCGGAAGGAATTCCTGGTGACTGTACAGAGGTACTTCGGAAGGAAGGCCTGGTGACTCTACCCAGAGTTACCTCGGAAGGAAGCGATGGTGACTGTACCCAGAGGTACCTCCGAAGGAATTCCTGGTGACTGTACCCAGAGGTACCTCGGAAGGAGGGCCTGGTGACTGTACCCAGAACTACCTCGGAAGAAAGGCCTTGTGACTGTACCCAGAGGTACCTCGGAAGGAATTCCTGGTGACTGTACCCAGAGGTACCTCGGAAGGAGGGCCTGGTGACTGTACCCAGAACTACCTCGGAAGAAAGGCCTTGTGACTGTACCCAGAGGTACCTCGGAAGGAATTCCTGGTGACTGTACACAGAGGTACCTCGGAAGGAAGGCCTGGTGACTCTACCCAGAATTACCTCGGAAGGAAGCGATGGTGACTGTACCCAGAGGTACCTCGGAATGAAGGCCCGGTGATTGTACCCAGAGGTACCTCGGAAGGAAGGCCTGGTGACTGTACCCAGAGGTACCTCGGAAGGAAGGCCTGGTGACTGTACCCAAAGGTACCTCAATAGGAAGACCCGCTGCCTTTACGCAGAGGTACCTCAAAAGGAAGGCCTGATGACTCTACCCAGAGGTACATCAGAAGGAAGATCTGGTGACTGTACCCAGGTACCTCAGAAGGAAGGCCGGTAACTGTACCCAGAGGTACCTCTGAAGGAAATTCTGGTGACTGTACCCATAGGTAGCTCAGAAGGAAGGCCTGGTGCCTATACCCAGGCGTATCTCCGAAGAAACGCCAGGTGACTGTACACAGAGGTACCACGGAAGGAAGGCCTGGTGACTGTACCCAGAGGTACCTCGGAAGGAATGCCTGGTGAGTACTCAGACATACCTAGGAAGAAAGGCCTGGTCACTGTACTCAGAGGTACCTCAGAAGAAAGACCTCGTGAGTGTACTCAGAGGTACCTCAGAAAGAAGACCTGGTGATTGTACCCAGAGGTACATCGGAAGGAAGGCCTGGTGACTGTACCCAGAGGTACCTCAGAAGGAAGGCCTGGTGACTGTACCGAGAGGTACCTCGGAAGGAAGGCCTGGTGACTACCCAGAAGCACATGGGAAGAAAGGCCTGGTGACTGTACTCAGAGGTACCTCAGAAGAAAGACCTCGTGACTGTACCCAGAGGTACCTCAGAAGTAAGGCCTGGTGATTGTACCCAGAGGTACCTCGGAAGGAAGGCCTAGTGATCGTACCCAGAAGTACATCGGAAGGAAGGCCTGGTGACTGTACTCAGAGTTACCTAGGAAGGAAAGCCTGGTGACTCTACCCAGAGGTACCTCGGAAGGAAGCGATGGTGACTGTACCCAGAGGTACTTGGAAAAGAAGGCGAGGTGCGTGTACCCAGAGTTACCTCGTAAAAAGGGCTGGTGACTGTACCCAGAGGTACCTCGGAAGGAAGGCCTGGTGACTGTACCCAGAGGTACCTCGGAAGCAAGGCCTGGTGACTGTACCCAGAGTTACCTCAGAAGGAAGGCCTGGTGACTGTACCCAGAGGTACCTGAGAAGGAAAGCCTGGTGACTGTACCCAGAAGTACCTCGGAAGGAAGGCGTGGTGTCTGTACTCAGAGGTATCTCGGAAGGAAGGCCTGGGGACTTTACCCAGAGTTACCTCAGAAGGAAGGCCTGGTGACTGTACCCAAAGGTACATCAGAAGGAAGGCCTGATGGCTGTACCCAGAGGTGCCTCAGAACGAAGGCCTGGTGACCGTACACAGAGGTACCTCGGACAGACAAACTGGTGACCGTACCCAGTGGTACCTCGGAATTAAGGCTTGGAGATCGTAAGCAGAGGTACCTGGGAAGGAAGGCCTGGTGACTGCACGCAGAGGTACCTCGGAAGGAAGGCCTGCTGACTGTACCCAGAAGTACCTCAGAAGGAAGGCCTGGTGACTGTACCCAGAGGTACCTCAGAAGAAAGACCTCGTGACTACCCAGACGTACCTCGAAAGAAAGGCCTGGTGCCTGTATTCAGAGGTACCTCAGAAGAAAGACCTCGTGACTGGAACCACAGAGACTTCAGAAGGAAGGCCTGGTGATTGTACCCAGAGGTACCTCGGAAGGAAGGTCTGGTGACTGTAACGAAAAGTACCTCGGAAGAAAGGCCTGGTGACTGCACCCAGAGGTACCTCGAAATGAAGGCCCGGTGACTGTTCCCAGAGGTACTTCGGAAGGAAGGCCTGGTGACTGTACTCAGAGGTACCTCGGAAGGAAGGCCTGGTGACTGTACCCAGAGGCACCTCAGAAGGAAGGCATGGTGACTGTACCCAGAGGTACAACGGAAGGAAGGCCTGGTGACTACCCAGATGTATATCGGAAGAAAGGCCTGGTGACTGTACTCAGAGGTACCTCAGAAGAAAAACCTCGTGACTCTACCCAAAGGTACCTCAGAAGGAAGGCCTGGTGATTGTACCCAGAGTTATCTCGGAAGGACGGTTTCGTGACTATACTCAGAAATACCTCGGAAGAAAGGACTGGTGAGTGTACCCAGAGGTACCTCGAAAAGAAGGCCTGGTGACTATACCCAGAGGTAACTCAGAAGGAAGGCCTGGTGCCTGTACCCAGAGCTAGCTCGGACGAAAGGCATGCTGACTGTACCCAGAGGGACCTCAGACAGAAGGCAGGGTGACTGTACCCAGAAGTACCTCAGAAGGAAAGCCGGTGACTGTACCCAGCGGTACATCTGAAGGAAGGCCTGGTGACTGTACCCATAGGTACCTCAGAAGGAAACCCTGGTGACTGTACCCAGAGGTAACTCGTAAGAAAGGCTTGGTGAGTGTACCCAGAGGTACCTCGGAAGGAAGGCCGGGTGACTGTACCCAGGGGCAACCCGGAAGGAAGGCCTGGTGACTGTACGGAGAGGAACCTCAGAAGAAAGAGGTCGTGACTGTACCCAGAGGTACCTCCGAAGGAAGGGCCGGTGATTGTACCCAGAGGTACCTCGGAAGAAGGGCCTTGTGACTGTACCCAGAGGTACCTCGGAAGGAGGGCCTGGTGACTGTACCCAGAACTACCTCGGAAGAAAGGCCTTGTGACTGTACCCAGAGGTACCTCGGAAGGAATTCCTGGTGACTGTACAGAGGTACTTCGGAAGGAAGGCCTGGTGACTCTACCCAGATTTACCTCGGAAGGAAGCGATGGTGACTGTACCCAGAGGTACCTCGGAATGAAGGCCCGGTGATTGTACCCAGAGGTACCTCGGAAGGAAGGCCTGGTGACTGTACCCAGAGGTACCTCGGAAGGAAGGCCTGGGGACTGTACCCAAAGGTACCTCAATAGGAAGACCCGCTGCCTTTACGCAGAGGTACCTCAGAAGGAAGGCCTGATGACTCTACCCAGAGGTACATCAGAAGGAAGATCTGGTGACTGTACCCAGGTACCTCAGAAGGAAGGCCGGTAACTGTACCCAGAGGTACCTCTGAAGGAAATTCTGGTGACTGTACCCATAGGTAGCTCAGAAGGAAGGCCTGGTGCCTATACCCAGGCGTATCTCCGTAGAAACGCCAGGTGACTGTACACAGAGGTACCACGGAAGGAAGGCTTGGTGACTGTACCCAGAGGTACCTCGGAAGGAATGCCTGGTGAGTACTCAGACATACCTAGGAAGAAAGGCCTGGTCACTGTACCCAGAGGTACCTCGGAAGCAAGGCCTGGTGACTGTACTCAGAGGCACCTCGGACAGAAGGACTGGGAACTTGACCCAGAGATACCTCAGAATGAAGGTCCGGTGACTTTACCTGGAGGTAAGTCGGAAGGAAGGCGTGGTGACTATACCGAGTGGTACCTCGGAAGGAAGGCCTGGTGACTGTACCCAGAAGTACCTCGGAAGGAAGGCGTGGTGTCTGTACTCAGAGGTATCTCGGAAGGAAGGCCTGGGGACTTTACCCAGAGTTACCTCAGAAGGAAGGCCTGGTGACTGTACCCAAAGGTACATCAGAAGGAAGGCCTGATGGCTGTACCCAGAGGTGCCTCAGAACGAAGGCCTGGTGACCGTACACAGAGGTACCTCAGACAGACAAACTGGTGACCGTACCCAGTGGTACCTCGGAATTAAGGCTTGGAGATCGTAAGCAGAGGTACCTGGGAAGGAAGGCCTGGTGACTGCACGCAGAGGTACCTCGGAAGGAAGGCCTGCTGACTGTACCCAGAAGTACCTCAGAAGGAAGGCCTGGTGACTGTACCCAGAGGTACCTCAGAAGAAAGACCTCGTGACTACCCAGACGTACCTCGAAAGAAAGGCCTGGTGCCTGTATTCAGAGGTACCTCAGAAGAAAGACCTCGTGACTGGACCCACAGAGACTTCAGAAGGAAGGCCTGGTGATTGTACCCAGAGGTACCTCGGAAGGAAGGTCTGGTGACTGTAACGAAAAGTACCTCGGAAGAAAGGCCTGGTGACTGCACCCAGAGGTACCTCGAAATGAAGGCCCGGTGACTGTTCCCAGAGGTACCTCGGAAGAAAGACCCGGTGACTGTACCCAGAGGTACTTCGGAAGGAAGGCCTGGTGACTGTACTCAGAGGTACCTCGGAAGGAAGGCCTGGTGACTGTACCCAGAGGCACCTCAGAAAGAAGGCATGGTGACTGTACCCAGAGGTACCTCCGAAGGAAGGGCCGGTGATTGTACCCAGAGGTACCTCGGAAGAAGGGCGTGGTGACTGTACCCAGAACTACCTCGGAAGAAAGGCCTTGTGACTGTACCCAGAGGTACCTCGGAAGGAATTCCTGGTGACTGTACAGAGGTACTTCGGAAGGAAGGCCTGGTGACTCTACCCAGAGTTACCTCGGAAGGAAGCGATGGTGACTGTACCCAGAGGTACCTCGGAAGGAATTCCTGGTGACTGTACCCAGAGGTACCTCGGAAGGAGGGCCTGGTGACTGTACCCAGAACTACCTCGGAAGAAAGGCCTTGTGACTGTACCCAGAGGTACCTCGGAAGGAATTCCTGGTGACTGTACCCAGAGGTACCTCGGAAGGAGGGCCTGGTGACTGTACCCAGAACTACCTCGGAAGAAAGGCCTTGTGACTGTACCCAGAGGTACCTCGGAAGGAATTCCTGGTGACTGTACACAGAGGTACGTCGGAAGGAAGGCCTGGTGACTCTACCCAGAGTTACCTCGGAAGGAAGCGATGGTGACTGTACCCAGAAGTACCTCGGAATGAAGGCCCGGTGATTGTACCCAGAGGTACCTCGGAAGGAAGGCCTGGTGACTGTACCCAGAGGTACCTCGGAAGGAAGGCCTGGTGACTGTACCCAAAGGTACCTCGGAAGGAAGGCCTGGTGACTGTACCCAAAGGTACCTCAATAGGAAGACCCGCTGCCTTTACGCAGAGGTACCTCAGAAGGAAGGCCTGATGACTCTACTCAGAGGTACATCAGAAGGAAGATCTGGTGACTGTACCCAGGTACCTCAGAAGGAAGGCCTGGTGCCTATACCCAGGCGTATCTCCGAAGAAACGCCAGGTGACTGTACACAGAGGTACCACGGAAGGAGGCCTGGTGACTGTACCCAGAGGTACCTTTGAAAGAATGCCTGGTGAGTACTCAGACATACCTAGGAAGAAAGGCCTGGTCACTGTACTCAGAGGTACCTCAGAAGAAAGACCTCGTGAGTGTACTCAGAGGTACCTCAGAAAGAAGACCTGGTGATTGTACCCAGAGGTACATCGGAAGGAAGGCCTGGTGACTGTACACATTAGTGCCTCGGACGAAGGCCTGGTGACTGTACCCAGAGGTACCTCAGAAGGAAGGCCTGGTGACTGTACCGAGAGGTACCTCGGAAGGAAGGCCTGGTGACTACCCAGAAGCACATCGGAAGAAAGGCCTGGTGACTGTACTCAGAGGTACCTCAGAAGAAAGACCTCGTGCCTGTACCCAGAGGTAGCTCAGAAGTAAGGCCTGGTGATTGTACCCAGAGGTACCTCGGAAGGAAGGCCTAGTGATCGTACCCAGAAGTACATCGGAAGGAAGGCCTGGTGACTGTACTCAGAGTTACCTAGGAAGGAAAGCCTGGTGACTCTACCCAGAGGTACCTCGGAAGGAAGCGATGGTGACTGTACCCAGAGGTACTTGGAAAAGAAGGCGAGGTGCGTGTACCCAGAGGTACCTCGTAAAAAGGGCTGGTGACTGTACCCAGAGGTACCTCGGAAGGAAGGCCTGGTGACTGTACCCAGAGTTACCTCAGAAGGAAGGCCTGGTGACTGTACCCAGAGGTACCTGAGAAGGAAAGCCTGGTGACTGTACCCAAAAGTACCTCGGAAGGAAGGCGTGGTGTCTGTACTCAGAGGTATCTCGGAAGGAAGGCCTGGGGACTTTACCCAGAGTTACCTCAGAAGGAAGGCCTGGTGACTGTACCCAAAGGTACATCAGAAGGAAGGCCTGATGACTGTACCCAGAGGTGCCTCAGAAGGAAGGCCTGGTGACCGTACACAGAGGTACCTCGGACAGACAAACTGGTGACTGTATCCAGTGGTACCTCGGAATTAAGGCTTGGTGATCGTAAGCAGAGGTACCTGGGAAGGAAGGCCTGGTGACTGCACGCAGAGTTACCTCGGAAGGAAGGCCTGCTGACTGTACCCAGAAGTACCTCAGAAGGAAGGCCTGGTGACTGTACCCAGAGGTACCTCAGAAGAAAGACCTCGTGACTACCCAGACGTACCTCGAAAGAAAGGCCTGGTGCCTGTATTCAGAGGTACCTCAGAAGAAAGACCTCGTGACTGGACCCACAGAGACTTCAGAAGGAAGGCCTGGTGATTGTACCCAGAGGTACCTCGGAAGGAAGGTCTGGTGACTGTAACAAAAAGTACCTCGGAAGAAAGGCCTGGTGACTGTACCCAGAGGTACCTCGGAAGGAATCCCTGGTGACTGCACCCAGAGGTACCTCGAAATGAAGGCCCGGTGACTGTTCCCAGAGGTACCTCGGAAGAAAGACCCGGTGACTGTACCCAGAGGTACTTCGGAAGGAAGGCCTGGTGACTGTACTCAGAGGTACCTCGGAAGGAAGGCCTGGTGACTGTACCCAGAGGCACCTCAGAAGGAAGGCATGGTGACTGTACCCAGAGGTACAACGGAAGGAAGGCCTGGTGACTACCCAGATGTATATCGGAAGAAAGGCCTGGTGAGTGTACTCAGAGGTACCTCAGAAGAAAAACCTCGTGACTCCACCCAAAGGTACCTCAGAAGGAAGGCCTGGTGAATGTACCCAGAGTTATCTCAGAAGGACGGTCTCGTGACTATACCCAGAAATACCTCGGAAGAAAGGACTGGTGAGTGTACCCAGAGGTACCTCGAAAAGAAGGCCTGGTGACTGTACCCAGAGGTAACTCAGAAGGAAGGCCTGGTGCCTGTACCCAGAGCTAGCTCGGAAGAAAGGCATGCTGACTGTACCCAGAGGGACCTCAGACAGAAGGCAGGGTGACTGTACCCAGAAGTACCTCAGAAGGAAAGCCGGTGACTGTACCCAGCGGTACATCTGAAGGAAGGCCTGGTGACTGTACCCATAGGTACCTCAGAAGGAAACCCTGGTGACTGTACCCAGAGGTAACTCGTAAGAAAGGCTTGGTGAGTGTACCCAGAGGTACCTCGGAAAGAACGCCGGGTGACTGTACCCAGAGGTACCTCGGAAGGAAGGCCGGGTGACTGTACCCAGAGGCAACCCGGAAGGAAGGCCTGGTGACTGTATGGAGAGGAACCTCAGAAGAAAGACGTCGTGACTGTACCCAGAGGTACCTCCGAAGGAAGGGCCGGTGATTGTACCCAGAGGTACCTCGGAAGAAGGGCCTGGTGACTGTACTCAGAACTACCTCGGAAGAAAGGCCTTGTGACTGTACCCAGAGGTACCTCGGAAGGAATTCCTGGTGACTGTACCCAGAGGTACCTCGGAAGGAGGGCCTTCTGACTGTACCCAGAACTACCTCGGAAGAAAGGCCTTGTGACTGTACCCAGAGGTACCTCGGAAGGAATTCCTGGTGACTGTACCCAGAGGTACCTCGGAAGGAGGGCCTGGTGACTGTACCCAGAAGTACCTCGGAAGAAAGGCCTTGTGACTGTACCCAGAGGTACCTCGGAAGGAATTCCTAGTGACTGTACACAGAGGTACCTCGGAAGGAAGGCCTGGTGACTGTACCCAGAGGTACCTCGGAAGGAAGCGATGGTGACTGTACCCAGAGGTACCTCGGAATGAAGGGCCGGTGATTGTACCCAGAGGTACCTCGGAAGGAAGGCCTGGTGACTGTACCCAGAGGTACCTCGGAAGGAAGGCCTGGTGACTGTACCCAAAGGTACCTCAATAGGAAGACCCGCTGCCTTTACGCAGGGGTACCTCAGAAGGAAGGCCTGATGACTCTACCCAGAGGTACATCAGAAGGAAGATCTGGTGACTGTACCCAGGTACCTCAGAAGGAAGGCCGGTAACTGTACCCAGAGGTACCTCTGAAGGAAATTCTGGTGACTGTACCCATAGGTAGCTCAGAAGGAAGGCCTGGTGCCTATACCCAGGCGTATCTCCGAAGAAACGCCAGGTGACTGTACACAGAGGTACCACGGAAGGAAGGCCTGGTGACTGTACCCAGAGGTACCTCGGAAGGAATGCCTGGTGAGTACTCAGACATACCTAGGAAGAAAGGCCTGGTCACTGTACTCAGAGGTACCTCAGAAGAAAGACCTCGTGAGTGTACTCAGAGGTACTTCAGAAAGAAGACCTGGTGATTGTACCCAGAGGTACATCGGAAGGAAGGCCTGGTGACTGTACACATTAGTGCCTCGGACGGAGGCCTGGTGACTGTACCCAGAGGTACCTCAGAAGGAAGGCCTGGTGACTGTACCGAGAGGTACCTCGAAAGGAAGGCCTGGTGACTACCCAGAAGCACATCGGAAGAAAGGCCTGGTGACTGTACTCAGAGGTACCTCAGAAGAAAGACCTCGTGCCTGTACCCAGAGGTAGCTGAGAAGTAAGGCCTGGTGATTGTACCCAGAGGTACCTCGGAAGGAAGGCCTAGTGATCGTACCCAGAAGTACATCGGAAGGAAGGCCTGGTGACTGTACTCAGAGTTACCTAGGAAGGAAAGCCTGGTGACTCTACCCAGAGGTACCTCGGAAGGAAGCGATGGTGACTGTACCCAGAGGTACTTGGAAAAGAAGGCGAGGTGCGTGTACCCAGAGGTACCTCGTAAAAAGGGCTGGTGACTGTACCCAGAGGTACCTCGGAAGCAAGGCCTGGTGACTGTACTCAGAGGCACCTCGAACAGAAGGACTGGGAACTTGACCCAGAGATACCTCAGAATGAAGGTCCGGTGACTTTACCTAGAGGTAAGTCGGAAGGAAGGCGTGGTGACTATACCCAGTGGTACCTCGGAAGGAAGGCCTGGTGACTGTACCCAGAGGTACCTGGGAAGGAAAGCCTGGTGACTGTACCCAGAAGTACCTCGGAAGGAAGGCGTGGTGTCTGTACTGAGAGGTATCTCGGAAGGAAGGCCTGGGGACTTTACCCAGAGTTACCTCAGAAGGAAGGCCTGGTGACTGTACCCAAAGGTACATCAGAAGGAAGGCCTGATGGCTGTACCCAGAGGTGCCTCAGAACGAAGGCCTGGTGACCGTACACAGAGGTACCTCGGACAAACTGGTGACCGTACCCAGTGGTACCTCGGAATTAAGGCTTGGAGATCGTAAGCAGAGGTACCTGGGAAGGAAGGCCTGGTGACTGCACGCAGAGGTACCTCGGAAGGAAGGCCTGATAACTGTACCCAGAAGTACCTCAGAAGGAAGGCCTGGTGACTGTACCCAGAGGTACCTCAGAAGAAAGACCTCGTGACTACCCAGACGTACCTCGAAAGAAAGGCCTGGTGCCTGTATTCAGAGGTACCTCAGAAGAAAGACCTCGTGACTGGAACCACAGAGACTTCAGAAGGAAGGCCTGGTGATTGTACCCAGAGGTACCTCGGAAGGAAGGTCTGGTGACTGTAACGAAAAGTACCTCGGAAGAAAGGCCTGGTGACTGCACCCAGAGGTACCTCGAAATGAAGGCCCGGTGACTGTTCCCAGAGGTACCTCGGAAGAAAGACCCGGTGACTGTACCCAGAGGTACTTCGGAAGGAAGGCCTGGTGACTGTACTCAGAGGTACCTCGGAAGGAAGGCCTGGTGACTGTACCCAGAGGCACCTCAGAAGGAAGGCATGGTGACTGTACCCAGAGGTACAACGGAAGGAAGGCCTGGTGACTACCCAGATGTATATCGGAAGAAAGGCCTGGTGACTGTACTCAGAGGTACCTCAGAAGAAAAACCTCGTGACTCTACCCAAAGGTACCTCAGAAGGAAGGCCTGGTGATTGTACCCAGAGTTATCTCGGAAGGACGGTCTCGTGACTATACCCAGAAATACCTCGGAAGAAAGGACTGGTGAGTGTACCCAGAGGTACCTCGAAAAGAAGGCCTGGTGACTGTACCCAGAGGTAACTCAGAAGGAAGGCCTGGTGCCTATACCCAGAGCTAGCTCGGAAGAAAGGCATGCTGACTGTACCCAGAGGGACCTCAGACAGAAGGCAGGGTGACTGTACCCAGAAGTACCTCAGAAGGAAAGCCGGTGACTGTACCCAGCGGTACATCTGAAGGAAGGCCTGGTGACTGTACCCATAGGTACCTCAGAAGGAAACCCTGGTGACTGTACCCAGAGGTAACTCGTAAGAAAGGCTTGGTGAGTGTACCCAGAGGTACCTCGGAAAGAACGCCGGGTGACTGTACCCAGAGGTACCTCGGAAGGAAGGCCGGGTGACTGTACCCAGAGGCAACCCGGAAGGAAGGCCTGGTGACTGTTCGGAGAGGAACCTCAGAAGAAAGACGTCGTGACTGTACCCAGAGGTACCTCCGAAGGAAGGGCCGGTGATTGTACCCAGAGGTACCTCGGAAGAAGGGCGTGGTGACTGTACCCAGAACTACCTCGGAAGAAAGGCCTTGTGACTGTACCCAGAGGTACCTCGGAAGGAATTCCTGGTGACTGTACAGAGGTACTTCGGAAGGAAGGCCTGGTGACTCTACCCAGATTTACCTCGGAAGGAAGCGATGGTGACTGTACCCAGAGGTACCTCGGAAGGAATTCCTGGTGACTGTACTCAGAGGTACCTCGGAAGGAGGGCCTGGTGACTGTACCCAGAACTACCTCGGAAGAAAGGCTTGTGACTGTACCCAGAGGTACCTCGGAAGGAATTCCTGGTGACTGTACCCAGAGGTACCTCGGAAGGAGGGCCTGGTGACTGTACCCAGAACTACCTCGGAAGAAAGGCCTTGTGACTGTACCCAGAGGTACCTCGGAAGGAATTCCTGGTGACTGTACACAGAGGTACGTCGGAAGGAAGGCCTGGTGACTCTACCCAGAGTTACCTCGGAAGGAAGCGATGGTGACTGTACCCAGAAGTACCTCGGAATGAAGGCCCGGTGATTGTACCCAGAGGTACCTCGGAAGGAAGGCCTGGTGACTGTACCCAGAGGTACCTCGGAAGGAAGGCCTGGTGACTGTACCCAAAGGTACCTCAATAGGAAGACCCGCTGCCTTTACGCAGAGGTACCTCAGAAGGAAGGCCTGATGACTCTACCCAGATTTACATCAGAAGGAAGATCTGGTGACTGTACCCAGGTACCTCAGAAGGAAGGCCGGTAACTGTACCCAGAGGTACCTCTGAAGGAAATTCTGGTGACTGTACCCATAGGTAGCTCAGAAGGAAGGCCTGGTGCCTATACCCAGGCGTATCTCCGAAGAAACGCCAGGTGACTGTACACAGAGGTACCACGGAAGGAAGGCCTGGTGACTGTACCCAGAGGTACCTTTGAAAGAATGCCTGGTTAGTACTCAGACATACCTAGGAAGAAAGGCCTGGTCACTGTACTCAGAGGTACCTCAGAAGAAAGACCTCGTGAGTGTACTCAGAGGTACCTCAGAAAGAAGACCTGGTGATTGTACCCAGAGGTACATCGGAAGGAAGGCCTGGTGACTGTACACATTAGTGCCTCGGACGAAGGCCTGGTGACTGTACCCAGAGGTACCTCAGAAGGAAGGCCTGGTGACTGTACCGAGAGGTACCTCGGAAGGAAGGCCTGGTGACTACCCAGAAGCACATCGGAAGAAAGGCCTGGTGACTGTACTCAGAGGTACCTCAGAAGAAAGACCTCGTGCCTGTACCCAGAGGTAGCTCAGAAGTAAGGCCTGGTGATTGTACCCAGAGGTACCTCGGAAGGAAGGCCTAGTGATCGTACCCAGAAGTACATCGGAAGGAAGGCCTGGTGACTGTACTCAGAGTTACCTAGGAAGGAAAGCCTGGTGACTCTACCCAGAGGTACCTCGGAAGGAAACGATGGTGACTGTACCCAGAGGTACGTGGAAAAGAAGGCGAGGTGCGTGTACCCAGAGGTACCTCGTAAAAAGGGCTGGTGACTGTACCCAGAGGTACCTCGGAAGCAAGGCCTGGTGACTGTACCCAGAGTTACCTCAGAAGGAAGGCCTGGTGACTGTACCCAGAGGTACCTCGGAAGGAAGGCCTGCTGACTGTACCCAGAAGTACCTCAGAAGGAAGGCCTGGTGACTGTACCCAGAGGTACCTCAGAAGAAAGACCTCGTGACTACCCAGACGTACCTCGAAAGAAAGGCCTGGTGCCTGTATTCAGAGGTACCTCAGAAGAAAGACCTCGTGACTGGACCCACAGAGACTTCAGAAGGAAGGCCTGGTGATTGTACCCAGAGGTACCTCGGAAGGAAGGTCTGGTGACTGTAACAAAAAGTACCTCGGAAGAAAGGCCTGGTGACTGTACCCAGAGGTACCTCGGAAGAAATCCCTGGTGACTGCACCCAGAGGTACCTCGAAATGAAGGTCCGGTGACTGTTCCCAGAGGTACCTCGGAAGAAAGACCCGGTGACTGTACCCAGAGGTACTTCGGAAGGAAGGCCTGGTGACTGTACTCAGAGGTACCTCGGAAGGAAGGCCTGGTGACTGTACCCAGAGGCACCTCAGAAGGAAGGCATGGTGACTGTACCCAGAGGTACAACGGAAGGAAGGCCTGGTGACTACCCAGATGTATATCGGAAGAAAGGCCTGGTGAGTGTACTCAGAGGTACCTCAGAAGAAAAACCTCGTGACTCCACCCAAAGGTACCTCAGAAGGAAGGCCTGGTGATTGTACCCAGAGTTATCTCGGAAGGACGGTCTCGTGACTATTCCCAGAAATACCTCGGAAGAAAGTACTGGTGAGTGTACCCAGAGGTACCTCGAAAAGAAGGCCTGGTGACTGTACCCAGAGGTAACTCAGAAGGAAGGCCTGGTGCCTGTACCCAGAGCTAGCTCGGAAGAAAGGCATGCTGACTGTACCCAGAGGGACCTCAGACAGAAGGCAGGGTGACTGTACCCAGAAGTACCTCAGAAGGAAAGCCGGTGACTGTACCCAGCGGTACATCTGAAGGAAGGCCTGGTGACTGTACCCATAGGTACCTCAGAAGGAAACCCTGGTGACTGTACCCAGAGGTAACTCGTAAGAAAGGCTTGGTGAGTGTACCCAGAGGTACCTCGGAAGGAAGGCCGGGTGACTGTACCCAGAGGCAACCCGGAAGGAAGGCCTGGTGACTGTACGGAGAGGAACCTCAGAAGAAAGACGTCGTGACTGTAACCAGAGGTACCTCTGAAGGAAGGGCCGGTGATTGTACCCAGAGGTACCTCGGAAGAAGGGCCTGGTGACTGTACCCAGAACTACCTCGGAAGAAAGGCCTGGTGACTGTACCCAGAGTTACCTTAGAAGGAAGGCCTGGTGACTGTACCCAGAGTTACCTGGGAAGGAAAGCCTGGTGACTGTACCCAGAAGTACCTCGGAAGGAAGGCGTGGTGTCTGTACTGAGAGGTATCTCGGAAGGAAGGCCTGGGGACTTTACCCAGAGTTACCTCAGAAGGAAGGCCTGGTGACTGTACCCAAAGGTACATCAGAAGGAAGGCCTGATGGCTGTACCCAGAGGTGCCTCAGAACGAAGGCCTGGTGACCGTACACAGAGGTACCTCGGACAGACAAACTGGTGACCGTACCCAGTGGTACCTCGGAATTAAGGCTTGGAGATCGTAAGCAGAGGTACCTGGGAAGGAAGGCCTGGTGACTGCACGCAGAGGTACCTCGGAAGGAAGGCCTGATAACTGTACCCAGAAGTACCTCAGAAGGAAGGCCTGGTGACTGTACCCAGAGGTACCTCAGAAGAAAGACCTCGTGACTACCCAGACGTACCTCGAAAGAAAGGCCTGGTGCCTGTATTCAGAGGTACCTCAGAAGAAAGACCTCGTGACTGGAACCACAGAGACTTCAGAAGGAAGGCCTGGTGATTGTACCCAGAGGTACCTCGGAAGGAAGGTCTGGTGACTGTAACAAAAATTACCTCGGAAGAAAGGCCTGGTGACTGTACCCAGAGGTACCTCGGAAGAAATCCCTGGTGACTGCACCCAGAGGTACCTCGAAATGAAGGTCCGGTGACTGTTCCCAGAGGTACCTCGGAAGAAAGACCCGGTGACTGTACCCAGAGGTACTTCGGAAGGAAGGCCTGGTGACTGTACTCAGAGGTACCTCGGAAGGAAGGCCTGGTGACTGTACCCAGAGGCACCTCAGAAGGAAGGCATGGTGACTGTACCCAGAGGTACAACGGAAGGAAGGCCTGGTGACTACCCAGATGTATATCGGAAGAAAGGCCTGGTGAGTGTACTCAGAGGTACCTCAGAAGAAAAACCTCGTGACTCCACCCAAAGGTACCTCAGAAGGAAGGCCTGGTGATTGTACCCAGAGTTATCTCGGAAGGACGGTCTCGTGACTATACCCAGAAATACCTCGGAAGAAAGGACTGGTGAGTGTACCCAGAGGTACCTCGGAAGGAAGCCCTGGTGACTGTACCCAGAGGTAACTCAGAAGGAAGACCTGGTGCCTGTACCCAGAGCTAGCTCGGAAGAAAGGCATGCTGACTGTACCCAGAGGGACCTCAGACAGAAGGCAGGGTGACTGTACCCAGAAGTACCTCAGAAGGAAAGCCGGTGACTGTACCCAGCGGTACATCTGAAGGAAGGCCTGGTGACTGTACCCATAGGTACCTCAGAAGGAAACCCTGGTGACTGTACCCAGAGGTAACTCGTAAGAAAGGCTTGGTGAGTGTACCCAGAGGTACCTCGGAAGGAGGGCCTGGTGACTGTACCCAGAACTACCTCGGAAGAAAGGCCTTGTGACTGTACCCAGAGGTACCTCGGAAGGAATTCCTGGTGACTGTACACAGAGGTACCTCAGAAGGAAGGCCTGGTGACTGTACCCAGAGGTACATCAGAAGAAAGACCTCGTGACTACCCAGACGTACCTCGAAAGAAAGGCCTGGTGCCTGTATTCAGAGGTACCTCAGAAGAAAGACCTCGTGACTGGACCCACAGAGACTTCAGAAGGAAGGCCTGGTGATTGTACCCAGAGGTACCTCGGAAGGAAGGTCTGGTGAGTGTAACAAAAAGTACCTCGGAAGAAAGGCCTGGTGACTGTACCCAGAGGTACCTTGGAAGGAATCCCTGGTGACTGCACCCAGAGGTACCTCGAAATGAAGGCCCGGTGACTGTTCCCAGAGGTACCTCGGAAGAAAGACCCCGTGACTGTACCCAGAGGTACTTCGGAAGGAAGGCCTGGTGACTGTACTCAGAGGTACCTCGGAAGGAAGGCCTGGTGACTGTACCCAGAGGCACCTCAGAAGGAAGGCATGGTGACTGTACCCAGAGGTACAACGGAAGGAAGGCCTGGTGACTACCCAGATGTATATCGGAAGAAAGGCCTGGTGACTGTACTCAGAGGTACCTCAGAAGAAAAACCTCGTGACTCCAGCCAAAGGTACCTCAGAAGGAAGGCCTGGTGATTGTACCCAAAGGTACCTCAATAGGAAGACCCGCTGCCTTTACGCAGAGGCACCTCAGAAGGAAGGCCTGATGACTCTACCCAGAAGTACAGCAGAAGGAAGATCTGGTGACTGTACCCAGGTACCTCAGAAGGAAGGCCGGTAACTGTACCCAGAGGTACCTCTGAAGGAAATTCTGGTGACTGTACCCACAGGTAGCTCAGAAGGAAGGTCTGGTGACTATACCCAGGCGTATCTCCGAAGAAACGCCAGGTGACTGTACACAGAGGTACCACGGAAGGAAGGCCTGGTGACTGTACCCAGAGGTACCTCGGAAGGAATTCCTGGTGAGTACTCAGACATACCTAGGAAGAAAGGCCTGGTCACTGTACTCAGAGGTACCTGAGAAGAAAGACCTCGTGAGTGTACTCAGAGGTACCTCAGAAAGAAGGCCTGGTGATTGTACCCAGAGGTACATCGGAAGGAAGGCCTGGTGACTGTACGCATTAGTGCCTCGGACGGAGGCCTGGTGACTGTACCCAGAGGTACCTCAGAAGGAAGGCCTGGTGACTGTACCGAGAGGTATCTCGGAAGGAAGGCCTGGTGACTACCCAGAAGCACATCGGAAGAAAGGCCTGGTGACTGTACTCAGAGGTACCTCAGAAGAAAGACCTCGTGACTGTACCCAGAGGTACCTCAGAAGTAAGGCCTGGTGATTGTACCCAGAGGTACCTCGGAAGGAAGGCCTAGTGATCGTACCCAGAAGTACATCGGAAGGAAGGCCTGGTGACTGTACTCAGAGTTACCTAGGAAGGAAAGCCTGGTGACTCTACCCAGAGGTACCTCGGAAGGAAGCGATGGTGACTGTACCCAGAGGTACTTGGAAAAGAAGGCGAGGTGCGTGTACCCAGAGTTACCTCGTAAAAAGGGCTGGTGACTGTACCCAGAGGTACCTCGGAAGGAAGGCCTGGTGACTGTACCCAGAGGTACCTCGGAAGCAAGGCCTGGTGACTGTACCCAGAGTTACCTCAGAAGGAAGGCCTGGTGACTGTACCCAGAGGTACCTGAGAAGGAAAGCCTGGTGACTGTACCCAGAAGTACCTCGGAAGGAAGGCGTGGTGTCTGTACTCAGAGGTATCTCGGAAGGAAGGCCTGGGGACTTTACCCAGAGTTACCTCAGAAGGAAGGCCTGGTGACTGTACCCAAAGGTACATCAGAAGGAAGGCCTGATGGCTGTACCCAGAGGTGCCTCAGAACGAAGGCCTGGTGACCGTACACAGAGGTACCTCGGACAGACAAACTGGTGACCGTACCCAGTGGTACCTCGGAATTAAGGCTTGGAGATCGTAAGCAGAGGTACCTGGGAAGGAAGGCCTGGTGACTGCACGCAGAGGTACCTCGGAAGGAAGGCCTGCTGACTGTACCCAGAAGTACCTCAGAAGGAAGGCCTGGTGACTGTACCCAGAGGTACCTCAGAAGAAAGACCTCGTGACTGGAACCACAGAGACTTCAGAAGGAAGGCCTGGTGATTGTACCCAGAGGTACCTCGGAAGGAAGGTCTGGTGACTGTAACAAAAAGTACCTCGGAAGAAAGGCCTGGTGACTGCACCCAGAGGTACCTCGAAATGAAGGCCCGGTGACTGTTCCCAGAGGTACCTCGGAAGAAAGACCCGGTGACTGTACCCAGAGGTACTTCGGAAGGAAGGCCTGGTGACTGTACTCAGAGGTACCTCGGAAGGAAGGCCTGGTGACTGTACCCAGAGGCACCTCAGAAGGAAGGCATGGTGACTGTACCCAGAGGTACAACGGAAGGAAGGCCTGGTGACTACCCAGATGTATATCGGAAGAAAGGCCTGGTAACTGTACTCAGAGGTACCTCGGAAGGAAGGCCTGGTGATTGTACCCAGAGGTACCTCGAAAGGAAGGCCTGGTGACTGTACTCAGAGTTACCTAGGAAGGAAAGCCTGGTGACTCTACCCAGAGGTACCTCGGAAGGAAGCGATGGTGACTGTACCCAGAGGTACTTGGAAAAGAAGGCGAGGTGCGTGTACCCAGAGTAACCTCGTAAAAAGGGCTGGTGACTGTACCCAGAGGTACCTCGGAAGGAAGGCCTGGTGACTGTACCCAGAGGTACCTCGGAAGCAAGGCCTGGTGACTGTACTCAGAGGCACCTTGGACAGAAGGACTGGGAACTTGACCCAGAGATACCTCAGAATGAAGGTCCGGTGACTTTACCTAGAGGTAAGTCGGAAGGAAGGCGTGGTGATTATACCGAGTGGTACCTGGGAAGGAAGGCCTGGTGACTGTACCCAGAGGTAACTCAGAAGGAAGACCTGGTGCCTGTACCCAGAGCTAGCTCGGAAGAAAGGAATGCTGACTGTACCCAGAGGGACCTCAGACAGAAGGCAGGGTGACTGTACCCAGAAGTACCTCAGAAGGAAAGCCGGTGACTGTACCCAGCGGTACATCTGAAGGAAGGCCTGGTGACTGTACCCATAGGTACCTCAGAAGGAAACCCTGGTGACTGTACCCAGAGGTAACTCGTAAGAAAGGCTTGGTGAGTGTACCCAGAGGTACCTCGGAAAGAACGCCGGGTGACTGTACCCAGAGGTACCTCGGAAGGAAGGCCGGGTGACTGTACCCAGAGGCAACCCGGAAGGAAGGCCTGGTGACTGTACGGAGAGGAACCTCAGAAGAAAGACGTCGTGACTGTACCCAGAGTTACCTCCGAAGGAAGGGCCGGTAATTGTACCCAGAGGTACCTCGGAAGAAGGGCCTGGTGACTGTACCCAGAACTACCTCGGAAGAAACGCCTTGTGACTGTACCCAGAGGTACCTCGGAAGGAATTCCTGGTGACTGTACACAGAGGTACTTCGGAAGGAAGGCCTGGTGACTCTACCCAGAGTTACCTCGGAAGGAAGCGATGGTGACTGTACCCAGAGGTACCTCGGAAGAAAGGACTGGTGAGTGTACCCAGAGGTACATCGAAAAGAATGCCTGGTGACTGTACCCAGAGGTAACTCAGAAGGAAGGCCTGGTGCCTGTACCCAGAGCTAGCTCGGAAGAAACGCATGCTGACTGTACCCAGAGGGACCTCAGACAGAAGGCAGGGTGACTGTACCCAGAAGTACCTCAGAAGGAAAGCCGGTGACTGTACCCAGCGGTACATCTGAAGGAAGGCCTGGTGACTGTACCCATAGGTACCTCAGAAGGAAACCCTGGTGACTGTACCCAGAGGTAACTCGTAAGAAAGGCTTGGTGAGTGTACCCAGAGGTACCTCGGAAGGAAGGCCGGGTGACTGTACCCAGAGGCAACCCGGAAGGAAGGCCTGGTGACTGTACGGAGAGGAACCTCAGAAGAAAGACGTCGTGACTGTACCCAGAGGTACCTCCGAAGGAAGGGCCGGTGATTGTACCCAGAGGTACCTCGGAAGAAGGGCGTGGTGACTGTACCCAGAACTACCTCGGAAGAAAGGCCTTGTGACTGTACCCAGAGGTACCTCGGAAGGAATTCCTGGTGACTGTACAGAGGTACATCGGAAGGAAGGCCTGGTGACTCTACCCAGATTTACCTCGGAAGGAAGCGATGGTGACTGTACCCAGAGGTACCTCGGAAGGAATTCCTGGTGACTGTACCCAGAGGTACCTCGGAAGGAGGGCCTGGTGACTGTACCCAGAACTACCTCGGAAGAAAGGCCTTGTGACTGTACCCAGAGGTACCTCGGAAGGAATTCCTGGTGACTGTACTCAGAGGTACCTCGGAAGGAGGGCCTGGTGACTGTACCCAGAACTACCTCGGAAGAAAGGCCTTGTGACTGTACCCAGAGGTACCTCGGAAGGAATTCCTGGTGACTGTACACAGAGGTACGTCGGAAGGAAGGCCTGGTGACTCTACCCAGAGTTACCTCGGAAGGAAGCGATGGTGACTGTACCCAGAAGTACCTCGGAATGAAGGCCTGGTGACTGTACCCAGAGGTACCTGGGATGGAATGCCTGGTGACTGTACTCAAGGTACCTCAGAAGGAAAGCCTGGTGAATGTACACAGTGGTACCTCGTAAGAAATGCCTGGTGACTGTACCGAGAGATGTCTCGGAAGGAAGGCCTGGTGACTGTACCCAGAGGTACCTCGGAAGGAAGGCCTGGTGACTGTACCCAAAGGTACCTCAATAGGAAGACCCGCTGCCTTTACACAGAGGTACCTCAGAAGGAAGGCCTGATGACTCTACCCAGAGGTACATCAGAAGGAAGATCTGGTGACTGTACCCAGGTACCTCAGAAGGAAGGCCGGTAACTGTACCCAGAGGTACCTCTGAAGGAAATTCTGGTGACTGTACCCATAGGTAGCTCAGAAGGAAGGCCTGGTGCCTATACCCAGGCGTATCTCCGAAGAAACGCCAGGTGACTGTACACAGAGGTACCACGGAAGGAAGGCCTGGTGACTGTACCCAGAGGTACCTCGGAAGGAATGCCTGGTGAGTACTCAGACATACCTAGGAAGAAAGGCCTGGTCACTGTACTCAGAGGTACCTCAGAAGAAAGACCTCGTGAGTGTACTCAGAGGTACCTCAGAAAGAAGACCTGGTGATTGTACCCAGAGGTACATCGGAAGGAAGGCCTGGTGACTGTACACATTAGTGCCTCGGACGAAGGCCTGGTGACTGTACCCAGAGGTACCTCAGAAGGAAGGCCTGGTGACTACCCAGAAGCACATCGGAAGAAAGGCCTGGTGACTGTACTCAGAGGTACCTCAGAAGAAAGACCTCGTGCCTGTACCCAGAGGTAGCTCAGAAGTAAGGCCTGGTGATTGTACCCAGAGGTACCTCGGAAGGAAGGCCTAGTGATCGTACCCAGAAGTACATCGGAAGGAAGGCCTGGTGACTGTACTCAGAGTTACCTAGGAAGGAAAGCCTGGTGACTCTACCCAGAGGTACCTCGGAAGGAAGCGATGGTGACTGTACCCAGAGGTACTTGGAAAAGAAGGCGAGGTGCGTGTACCCAGAGGTACCTCGTAAAAAGGGCTGGTGACTGTACCCAGACGTACCTCGGAAGCAAGGCCTGGTGACTGTACCCAGAGTTACCTCAGAAGGAAGGCCTGGTGACTGTACGCAGAGGTACCTGAGAAGGAAAGCCTGGTGACTGTACCCAGAAGTACCTCAGAAGGAAGGCCTGGTGACTGTACCCAGAGGTACCTCAGAAGAAAGACCTCGTGACTACCCAGACGTACCTCGAAAGAAAGGCCTGGTGCCTGTATTCAGAGGTACCTCAGAAGAAAGACCTCGTGACTGGACCCACAGAGACTTCAGAAGGAAGGCCTGGTGATTGTACCCAGAGGTACCTCGGAAGGAAGGTCTGGTGACTGTAACAAAAAGTACCTCGGAAGAAAGGCCTGGTGACTGCACCCAGAGGTACCTCGGAGGGAAGGCCTGGTGACTCTACCCAGAGTTACCTCGGAAGGAATCCCTGGTGAATACACCCAGAGGTACCTCGAAATGAAGGCTCGGTGACTGTTCCCAGAGGTACCTCGGAAGAAAGACCCGGTGACTGTACCCAGCGGTACATCTGAAGGAAGGCCTGATGACTGTACCAATAGGTACCTCGGAAGCAAGGCCTGGTGACTGTACTCAGAGGCACCTCGGACAGAAGACTGGGAACTTGACCCAGAGATACCTCAGAATGAAGGTCCGGTGACTTTACCTAGAGGTAAGTCGGAAGGAAGGCGTGGTGACTATACCGAGTGGTACCTCGGAAGGAAGGCCTGGTGACTGTACCCAGAAGTACCTCGGAAGGAAGGCGTGGTGACTATACCGAGTGGTACCTCGGAAGGAAGGCCTGGTGACTGTACCCAGAAGTACCTCGGAAGGAAGGCGTGGTGTCTGTACTCAGAGGTATCTCGGAAGGAAGGCCTGGGGACTTACCCAGAGTTACCTCAGAAGGAAGGCCTGGTGACTGTACCCAAAGGTACATCAGAAGGAAGGCCTGATGGCTGTACCCAGAGGTGCCTCAGAACGAAGGCCTGGTGACCGTACACAGAGGTACCTCGGACAGACAAACTGGTGACCGTACCCAGTGGTACCTCGGACTTAAGGCTTGGAGATCGTAAGCAGAGGTACCTGGGAAGGAAGGCCTGGTGACTGCACGCAGAGGTACCTCGGAAGGAAGGCCTGCTGACTGTACCCAGAAGTACCTCAGAAGGAAGGCCTGGTGACTGTACCCAGAGGTACCTCAGAAGAAAGACCTCGTGACTACCCAGACGTACCTCGAAAGAAAGGCCTGGTGCCTGTATTCAGAGGTACCTCAGAAGAAAGACCTCGTGACTGGAACCACAGAGACTTCAGAAGGAAGGCCTGGTGATTGTACCCAGAGGTACCTCGGAAGGAAGGTCTGGTGACTGTAACGAAAAGTACCTCGGAAGAAAGGCCTGGTGACTGCACCCAGAGGTACCTCGAAATGAAGGCCCGGTGACTGTTCCCAGAGGTACCTCGGAAGAAAGACCCGGTGACTGTACCCAGAGGTACTTCGGAAGGAAGGCCTGGTGACTGTACTCAGAGGTACCTCGGAAGGAAGGCCTGGTGACTGTACCCAGAGGCACCTCAGAAGGAAGGCATGGTGACTGTACCCAGAGGTACAACGGAAGGAAGGCCTGGTGACTACCCAGATGTATATCGGAAGAAAGGCCTGGTGACTGTACTCAGAGGTACCTCAGAAGAAAAACCTAGTGACTCTACCCAAAGGTACCTCAGAAGGAAGGCCTGGTGATTGTACCCAGAGTTATCTCGGAAGGACGGTCTCGTGACTATACCCAGAAATACCTCGGAAGAAAGGACTGGTGAGTGTACCCAGAGGTACCTCGAAAAGAAGGCCTGGTGACTGTACCCAGAGGTAACTCAGAAGGAAGGCCTGGTGCCTGTACCCAGAGCTAGCTCGGAAGAAAGGCATGCTGACTGTACCCAGAGGGACCTCAGACAGAAGGCAGGGTGACTGTACCCAGAAGTACCTCAGAAGGAAAGCCGGTGACTGTACCCAGCGGTACATCTGAAGGAAGGCCTGGTGACTGTACCCATAGGTACCTCAGAAGGAAACCCTGGTAACTGTACCCAGAGGTAACTCGTAAGAAAGGCTTGGTGAGTGTACCCAGAGGTACCTCGGAAAGAACGCCGGGTGACTGTACCCAGAGGTACCTCGGAAGGAAGGCCGGGTGACTGTACCCAGAAGCAACCCGGAAGGAAGGCCTGGTGACTGTACGGAGAGGAACCTCAGAAGAAAGACGTCGTGACTGTACCCAGAGGTACCTCCGAAGGAAGGGCCGGTGATTGTACCCAGAGGTACCTCGGAAGAAGGGCCTGGTGACTGTACCCAGAACTACCTCGGAAGAAAGGCCTTGTGACTGTACTCAGAGGTACCTCGGAAGGAATTCCTGGTGACTGTACAGAGGTACTTCGGAAGGAAGGCCTGGTGACTCTACCCAGAGTTACCTCGGAAGGAAGCGATGGTGACTGTACCCAGAGGTACCTCGGAAGGAATTCCTTGTGACTGTACCCAGAGGTACCTCGGAAGGAGGGCCTGGTGACTGTACCCAGAACTACCTCGGAAGAAAGGCCTTGTGACTGTACCCAGAGGTACCTCGGAAGGAATTCCTGGTGACTGTACACAGAGGTACCTCGGAAGGAAGGCCTGGGGACTCTACCCAGAGTTACCTCGGAAGGAAGCGATGGTGACTGTACCCAGAGGTACCTCGGAATGAAGGGCCGGTGATTGTACCCAGAGGTACCTCGGAAGGAAGGCCTGGTGACTGTACCCAGAGGTACCTCGGAAGGAAGGCCTGGTGACTGTACCCAAAGGTACCTCAATAGGAAGACCCGCTGCCTTTACGCAGAGGTACCTCAAAAGGAATGCCTGATGACTCTACCCAGAGCTACATCAGAAGGAAGATCTGGTGACTGTACCCAGGTACCTCAGAAGGAAGGCCGGTAACTGTACCCAGAGGTACCTCTGAAGGAAATTCTGGTGACTGTACCCATAGGTAGCTCAGAAGGAAGGCCTGGTGCCTATACCCAGGCGTATCTCCGAAGAAACGCCAGGTGACTGTACACAGAGGTACCACGGAAGGAAGGCCTGGTGACTGTACCCAGAGGTACCTCGGAAGGAATGCCTGGTGAGTACTCAGACATACCTAGGAAGAAAGGCCTGGTCACTGTACTCAGAGGTACCTCAGAAGAAAGACCTCGTGAGTGTACTCAGAGGTACCTCAGAAAGAAGACCTGGTGATTGTACCCAGAGGTACATCGGAAGGAAGGCCTGGTGACTGTACACATTAGTGCCTCGGACGAAGGCCTGGTGACTGTACCCAGAGGTACCTCAGAAGGAAGGCCTGGTGACGGTACCGAGAGGTACCTCGGAAGGAAGGCCTGGTGACTACCCAGAAGCACATCGGAAGAAAGGCCTGGTGACTGTACTCAGAGGTACCTCAGAAGAAAGACCTCGTGCCTGTACCCAGAGGTAGCTCAGAAGTAAGGCCTGGTGACTGTACCCAGAGGTACTTCGGAAGGAAGGCCTGGTGACTGTACTCAGAGTTACCTAGGAAGGAAGGCCTGGTGACTGTACCCAGAGTTACCTCAGAAGGAAGGCATGGTGACTGTACCCAGAGGTACAACGGAAGGAAGGCCTGGTGACTACCCAGATGTATATCGGAAGAAAGGCCTGGTGACTGTACTCAGAGGTACCTCGGAAGGAAGGTCTGGTGATTGTACCCAGAGGTACCTCGAAAGGAAGGCCTGGTGACTGTACTCAGAGTTACCTAGGAAGGAAAGCCTGGTGACTCTACCCAGAGGTACCTCGGAAGGAAGCGATGGTGACTGTACCCAGAGGTACTTGCAAAAGAAGGCGAGGTGCGTGTACCCAGAGTAACCTCGTAAAAAGGGCTGGTGACTGTACCCAGAGGTACCTCGGAAGGAAGGCCTGGTGACTGTACCCAGGGGTACCTCGGAAGCAAGGCCTGGTGACTGTACTCAGAGGCACCTTGGACAGAAGGACTGGGAACTTGACCCAGAGATACCTCAGAATGAAGGTCCGGTGACTTTACCTAGAGGTAAGTCGGAAGGAAGGCGTGGTGATTATACCGAGTGGTACCTGGGAAGGAAGGCCTGGTGACTGTACCCAGAGGTAACTCAGAAGGAAGACCTGGTGCCTGTACCCAGAGCTAGCTCGGAAGAAAGGAATGCTGACTGTACCCAGAGGGACCTCAGACAGAAGGCAGGGTGACTGTACCCAGAAGTACCTCAGAAGGAAAGCCGGTGACTGTACCCAGCGGTACATCTGAAGGAAGGCCTGGTGACTGTACCCATAGGTACCTCAGAAGGAAACCCTGGTGACTGTACCCAGAGGTAACTCGTAAGAAAGGCTTGGTGAGTGTACCCAGAGGTACCTCGGAAAGAACGCCGGGTGACTGTACCCAGAGGTACCTCGGAAGGAAGGCCGGGTGACTGTACCCAGAGGCAACCCGGAAGGAAGGCCTGGTGACTGTACGGAGAGGAACCTCAGAAGAAAGACGTCGTGACTGTACCCAGAGGTACCTCCGAAGGAAGGGCCGGTAATTGTACCCAGAGGTACCTCGGAAGAAGGGCCTGGTGACTGTACCCAGAACTACCTCGGAAGAAACGCCTTGTGACTGTACCCAGAGGTACCTCGGAAGGAATTCCTGGTGACTGTACACAGAGGTACTTCGGAAGGAAGGCCTGGTGACTCTACCCAGAGTTACCTCGGAAGGAAGCGATGGTGACTGTACCCAGAGGTACCTCGGAAGAAAGGACTGGTGAGTGTACCCAGAGGTACATCGAAAAGAATGCCTGGTGACTGTACCCAGAGGTAACTCAGAAGGAAGGCCTGGTGCCTGTACCCAGAGCTAGCTCGGAAGAAAGGCATGCTGACTGTACCCAGAGGGACCTCAGACAGAAGGCAGGGTGACTGTACCCAGAAGTACCTCAGAAGGAAAGCCGGTGACTGTACCCAGCGGTACATCTGAAGGAAGGCCTGGTGACTGTACCCATAGGTACCTCAGAAGGAAACCCTGGTGACTGTACCCAGAGGTAACTCGTAAGAAAGGCTTGGTGAGTGTACCCAGAGGTACCTCGGAAGGAAGGCCGGGTGACTGTACCCAGAGGCAACCCGGAAGGAAGGCCTGGTGACTGTACGGAGAGGAACCTCAGAAGAAAGACGTCGTGACTGTACCCAGAGGTACCTCCGAAGGAAGGGCCGGTGATTGTACCCAGAGGTAGCTCAGAAGTAAGGCCTGGTGACTGTACCCAGAGGTACTTCGGAAGGAAGGCCTGGTGACTGTACTCAGAGTTACCTAGGAAGGAAGGCCTGGTGACTGTACCCAGAGTTACCTCAGAAGGAAGGCATGGTGACTGTACCCAGAGGTACAACGGAAGGAAGGCCTGGTGACTACCCAGATGTATATCGGAAGAAAGGCCTGGTGACTGTACTCAGAGGTACCTCGGAAGGAAGGTCTGGTGATTGTACCCAGAGGTACCTCGAAAGGAAGGCCTGGTGACTGTACTCAGAGTTACCTAGGAAGGAAAGCCTGGTGACTCTACCCAGAGGTACCTCGGAAGGAAGCGATGGTGACTGTACCCAGAGGTACTTGCAAAAGAAGGCGAGGTGCGTGTACCCAGAGTAACCTCGTAAAAAGGGCTGGTGACTGTACCCAGAGGTACCTCGGAAGGAAGGCCTGGTGACTGTACCCAGGGGTACCTCGGAAGCAAGGCCTGGTGACTGTACTCAGAGGCACCTTGGACAGAAGGACTGGGAACTTGACCCAGAGATACCTCAGAATGAAGGTCCGGTGACTTTACCTAGAGGTAAGTCGGAAGGAAGGCGTGGTGATTATACCGAGTGGTACCTGGGAAGGAAGGCCTGGTGACTGTACCCAGAGGTAACTCAGAAGGAAGACCTGGTGCCTGTACCCAGAGCTAGCTCGGAAGAAAGGAATGCTGACTGTACCCAGAGGGACCTCAGACAGAAGGCAGGGTGACTGTACCCAGAAGTACCTCAGAAGGAAAGCCGGTGACTGTACCCAGCGGTACATCTGAAGGAAGGCCTGGTGACTGTACCCATAGGTACCTCAGAAGGAAACCCTGGTGACTGTACCCAGAGGTAACTCGTAAGAAAGGCTTGGTGAGTGTACCCAGAGGTACCTCGGAAAGAACGCCGGGTGACTGTACCCAGAGGTACCTCGGAAGGAAGGCCGGGTGACTGTACCCAGAGGCAACCCGGAAGGAAGGCCTGGTGACTGTACGGAGAGGAACCTCAGAAGAAAGACGTCGTGACTGTACCCAGAGGTACCTCCGAAGGAAGGGCCGGTAATTGTACCCAGAGGTACCTCGGAAGAAGGGCCTGGTGACTGTACCCAGAACTACCTCGGAAGAAACGCCTTGTGACTGTACCCAGAGGTACCTCGGAAGGAATTCCTGGTGACTGTACACAGAGGTACTTCGGAAGGAAGGCCTGGTGACTCTACCCAGAGTTACCTCGGAAGGAAGCGATGGTGACTGTACCCAGAGGTACCTCGGAAGAAAGGACTGGTGAGTGTACCCAGAGGTACATCGAAAAGAATGCCTGGTGACTGTACCCAGAGGTAACTCAGAAGGAAGGCCTGGTGCCTGTACCCAGAGCTAGCTCGGAAGAAAGGCATGCTGACTGTACCCAGAGGGACCTCAGACAGAAGGCAGGGTGACTGTACCCAGAAGTACCTCAGAAGGAAAGCCGGTGACTGTACCCAGCGGTACATCTGAAGGAAGGCCTGGTGACTGTACCCATAGGTACCTCAGAAGGAAACCCTGGTGACTGTACCCAGAGGAAACTCGTAAGAAAGGCTTGGTGAGTGTACCCAGAGGTACCTCGGAAAGAACGCCGGGTGACTGTACCCAGAGGTACCTCGGAAGGAAGGCCGGGTGACTGTACCCAGAGGCAACCCGGAAGGAAGGCCTGGTGACTGTACTCAGAGGTACCTCAGAAGAAAGACCTCGTGCCTGTACCCAGAGGTAGCTCAGAAGTAAGGCCTGGTGATTGTACCCAGAGGTACCTCGGAAGGTAGGCCTAGTGATCGTACCCAGAAGTACATCGGAAGGAAGGCCTGGTGACTGTACTCAGAGTTACCTAGGAAGGAAAGCCTGGTGACTCTACCCAGAGGTACCTCGGAAGGAAACGATGGTGACTGTACCCAGAGGTACTTCGAAAAGAAGGCGAGGTGCGTGTACCCAGAGGTACCTCGTAAAAAGGGCTGGTGACTGTACCCAGAGGTACCTCGGAAGCAAGGCCTGGTGACTGTACCCAGAGTTACCTCAGAAGGAAGGCCTGGTGACTGTACCCAGAGGTACCTCGGAAGGAAGGCCTGCTGACTGTACCCAGAAGTACCTCAGAAGGAAGGCCTGGTGACTGTACCCAGAGGTACCTCAGAAGAAAGACCTCGTGACTACCCAGACGTACCTCGAAAGAAAGGCCTGGTGCCTGTATTCAGAGGTACCTCAGAAGAAAGACCTCGTGACTGGACCCACAGAGACTTCAGAAGGAAGGCCTGGTGATTGTACCCAGAGGTACCTCGGAAGGAAGGTCTGGTGACTGTAACAAAAAGTACCTCGGAAGAAAGGCCTGGTGACTGTACCCAGAGGTACCTCGGAAGAAATCCCTGGTGACTGCACCCAGAGGTACCTCGAAATGAAGGTCCGGTGACTGTTCCCAGAGGTACCTCGGAAGAAAGACCCGGTGACTGTACCCAGAGGTACTTCGGAAGGAAGGCCTGGTGACTGTACTCAGAGGTACCTCGGAAGGAAGGCCTGGTGACTGTACCCAGAGGCACCTCAGAAGGAAGGCATGGTGACTGTACCCAGAGGTACAACGGAAGGAAGGCCTGGTGACTACCCAGATGTATATCGGAAGAAAGGCCTGGTGAGTGTACTCAGAGGTACCTCAGAAGAAAAACCTCGTGACTCCAGCCAAAGGTACCTCAGAAGGAAGTCCTGGTGATTGTACCCAGAGTTATCTCGGAAGGACGGTCTCGTGACTATTCCCAGAAATACCTCGGAAGAAAGGACTGGTGAGTGTACCCAGAGGTACCTCGAAAAGAAAGCCTGGTGACTGTACCCAGAGGTAACTCAGAAGGAAGGCCTGGTGCCTGTACCCAGAGCTAGCTCGGAAGAAAGGCATGCTGACTGTACCCAGAGGGACCTCAGACAGAAGGCAGGGTGACTGTACCCAGAAGTACCTCAGAAGGAAAGCCGGTGACTGTACCCAGCGGTACATCTGAAGGAAGGCCTGGTGACTGTACCCATAGGTACCTCAGAAGGAAACCCTGGTGACTGTACCCAGAGGTAACTCGTAAGAAAGGCTTGGTGAGTGTACCCAGAGGTACCTCGGAAGGAAGGCCGGGTGACTGTACCCAGAGGCAACCCGGAAGGAAGGCCTGGTGACTGTACGGAGAGGAACCTCAGAAGAAAGACGTCGTGACTGTAACCAGAGGTACCTCTGAAGGAAGGGCCGGTGATTGTACCCAGAGGTACCTCGGAAGAAGGGCCTGGTGACTGTACCCAGAACTACCTCGGAAGAAAGGCCTGGTGACTGTACCCAGAGTTACCTTAGAAGGAAGGCCTGGTGACTGTACCCAGAGTTACCTGGGAAGGAAAGCCTGGTGACTGTACCCAGAGGTACCTCGGAAGGAAGGCGTGGTGTCTGTACTGAGAGGTATCTCGGAAGGAAGGCCTGGGGACTTTACCCAGAGTTACCTCAGAAGGAAGGCCTGGTGACTGTACCCAAAGGTACATCAGAAGGAAGGCCTGATGGCTGTACCCAGAGGTGCCTCAGAACGAAGGCCTGGTGACCGTACACAGAGGTACCTCGGACAGACAAACTGGTGACCGTACCCAGTGGTACCTCGGAATTAAGGCTTGGAGATCGTAAGCAGAGGTACCTGGGAAGGAAGGCCTGGTGACTGCACGCAGAGGTACCTCGGAAGGAAGGCCTGATAACTGTACCCAGAAGTACCTCAGAAGGAAGGCCTGGTGACTGTACCCAGAGGTACCTCAGAAGAAAGACCTCGTGACTACCCAGACGTACCTTGAAAGAAAGGCCTGGTGCCTGTATTCAGAGGTACCTCAGAAGAAAGACCTCGTGACTGGAACCACAGAGACTTCAGAAGGAAGGCCTGGTGATTGTACCCAGAGGTACCTCGGAAGGAAGGTCTGGTGACTGTAACAAAAAGTACCTCGGAAGAAAGGCCTGGTGACTGTACCCAGAGGTACCTCGGAAGAAATCCCTGGTGACTGCACCCAGAGGTACCTCGAAATGAAGGTCCGGTGACTGTTCCCAGAGGTACCTCTGAAGAAAGACCCGGTGACTGTACCCAGAGGTACTTCGGAAGGAAGGCCTGGTGACTGTACTCAGAGGTACCTCGGAAGGAAGGCCTGGTGACTGTACCCAGAGGCACCTCAGAAGGAAGGCATGGTGACTGTACCCAGAGGTACAACGGAAGGAAGGCCTGGTGACTACCCAGATGTATATCGGAAGAAAGGCCTGGTGAGTGTACTCAGAGGTACCTCAGAAGAAAAACCTCGTGACTCCAGCCAAAGGTACCTCAGAAGGAAGGCCTGGTGATTGTACCCAGAGTTATCTCGGAAGGACGGTCTCGTGACTATACCCAGAAATACCTCGGAAGAAAGGACTGGTGAGTGTACCCAGAGGTACCTCGGAAGGAAGCCCTGGTGACTGTACCCAGAGGTAACTCAGAAGGAAGACCTGGTGCCTGTACCCAGAGCTAGCTCGGAAGAAAGGCATGCTGACTGTACCCAGAGGGACCTCAGACAGAAGGCAGGGTGACTGTACCCAGAAGTACCTCAGAAGGAAAGCCGGTGACTGTACCCAGCGGTACATCTGAAGGAAGGCCTGGTGACTGTACCCATAGGTACCTCAGAAGGAAACCCTGGTGACTGTACCCAGAGGTAACTCGTAAGAAAGGCTTGGTGAGTGTACCCAGAGGTACCTCGGAAGGAGGGCCTGGTGACTGTACCCAGAACTACCTCGGAAGAAAGGCCTTGTGACTGTACCCAGAGGTACCTCGGAAGGAATTCCTGGTGACTGTACACAGAGGTACCTCAGAAGGAAGGCCTGGTGACTGTACCCAGAGGTACATCAGAAGAAAGACCTCGTGACTACCCAGACGTACCTCGAAAGAAAGGCCTGGTGCCTGTATTCAGAGGTACCTCAGAAGAAAGACCTCGTGACTGGACCCACAGAGACTTCAGAAGGAAGGCCTGGTGATTGTACCCAGAGGTACCTCGGAAGGAAGGTCTGGTGAGTGTAACAAAAAGTACCTCGGAAGAAAGGCCTGGTGACTGTACCCAGAGGTACCTTGGAAGGAATCCCTGGTGACTGCACCCAGAGGTACCTCGAAATGAAGGCCCGGTGACTGTTCCCAGAGGTACCTCGGAAGAAAGACCCGGTGACTGTACCCAGAGGTACTTCGGAAGGAAGGCCTGGTGACTGTACTCAGAGGTACCTCGGAAGGAAGGCCTGGTGACTGTACCCAGAGGCACCTCAGAAGGAAGGCATGGTGACTGTACCCAGAGGTACAACGGAAGGAAGGCCTGGTGACTACCCAGATGTATATCGGAAGAAAGGCCTGGTGACTGTACTCAGAGGTACCTCAGAAGAAAAACCTCGTGACTCCAGCCAAAGGTACCTCAGAAGGAAGGCCTGGTGATTGTACCCAAAGGTACCTCAATAGGAAGACCCGCTGCCTTTACGCAGAGGCACCTCAGAAGGAAGGCCTGATGACTCTACCCAGAAGTACAGCAGAAGGAAGATCTGGTGACTGTACCCAGGTACCTCAGAAGGAAGGCCGGTAACTGTACCCAGAGGTACCTCTGAAGGAAATTCTGGTGACTGTACCCACAGGTAGCTCAGAAGGAAGGCCTGGTGACTATACCCAGGCGTATCTCCGAAGAAACGCCAGGTGACTGTACACAGAGGTACCACGGAAGGAAGGCCTGGTGACTGTACCCAGAGGTACCTCGGAAGGAATTCCTGGTGAGTACTCAGACATACCTAGGAAGAAAGGCCTGGTCACTGTACTCAGAGGTACCTGAGAAGAAAGACCTCGTGAGTGTACTCAGAGGTACCTCAGAAAGAAGGCCTGGTGATTGTACCCAGAGGTACATCGGAAGGAAGGCCTGGTGACTGTACGCATTAGTGCCTCGGACGGAGGCCTGGTGACTGTACCCAGAGGTACCTCAGAAGGAAGGCCTGGTGACTGTACCGAGAGGTATCTCGGAAGGAAGGCCTGGTGACTACCCAGAAGCACATCGGAAGAAAGGCCTGGTGACTGTACTCAGAGGTACCTCAGAAGAAAGACCTCGTGACTGTACCCAGAGGTACCTCAGAAGTAAGGCCTGGTGATTGTACCCAGAGGTACCTCGGAAGGAAGGCCTAGTGATCGTACCCAGAAGTACATCGGAATGAAGGCCTGGTGACTGTACTCAGAGTTACCTAGGAAGGAAAGCCTGGTGACTCTACCCAGAGGTACCTCGGAAGGAAGCGATGGTGACTGTACCCAGAGGTACTTGGAAAAGAAGGCGAGGTGCGTGTACCCAGAGTTACCTCGTAAAAAGGGCTGGTGACTGTACCCAGAGGTACCTCGGAAGGAAGGCCTGGTGACTGTACCCAGAGGTACCTCGGAAGCAAGGCCTGGTGACTGTACCCAGAGTTACCTCAGAAGGAAGGCCTGGTGACTGTACCCAGAGGTACCTGAGAAGGAAAGCCTGGTGACTGTACCCAGAAGTACCTCGGAAGGAAGGCGTGGTGTCTGTACTCAGAGGTATCTCGGAAGGAAGGCCTGGGGACTTTACCCAGAGTTACCTCAGAAGGAAGGCCTGGTGACTGTACCCAAAGGTACATCAGAAGGAAGGCCTGATGGCTGTACCCAGAGGTGCCTCAGAACGAAGGCCTGGTGACCGTACACAGAGGTACCTCGGACAGACAAACTGGTGACCGTACCCAGTGGTACCTCGGAATTAAGGCTTGGAGATCGTAAGCAGAGGTACCTGGGAAGGAAGGCCTGGTGACTGCACGCAGAGGTACCTCGGAAGGAAGGCCTGCTGACTGTACCCAGAAGTACCTCAGAAGGAAGGCCTGGTGACTGTACCCAGAGGTACCTCAGAAGAAAGACCTCGTGACTACCCAGACGTACCTCGAAAGAAAGGCCTGGTGCCTGTATTCAGAGGTACCTCAGAAGAAAGACCTCGTGACTGGACCCACAGAGACTTCAGAAGGAAGGCCTGGTGATTGTACCCAGAGGTACCTCGGAAGGAAGGTCTGGTGACTGTAACGAAAAGTACCTCGGAAGAAAGGCCTGGTGACTGCACCCAGAGGTACATCGAAATGAAGGCCCGGTGACTGTTCCCAGAGGTACCTCGGAAGAAAGACCCGGTGACTGTACCCAGAGGTACTTCGGAAGGAAGGCCTGGTGACTGTACTCAGAGGTACCTCGGAAGGAAGGCCTGGTGACTGTACCCAGAGGCACCTCAGAAAGAAGGCATGGTGACTGTACCCAGAGGTACAACGGAAGGAAGGCCTGGTGACTACCCAGATGTATATCGGAAGAAAGGCCTGGTGACTGTACTCAGAGGTACCTCAGAAGAAAAACCTCGTGACTCTACCCAAAGGTACCTCAGAAGGAAGGCCTGGTGATTGTACCCAGAGTTATCTCGGAAGGACGGTCTCGTGACTATACCCATAAATACCTTGGAAGAAAGGACTGGTGAGTGTACCCAGAGGTACCTCGAAAAGAAGGCCTGGTGACTGTACCCAGAGGTAACTCAGAAGGAAGGCCTGGTGCCTGTACCCAGAGCTAGCTCGGAAGAAAGGCATGCTGACTGTACCCAGAGGGACCTCAGACAGAAGGCAGGGTGACTGTACCCAGAAGTACCTCAGAAGGAAAGCCGGTGACTGTACCCAGCGGTACATCTGAAGGAAGGCCTGGTGACTGTACCCATAGGTACCTCAGAAGGAAACCCTGGTGACTGTACCCAGAGGTAACTCGTAAGAAAGGCTTGGTGAGTGTACCCAGAGGTACCTCGGAAAGAACGCCGGGTGACTGTACCCAGAGGTACCTCGGAAGGAAGGCCGGGTGACTGTACCCAGAGGCAACCCGGAAGGAGGGCCTGGTGACTGTACGGAGAGGAACCTCAGAAGAAAGACGTCGTGACTGTACCCAGAGGTACCTCCGAAGGAAGGGCCGGTGATTGTACCCAGAGGTACCTCGGAAGAAGGGTGTGGTGACTGTACCCAGAACTACCTCGGAAGAAAGGCCTTGTGACTGTACCCAGAGGTACCTCGGAAGGAATTCCTGGTGACTGTACAGAGGTACTTCGGAAGGAAGGCCTGGTGACTCTACCCAGAGTTACCTCGGAAGGAAGCGATGGTGACTGTACCCAGAGGTACCGCGGAAGGAATTCCTGGTGACTGTACCCAGAGGTACCTCGGAAGGAGGGCCTGGTGACTGTACCCAGAACTACCTCGGAAGAAAGGCCTTGTGACTGTACCCAGAGGTACCTCGGAAGGAAGGCCTGGTGACTCTACCCAGAGTTACCTCGGAAGGAAGCGATGGTGACTGTACCCAGAGGTACCTCGGAAGGAAGGCCTGGTGACTGTACCCAGAACTACCTCGGAAGAAAGGCCTGGTGACTGTACCCAGAGGTACCTGGGACGGAATGCCTGGTGACAGTACTCAAGGTACCTCAGAAGGAAAGCCTGGTGAATGTACGCAGAGGTACCTCGTAAGAAATGCCTGGTGACTGTACCGAGAGATGCCTCGGAAGGAAGGCCTGGTGACTGTACCCAGAGGTACCTCGGAAGGAAGGCCTGGTGACTGTACCCAAAGGTACCTCAATAGGAAGACCCGCTGCCTTTACGCAGAGGTACCTCAGAAGGAAGGCCTGATGACTCTACCCAGAGGTACATCAGAAGGAAGATCTGGTGACTGTACCCAGGTACCTCAGAAGGAAGGCCGGTAACTGTACCCAGAGGTACCTCTGAAGGAAATTCTGGTGACTGTACCCATAGGTACCTCAGAAGGAAGACCTGGTGACTATACCCAGGCGTATCTCCGAAGAAACGCCGGGTGACTGTACACAGAGGTACCACGGAAGGAAGGCCTAGTGATCGTACCCAGAAGTACATCGGAAGGAAGGCCTGGTGACTGTACTCAGAGTTACCTAGGAAGGAAGGCCTGGTGACTGTACTCAGAGTTACCCAGGAAGGAAAGCCTGGTGACTCTACCCAGAGGTACCTCGGAAGGAAGCGATGGTGACTGTACCCAGAGGTACTTGGAAAAGAAGGCGAGGTGCGTGTACCCAGAGTTACCTCGTGAAAAGGGCTGGTGACTGTACCCAGAGGTACCTCGGAAGGAAGGCCTGGTGACTGTACCCAGAGGTACCTCGGAAGCAAGGCCTGGTGACTGTACTCAGAGGCACCTCGGACAGAAGGACTGGGAACTTGACCCAGAGATACCTCAGAATGAAGGTCCGGTGACTTTACCTAGAGGTAAGTCGGAAGGAAGGCGTGGTGACTATACCCAGTGGTACCTCGGAAGGAAGGCCTGGTGACTGTACCCAGAGGTACCTGGGAAGGAAAGCCTGGTGACTGTACCCAGAGGTACCTCGGAAGGAAGGCGTGGTGTCTGTACTCAGAGGTATCTCGGAAGGAAGGCCTGGGGACTTTACCCAGAGTTACCTCAGAAGGAAGGCCTGGTGACTGTACCCAAAGGTACATCAGAAGGAAGGCCTGATGGCTGTACCCAGAGGTGCCTCAGAACGAAGGCCTGGTGACCGTACACAGAGGTACCTCGGACAGACAAACTGGTGACCGTACCCAGTGGTACCTCGGAATTAAGGCTTGGAGATCGTAAGCAGAGGTACCTGGGAAGGAAGGCCTGGTGACTGCACGCAGAGGTACCTCGGAAGGAAGGCCTGCTGACTGTACCCAGAAGTACCTCAGAAGGAAGGCCTGGTGACTGTACCCAGAGGTACCTCAGAAGAAAGACCTCGTGACTACCCAGACGTACCTCGAAAGAAAGGCCTGGTGCCTGTATTCAGAGGTACCTCAGAAGAAAGACCTCGTGACTGGACCCACAGAGACTTCAGAAGGAAGGCCTGGTGATTGTACCCAGAGGTACCTCGGAAGGAAGGTCTGGTGACTGTAACGAAAAGTACCTCGGAAGAAAGGCCTGGTGACTGCACCCAGAGGTACCTCGAAATGAAGGCCCGGTGACTGTTCCCAGAGGTACCTCGGAAGAAAGACCCGGTGACTGTACCCAGAGGTACTTCGGAAGGAAGGCCTGGTGACTGTACCCAGAGGCACCTCGGAAAGAAGGCATGGTGACTGTACCCAGAGGCACCTCAGAAGGAAGGCATGGTGACTGTACCCAGAGGTACAACGGAAGGAAGGCCTGGTGACTACCCAGATGTATATCGGAAGAAAGGCCTGGTGACTGTACTCAGAGGTACCTCAGAAGAAACACCTCGTGACTCTACCCAGAGGTACCTCAGAAGGAACGCCTGGTGATTGTACCCAGACTTATCTCGGAAGGACGGCCTCGTGACTATACCCAGAAATACCTCGGAAGAAAGGACTGGTGAGTGTACCCAGAGGTACCTCGAAAAGAAGGCCTGGTGACTGTACCCAGAGGTAACTCAGAAGGAAGGCCTGGTGCCTGTACCCAGAGCTAGCTCGGAAGAAAGGCATGCTGACTGTACCCAGAGGGACCTCAGACAGAAGGCAGGGTGACTGTACCCAGAAGTACCTCAGAAGGAAAGCCGGTGACTGTACCCAGCGGTACATCTGAAGGAAGGCCTGGTGACTGTACCCATAGGTACCTCAGAAGGAAACCCTGGTGACTGTACCCAGAGGTAACTCGTAAGAAAGGCTTGGGGAGTGTACCCAGAGGTACCTCGGAAAGAACGCCGGGTGACTGTACCCAGAGGTACCTCGGAAGGAAGGCCGGGTGACTGTACCCAGAGGCAACCCGGAAGGAAGGCCTGGTGACTGTACGGAGAGGAACCTCAGAAGAAAGACGTCGTGACTGTACCCAGAGGTACCTCTGAAGGAAGGGCCGGTGATTGTACCCAGAGGTACCTCGGAAGAAGGGCCTGGTGACTGTACCCAGAGGTACCTCGGAAGGAGGGCCTGGTGACTGTACCCAGAACTACCTCGGAAGAAAGGCCTTGTAACTGTACCCAGAGGTACCTCGGAAGGAATTCCTGGTGACTATACACAGAGGTACCTTGGAAGGAAGGCCTGGTGACTCTACCCAGAGTTACCTCGGAAGGAAGCGATGGTGACTGTACCCAGAGTTACCTCGGAATGAAGGCCCGGTGATTGTACCCAGAGGTACCTCGGAAGGAAGGCCTGGTGACTGTACCCAGAGGTACCTCGGAAGGAAGGCCTGGTGACTGTACCCAGAGGTACCTGGGATGGAATGCCTGGTGACAGTACTCAAGGTACCTCAGAAGGAAAGCCTGGTGAATGTACGCAGAGGTACCTCGTAAGAAATGCCTGGTGACTCTACCGAGAGATGCGTCGGAAGGAAGGCCTGGTGACTGTACCCAGAGGTACCTCGGAAGGAAGGCCTGGTGACTGTACCCAAAGGTACCTCAATAGGAAGACCCGCTGCCTTTACGCAGAGGTACCTCAGAAGGAAGGCCTGATGACTCTACCCAGAGGTACATCAGAAGGAAGATCTGGTGACTGTACCCAGGTACCTCAGAAGGAAGGCCGGTAACTGTACCCAGAGGTACCTCTGAAGGAAATTCTGGTGACTGTACCCATAGGTAGCTCAGAAGGAAGGCCTGGTGACTTTACCCAGGCGTATCTCCGAAGAAACGCCAGGTGACTGTACACAGAGGTACCACGGAAGGAAGGCCTGGTGACTGTACCCAGAGGTACCTCGGAAGGAATGCCTGGTGAGTACTCAGACATACCTAGGAAGAAAGGCCTGGTCACTGTACTCAGAGGTACCTCAGAAGAAAGACCTCGTGAGTGTACTCAGAGGTACCTCAGAAAGAAGGCCTGGTGATTGTACCCAGAGGTACATCGGAAGGAAGGCCTGGTGACTGTACACATTAGTGCCTCGGACGGAGGCCTGGTGACTGTACCCAGAGGTACCTCAGAAGGAAGGCCTGGTGACTGTACCGAGAGGTACCTCGGAAGGAAGGCCTGGTGACTACCCAGAAGCACATCGGAAGAAAGGCCTGGTGACTGTACTCAGAGGTACCTCAGAAGAAAGACCTCGTGCCTGTACCCAGAGGTAGCTCAGAAGTAAGGCCTGGTGATTGTACCCAGAGGTACCTCGGAAGGAAGGCCTAGTGATCGTACCCAGAAGTACATCGGAAGGAAGGCCTGGTGACTGTACTCAGAGTTACCTAGGAAGGAAAGCCTGGTGACTCTACCCAGAGGTACCTCGGAAGGAAGCGATGGTGACTGTACCCAGAGGTACTTGGAAAAGAAGGCGAGGTGCGTGTACCCAGAGGTACCTCGTAAAAAGGGCTGGTGACTGTACCCAGAGGTACCTCGGAAGGAAGGCCTGGTGACTGTACCCAGAGGTACCTCGGAAGCAAGGCCTGGTGACTGTACCCAGAGTTACCTCAGAAGGAAGGCCTGGTGACTGTACCCAGAGGTACCTGAGAAGGAAAGCCTGGTGACTGTACCCAGAAGTACCTCGGAAGGAAGGCGTGGTGTCTGTACTCAGAGGTAGCTCGGAAGGAAGGCCTGGGGACTTTACCCAGAGTTACCTCAGAAGGAAGGCCTGGTGACTGTACCCAAAGGTACATCAGAAGGAAGGCCTGATGGCTGTACCCAGAGGTGCCTCAGAACGAAGGCCTGGTGACTGTACACAGAGGTACCTCGGACAGACAAACTGGTGACTGTACCCAGTGGTACCTCGGAATTAAGGCTTGGAGATCGTAAGCAGAGGTACCTGGGAAGGAAGGCCTGGTGACTGCACGCAGAGGTACCTCGGAAGGAAGGCCTGATAACTGTACCCAGAAGTACCTCAGAAGGAAGGCCTGGTGACTGTACCCAGAGGTACCTCAGAAGAAAGACCTCGTGACTACCCAGACGTACCTCGAAAGAAAGGCCTGGTGCCTGTATTCAGAGGTACCTCAGAAGAAAGACCTCGTGACTGGACCCACAGAGACTTCAGAAGGAAGGCCTGGTGATTGTACCCAGAGGTACCTCGGAAGGAAGGTCTGGTGACTGTAACGAAAAGTACCTCGGAAGAAGGCCTGGTGACTGCACCCAGAGGTACCTCGAAATGAAGGCCCGGTGACTGTTCCCAGAGGTACCTCGGAAGAAAGACCCGGTGACTGTACCCAGAGGTACTTCGGAAGGAAGGCCTGGTGACTGTACTCAGAGGTACCTCGGAAGGAAGGCCTGGTGACTGTACCCAGAGGCACCTCAGAAGGAAGGCATGGTGACTGTACCCAGAGGTACAACGGAAGGAAGGCCTGGTGACTACCCAGATGTATATCGGAAGAAAGGCCTGGTGACTGTACTCAGAGGTACCTCAGAAGAAAAACCTCGTGACTCTACCCAAAGGTACCTCAGAAGGAAGGCCTGGTGATTGTACCCAGAGTTATCTCGGAAGGACGGTCTCGTGACTATACTCAGAAATACCTCGGAAGAAAGGACTGGTGAGTGTACCCAGAGGTACCTCGAAAAGAAGGCCTGGTGACTGTACCCAGAGGTAACTCAGAAGGAAGGCCTGGTGCCTGTACCCAGAGCTAGCTCGGACGAAAGGCATGCTGACTGTACCCAGAGGGACCTCAGACAGAAGGCAGGGTGACTGTACCCAGAAGTACCTCAGAAGGAAAGCCGGTGACTGTACCCAGCGGTACATCTGAAGGAAGGCCTGGTGACTGTACCCATAGGTACCTCAGAAGGAAACCCTGGTGACTGTACCCAGAGGTAACTCGTAAGAAAGGCTTGGTGAGTGTACCCAGAGGTACCTCGGAAGGAAGGCCGGGTGACTGTACCCAGGGGCAACCCGGAAGGAAGGCCTGGTGATTGTACGGAGAGGAACCTCAGAAGAAAGACGTCGTGACTGTACCCAGAGGTACCTCCGAAGGAAGGGCCGGTGATTGTACCCAGAGGTACCTCGGAAGAAGGGCCTTGTGACTGTACCCAGAGGTACCTCGGAAGGAGGGCCTGGTGACTGTACCCAGAACTACCTCGGAAGAAAGGCCTTGTGACTGTACCCAGAGGTACCTCGGAAGGAATTCCTGGTGACTGTACAGAGGTATTTCGGAAGGAAGGCCTGGTGACTCTACCCAGATTTACCTCGGAAGGAAGCGATGGTGACTGTACCCAGAGGTACCTCGGAATGAAGGCCCAGTGATTGTACCCAGAGGTACCTCGGAAGGAAGGCCTGGTGACTGTACCCAGAGGTACCTCGGAAGGAAGGCCTGGTGACTGTACCCAAAGGTACCTAAATAGGAAGACCCGCTGCCTTTACGCAGAGGTACCTCAGAAGGAAGGCCTGATGACTCTACCCAGAGGTACATCAGAAGGAAGATCTGGTGACTGTACCCAGGTACCTCAGAAGGAAGGCCGGTAACTGTACCCAGCGGTACATCTGAAGGAAGGCCTGGTGACTGTACCCATAGGTACCTCAGAAGGAAACCCTGGTGACTGTACCCAGAGGTATCTCGAAAGAAAGGCTTGGTGAGTGTGCCCAGAGGTACCTCGGAAAGAACGCCGGGTGACTGTACCCAGAGGTACCTCGGAAGGAAGGCCGGGTGACTGTACCCAGAGGCGACCCGGAAGGAGGGCCTGGTGACTGTACGGAGAGGAACCTCAGAAGAAAGACGTCGTGACTGTACCCAGAGGTACCTCCGAAGGAAGGGCCGGTGATTGTACCCAGAGGTACCTCGGAAGAAGGGTGTGGTGACTGTACCCAGAACTACCTCGGAAGAAAGGCCTTGTGACTGTACCCAGAGGTACCTCGGAAGGAATTCCTGGTGACTGTACAGAGGTACTTCGGAAGGAAGGCCTGGTGACTCTACCCAGAGTTACCTCGGAAGGAAGCGATGGTGACTGTATCCAGAGGTACCGCGGAAGGAATTCCTGGTGACTGTACCCAGAGGTACCTCGGAAGGAGGGCCTGGTGACTGTACCCAGAACTACCTCGGAAGAAAGGCCTTGTGACTGTACCCAGAGGTACCTCGGAAGGAAGGCCTGGTGACTCTACCCAGAGTTACCTCGGAAGGAAGCGATGGTGACTGTACCCAGAGGTACCTCGGAAGGAAGGCCTGGTGACTGTACCCAGAACTACCTCGGAAGAAAGGCCTGGTGACTGTACCCAGAGGTACCTGGGATGGAATGCCTGGTGACAGTACTCAAGGTACCTCAGAAGGAAAGCCTGGTGAATGTACGCAGAGGTACCTCGTAAGAAATGCCTGGTGACTGTACCGAGAGATGCCTCGGAAGGAAGGCCTGGTGACTGTACCCAGAGGTACCTCGGAAGGAAGGCCTGGTGACTGTACCCAAAGGTACCTCAATAGGAAGACCCGCTGCCTTTACGCAGAGGTACCTCAGAAGGAAGGCCTGATGACTCTACCCAGAGGTACATCAGAAGGAAGATCTGGTGACTGTACCCAGGTACCTCAGAAGGAAGGCCGGTAACTGTACCCAGAGGTACCTCTGAAGGAAATTCTGGTGACTGTACCCATAGGTACCTCAGAAGGAAGACCTGGTGACTATACCCAGGCGTATCTCCGAAGAAACGCCGGGTGACTGTACACAGAGGTACCACGGAAGGAAGGCCTAGTGATCGTACCCAGAAGTACATCGGAAGGAAGGCCTGGTGACTGTACTCAGAGTTACCTAGGAAGGAAGGCCTGGTGACTGTACTCAGAGTTACCCAGGAAGGAAAGCCTGGTGACTCTACCCAGAGGTACCTCGGAAGGAAGCGATGGTGACTGTACCCAGAGGTACTTGGAAAAGAAGGCGAGGTGCGTGTACCCAGAGTTACCTCGTAAAAAGGGCTGGTAACTGTACCCAGAGGTACCTCGGAAGGAAGGCCTGGTGACTGTACCCAGAGGTACCTCGGAAGCAAGGCCTGGTGACTGTACTCAGAGGCACCTCGGACAGAAGGACTGGGAACTTGACCCAGAGATACCTCAGAATGAAGGTCCGGTGACTTTACCTAGAGGTAAGTCGGAAGGAAGGCGTGGTGACTATACCCAGTGGTACCTCGGAAGGAAGGCCTGGTGACTGTACCCAGAGGTACCTGGGAAGGAAAGCCTGGTGACTGTACCCAGAAGTACCTCGGAAGGAAGGCGTGGTGTCTGTACTCAGAGGTATCTCGGAAGGAAGGCCTGGGGACTTTACCCAGAGTTACCTCAGAAGGAAGGCCTGGTGACTGTACCCAAAGGTACATCAGAAGGAAGGCCTGATGGCTGTACCCAGAGGTGCCTCAGAACGAAGGCCTGGTGACCGTACACAGAGGTACCTCGGACAGACAAACTGGTGACCGTACCCAGTGGTACCTCGGAATTAAGGCTTGGAGATCGTAAGCAGAGGTACCTGGGAAGGAAGGCCTGGTGACTGCACGCAGAGGTACCTCGGAAGGAAGGCCTGCTGACTGTACCCAGAAGTACCTCAGAAGGAAGGCCTGGTGACTGTACCCAGAGGTACCTCAGAAGAAAGACCTCGTGACTACCCAGACGTACCTCGAAAGAAAGGCCTGGTGCCTGTATTCAGAGGTACCTCAGAAGAAAGACCTCGTGACTGGAACCACAGAGACTTCAGAAGGAAGGCCTGGTGATTGTACCCAGAGGTACCTCGGAAGGAAGGTCTGGTGACTGTAACGAAAAGTACCTCGGAAGAAAGGCCTGGTGACTGCACCCAGAGGTACCTCGAAATGAAGGCCCGGTGACTGTTCCCAGAGGTACCTCGGAAGAAAGACCCGGTGACTGTACCCAGAGGTAATTCGGAAGGAAGGCCTGGTGACTGTACTCAGAGGTACCTCGGAAGGAAGGCCTGGTGACTGTACCCAGAGGCACCTCAGAAGGAAGGCATGGTGACTGTACCCAGAGGTACAACGGAAGGAAGGCCTGGTGACTACCCAGATGTATATCGGAAGAAAGGCCTGGTGACTGTACTCAGAGGTACCTCAGAAGAAACACCTCGTGACTCTACCCAGAGGTACCTCAGAAGGAACGCCTGGTGATTGTACCCAGACTTATCTCGGAAGGACGGCCTCGTGACTATACCCAGAAATACCTCGGAAGAAAGGACTGGTGAGTGTACCCAGAGGTACCTCGAAAAGAAGGCCTGGTGACTGTACCCAGAGGTAACTCAGAAGGAAGGCCTGGTGCCTGTACCCAGAGCTAGCTCGGAAGAAAGGCATGCTGACTGTACCCAGAGGGACCTCAGACAGAAGGCAGGGTGACTGTACCCAGAAGTACCTCAGAAGGAAAGCCGGTGACTGTACCCAGCGGTACATCTGAAGGAAGGCCTGGTGACTGTACCCATAGGTACCTCAGAAGGAAACCCTGGTGACTGTACCCAGAGGTAACTCGTAAGAAAGGCTTGGTGAGTGTACCCAGAGGTACCTCGGAAAGAACGCCGGGTGACTGTACCCAGAGGTACCTCGGAAGGAAGGCCTGGTGACTGTACCCAGAGGCAACCCGGAAGGAAGGCCTGGTGACTGTACGGAGAGGAACCTCAGAAGAAAGACGTCGTGACTGTACCCAGAGGTACCTCTGAAGGAAGGGCCGGTGATTGTACCCAGAGGTACCTCGGAAGAAGGGCCTGGTGACTGTACCCAGAGGTACCTCGGAAGGAGGGCCTGGTGACTGTACCCAGAACTACCTCGGAAGAAAGGCCTTGTAACTGTACCCAGAGGTACCTCGGAAGGAATTCCTGGTGACTATACACAGAGGTACCTTGGAAGGAAGGCCTGGTGACTCTACCCAGAGTTACCTCGGAAGGAAGCGATGGTGACTGTACCCAGAGTTACCTCGGAATGAAGGCCCGGTGATTGTACCCAGAGGTACCTCGGAAGGAAGGCCTGGTGACTGTACCCAGAGGTACCTCGGAAGGAAGGCCTGGTGACTGTACCCAGAGGTACCTGGGATGGAATGCCTGGTGACAGTACTCAAGGTACCTCAGAAGGAAAGCCTGGTGAATGTACGCAGAGGTACCTCGTAAGAAATGCCTGGTGACTCTACCGAGAGATGCGTCGGAAGGAAGGCCTGGTGACTGTACCCAGAGGTACCTCGGAAGGAAGGCCTGGTGACTGTACCCAAAGGTACCTCAATAGGAAGACCCGCTGCCTTTACGCAGAGGTACCTCAGAAGGAAGGCCTGATGACTCTACCCAGAGGTACATCAGAAGGAAGATCTGGTGACTGTACCCAGGTACCTCAGAAGGAAGGCCGGTAACTGTACCCAGAGGTACCTCTGAAGGAAATTCTGGTGACTGTACCCATAGGTAGCTCAGAAGGAAGGCCTGGTGACTTTACCCAGGCGTATCTCCGAAGAAACGCCAGGTGACTGTACACAGAGGTACCACGGAAGGAAGGCCTGGTGACTGTACCCAGAGGTACCTCGGAAGGAATGCCTGGTGAGTACTCAGACATACCTAGGAAGAAAGGCCTGGTCACTGTACTCAGAGGTACCTCAGAAGAAAGACCTCGTGAGTGTACTCAGAGGTACCTCAGAAAGAAGGCCTGGTGATTGTACCCAGAGGTACATCGGAAGGAAGGCCTGGTGACTGTACACATTAGTGCCTCGGACGAAGGCCTGGTGACTGTACCCAGAGGTACCTCAGAAGGAAGGCCTGGTGACTGTACCGAGAGGTACCTCGGAAGGAAGGCCTGGTGACTACCCAGAAGCACATCGGAAGAAAGGCCTGGTGACTGTACTCAGAGGTACCTCAGAAGAAAGACCTCGTGCCTGTACCCAGAGGTAGCTCAGAAGTAAGGCCTGGTGATTGTACCCAGAGGTACCTCGGAAGGAAGGCCTAGTGATCGTACCCAGAAGTACATCGGAAGGAAGGCCTGGTGACTGTACTCAGAGTTACCTAGGAAGGAAAGCCTGGTGACTCTACCCAGAGGTACCTCGGAAGGAAGCGATGGTGACTGTACCCAGAGGTACTTGGAAAAGAAGGCGAGGTGCGTGTACCCAGAGGTACCTCGTAAAAAGGGCTGGTGACTGTACCCAGAGGTACCTCGGAAGCAAGGCCTGGTGACTGTACCCAGAGGTACCTCGGAAGGAAGGCGTGGTGTCTGTACTGAGAGGTATCTCGGAAGGAAGGCCTGGGGACTTTACCCAGAGTTACCTCAGAAGGAAGGCCTGGTGACTGTACCCAAAGGTACATCAGAAGGAAGGCCTGATGGCTGTACCCAGAGGTGCCTCAGAACGAAGGCCTGGTGACCGTACACAGAGGTACCTCGGACAGACAAACTGGTGACCGTACCCAGTGGTACCTCGGAATTAAGGCTTGGAGATCGTAAGCAGAGGTACCTGGGAAGGAAGGCCTGGTGACTGCACGCAGAGGTACCTCGGAAGGAAGGCCTGCTGACTGTACCCAGAAGTACCTCAGAAGGAAGGCCTGGTGACTGTACCCAGAGGTACCTCAGAAGAAAGACCTCGTGACTACCCAGACGTACCTCGAAAGAAAGGCCTGGTGCCTGTATTCAGAGGTACCTCAGAAGAAAGACCTCGTGACTGGACCCAGAGAGACTTCAGAAGGAAGGCCTGGTGATTGTACCCAGAGGTACCTCGGAAGGAAGGTCTGGTGACTGTAACGAAAAGTACCTCGGAAGAAAGGCCTGGTGACTGCACCCAGAGGTACCTCGAAATGAAGGCCCGGTGACTGTTCCCAGAGGTACCTCGGAAGAAAGACCCGGTGACTGTACCCAGAGGTACTTCGGAAGGAAGGCCTGGTGACTGTACTCAGAGGTACCTCGGAAGGAAGGCCTGGTGACTGTACCCAGAGGCACCTCAGAAGGAAGGCATGGTGACTGTACCCAGAGGTACAACGGAAGAAAGGCCTGGTGACTGTACTCAGAGGTACCTCAGAAGAAAAACCTCGTGACTCTACCCAAAGGTACCTCAGAAGGAAGGCCTGGTGATTGTACCCAGAGTTATCTCGGAAGGACGGTCTCGTGACTATACCCAGAAATACCTCGGAAGAAAGGACTGGTGAGTGTACCCAGAGGTACCTCGAAAAGAAGGCCTGGTGACTGTACCCAGAGGTAACTCAGAAGGAAGGCCTGGTGCCTGTACCCAGAGGGACCTCAGACAGAAGGCAGGGTGACTGTACCCAGAAGTACCTCAGAAGGAAAGCCGGTGACTGTACCCAGCGGTACATCTGAAGGAAGGCCTGGTGACTGTACCCATAGGTACCTCAGAAGGAAACCCTGGTGACTGTACCCAGAGGTAACTCGTAAGAAAGGCTTGGTGAGTGTACCCAGAGGTACCTCGGAAGGAAGGCCGGGTGACTGTACCCAGGGGCAACCCGGAAGGAAGGCCTGGTGATTGTACGGAGAGGAACCTCAGAAGAAAGACGTCGTGACTGTACCCAGAGGTACCTCCGAAGGAAGGGCCGGTGATTGTACCCAGAGGTACCTCGGAAGAAGGGCCTTGTGACTGTACCCAGAGGTACCTCGGAAGGAGGGCCTGGTGACTGTACCCAGAACTACCTCGGAAGAAAGGCCTTGTGACTGTACCCAGAGGTACCTCGGAAGGAATTCCTGGTGACTGTACAGAGGTACTTCGGAAGGAAGGCCTGGTGACTCTACCCAGATTTACCTCGGAAGGAAGCGATGGTGACTGTACCCAGAGGTACCTCGGAATGAAGGCCCGGTGATTGTACCCAGAGGTACCTCGGAAGGAAGGCCTTGTGACTGTACCCAGAGGTACCTCGGAAGGAAGGCCTGGTGACTGTACCCAAAGGTACCTAAATAGGAAGACCCGCTGCCTTTACGCAGAGGTACCTCAGAAGGAAGGCCTGATGACTCTACCCAGAGGTACATCAGAAGGAAGTTCTGGTGACTGTACCCAGGTACCTCAGAAGGAAGGCTGGTAACTGTACCCAGAGGTACCTCTGAAGGAAATTCTGGTGACTGTACCCATAGGTAGCTCAGAAGGAAGGCCTGGTGCCTATACCCAGGCGTATCTCCGAAGAAACGCCAGGTGACTGTACACAGAGGTACCACGGAAGGAAGGCCTGGTGACTGTACCCAGAGGTACCTCGGAAGGAATGCCTGGTGAGTACTCAGACATACCTAGGAAGAAAGGCCTGGTCACTGTACTCAGAGGTACCTCAGAAGAAAGACCTCGTGAGTGTACTCAGAGGTACCTCAGAAAGAAGACCTGGTGATTGTACCCAGAGGTACATCGGAAGGAAGGCCTGGTGACTGTACACATTAGTGCCTCGGACGAAGGCCTGGTGACTGTACCCAGAGGTACCTCAGAAGGAAGGCCTGGTGACTGTACCGAGAGGTACCTCGGAAGGAAGGCCTGGTGACTACCCAGAAGCACATCGGAAGAAAGGCCTGGTGACTGTACTCAGAGGTACCTCAGAAGAAAGACCTCGTGCCTGTACCCAGAGGTAGCTCAGAAGTAAGGCCTGGTGATTGTACCCAGAGGTACCTCGGAAGGAAGGCCTAGTGATCGTACCCAGAAGTACATCGGAAGGAAGGCCTGGTGACTGTACTCAGAGTTACCTAGGAAGGAAAGCCTGGTGACTCTACCCAGAGGTACCTCGGAAGGAAGCGATGGTGACTGTACCCAGAGGTACTTGGAAAAGAAGGCGAGGTGCGTGTACCCAGAGGTACCTCGTAAAAAGGGCTGGTGACTGTACCCAGAGGTACCTCGGAAGGAAGGCCTGGTGACTGTACCCAGAATTACCTGAGAAGGAAAGCCTGCTGACTGTACCCAGAAGTACCTCAGAAGGAAGGCCTGGTGACTGTACCCAGAGGTACCTCAGAAGAAAGACCTCGTGACTACCCAGACGTACCTCGAAAGAAAGGCCTGGTGCCTGTATTCAGAGGTACCTCAGAAGAAAGACCTCGTGACTGGACCCACAGAGACTTCAGAAGGAAGGCCTGGTGATTGTACCCAGAGGTACCTCGGAAGGAAGGTCTGGTGACTGTAACAAAAAGTACCTCGGAAGAAAGGCCTGGTGACTGTACCCAGAGGTACCTCGGAAGGAATCCCTGGTGACTGCACCCAGAGGTACCTCGAAATGAAGGCCCGGTGACTGTTCCCAGAGGTACCTCGGAAGAAAGACCAGGTGACTGTACCCAGAGGTACCTCGGAAGGAAGGCCTGGTGACTGTACCCAGAGGCACCTCAGAAAGAAGGCATGGTGACTGTACCCAGAGGTACAACGGAAGGAAGGCCTGGTGACTACCCAGATGTATATCGGAAGAAAGGCCTGGTGACTGTACTCAGAGGTACCTCAGAAGAAAAACCTCGTGACTCCACCCAAAGGTACCTCAGAAGGAAGGCCTGGTGATTGTACCCAAAGGTACCTCAATAGGAAGACCCGCTGCCTTTACGCAGAGGCACCTCAGAAGGAAGGCCTGATGACTCTACCCAGAAGTACAGCAGAAGGAAGATCTGGTGACTGTACCCAGGTACCTCAGAAGGAAGGCCGGTAACTGTACCCAGAGGTACCTCTGAAGGAAATTCTGGTAACTGTACCCATAGGTAGCTCAGAAGGAAGGCCTGGTGACTATACCTAGGCGTATCTCCGAAGAAACGCCAGGTGACTGTACACAGAGGTACCACGGAAGGAAGGCCTGGTGACTGTACCCAGAGGTACCTCGGAAGGAATGCCTGGTGAGTACTCAGACATACCTAGGAAGAAAGGCCTGGTCACTGTACTCAGAGGTACCTCAGAAGAAAGACCTCGTGAGTGTACTCAGAGGTACCTCAGAAAGAAGGCCTGGTGATTGTACCCAGAGGTACATCGGAAGGAAGGCCTGGTGACTGTACACATTAGTGCCTCGGACGGAGGCCTGGTGACTGTACCCAGAGGTACCTCAGAAGGAAGGACTGGTGACTGTACCGAGAGGTATCTCGGATGGAAGGCCTGGTGACTACCCAGAAGCACATCGGAAGAAAGGCCTGGTGACTGTACTCAGAGGTACCTCAGAAGAAAGACCTCGTGACTGTACCCAGAGGTACCTCAGAAGTAAGGCCTGGTGATTGTACCCAGAGGTACCTCGGAAGGAAGGCCTAGTGATCGTACCCAGAAGTACATCGGAAGGAAGGCCTGGTGACTGTACTCAGAGTTACCTAGGAAGGAAAGCCTGGTGACTCTACCCAGAGGTACCTCGGAAGGAAGCGATGGTGACTGTACCCAGAGGTACTTGGAAAAGAAGGCGAGGTGCGTGTACCCAGAGTTACCTCGTAAAAAGGGCTGGTGACTGTACCCAGAGGTACCTCGGAAGGAAGGCCTGGTGACTGTACCCAGAGGTACCTCGGAAGCAAGGCCTGGTGACTGTACTCAGAGGCACCTCGGACAGAAGACTGGGAACTTGACCCAGAGATACCTCAGAATGAAGGTCCGGTGACTTTACCTAGAGGTAAGTCGGAAGGAAGGCGTGGTGACTATACCCAGTGGTACCTCGGAAGGAAGGCCTGGTGACTGTACCCAGAGGTACCTGGGAAGGAAAGCCTGGTGACTGTACCCAGAAGTACCTCGGAAGGAAGGCGTGGTGTCTGTACTCAGAGGTATCTCGGAAGGAAGGCCTGGGGACTTTACCCAGAGTTACCTCAGAAGGAAGGCCTGGTGACTGTACCCAAAGGTACATCAGAAGGAAGGCCTGATGGCTGTACCCAGAGGTGCCTCAGAACGAAGGCCTGGTGACTGTACACAGAGGTACCTCGGACAGACAAACTGGTGACTGTACCCAGTGGTACCTCGGAATTAAGGCTTGGAGATCGTAAGCAGAGGTACCTGGGAAGGAAGGCCTGGTGACTGCACGCAGAGGTACCTCGGAAGGAAGGCCTGATAACTGTACCCAGAAGTACCTCAGAAGGAAGGCCTGGTGACTGTACCCAGAGGTACCTCAGAAGAAAGACCTCGTGACTACCCAGACGTACCTCGAAACAAAGGCCTGGTGCCTGTATTCAGAGGTACCTCAGAAGAAAGACCTCGTGACTGGACCCACAGAGACTTCAGAAGGAAGGCCTGCTGATTGTACCCAGAGGTACCTCGGAAGGAAGGTCTGGTGACTGTAACGAAAAGTACCTCGGAAGAAAGGCCTTGTGACTGTACCCAGAGGTACCTCGAAATGAAGGCCCGGTGACTGTTCCCAGAGGTACCTCGGAAGAAAGACCCGGTGACTGTACCCAGAGGTACTTCGGAAGGAAGGCCTGGTGACTGTACTCAGAGGTACCTCGGAAGGAAGGCCTGGTGACTGTACCCAGAGGCACCTCAGAAGGAAGGCATGGTGACTGTACCCAGAGGTACAACGGAAGGAAGGCCTGGTGACTACCCAGATGTATATCGGAAGAAAGGCCTGGTGACTGTACTCAGAGGTACCTCAGAAGAAAAACCTCGTGACTCTACCCAAAGGTACCTCAGAAGGAAGGCCTGGTGATTGTACCCAGAGTTATCTCGGAAGGACGGTCTCGTGACTATACTCAGAAATACCTCGGAAGAAAGGACTGGTGAGTGTACCCAGAGGTACCTCGAAAAGAAGGCCTGGTGACTGTACCCAGAGGTAACTCAGAAGGAAGGCCTGGTGCCTGTACCCAGAGCTAGCTCGGACGAAAGGCATGCTGACTGTACCCAGAGGGACCTCAGACAGAAGGCAGGGTGACTGTACCCAGAAGTACCTCAGAAGGAAAGCCGGTGACTGTACCCAGCGGTACATCTGAAGGAAGGCCTGGTGACTGTACCCATAGGTACCTCAGAAGGAAACCCTGGTGACTGTACCCAGAGGTAACTCGTAAGAAAGGCTTGGTGAGTGTACCCAGAGGTACCTCGGAAGGAAGGCCGGGTGACTGTACCCAGGGGCAACCCGGAAGGAAGGCCTGGTGACTGTACGGAGAGGAACCTCAGAAGAAAGACGTCGTGACTGTACCCAGAGGTACCTCCGAAGGAAGGGCCGGTGATTGTACCCAGAGGTACCTCGGAAGAAGGGCCTTGTGACTGTACCCAGAGGTACCTCGGAAGGAGGGCCTGGTGACTGTACCCAGAACTACCTCGGAAGAAAGGCCTTGTGACTGTACCCAGAGGTACCTCGGAAGGAATTCCTGGTGACTGTACAGAGGTACTTCGGAAGGAAGGCCTGGTGACTCTACCCAGAGTTACCTCGGAAGGAAGCGATGGTGACTGTACCCAGAGGTACCTCGGAATGAAGGCCCGGTGATTGTACCCAGAGGTACCTCGGAAGGAAGGCCTGGTGACTGTACCCAGAGGTACCTCGGAAGGAAGGCCTGGTGACTGTACCCAAAGGTACCTCAATAGGAAGACCCGCTGCCTTTACGCAGAGGTACCTCAGAAGGAAGGCCTGATGACTCTACCCAGAGGTACATCAGAAGGAAGATCTGGTGACTGTACCCAGGTACCTCAGAAGGAAGGCCGGTAACTGTACCCAGAGGTACCTCTGAAGGAAATTCTGGTGACTGTACCCATAGGTAGCTCAGAAGGAAGGCCTGGTGCCTATACCCAGGCGTATCTCCGTAGAAACGCCAGGTGACTGTACACAGAGGTACCACGGAAGGAAGGCCTGGTGACTGTACCCAGAGGTACCTCGGAAGGAATGCCTGGTGAGTACTCAGACATACCTAGGAAGAAAGGCCTGGTCACTGTACCCAGAGGTACCTCGGAAGGAAGGCCTGGTGACTGTACCTAGAGGTACCTCGGACAGAAGGACTGGGAACTTGACCCAGAGATACCTCAGAATGAAGGCCCGGTGACTTTACCTAGAGGTAAGTCGGAAGGAAGGCGTGGTGACTATACCGAGTGGTACCTCGGAAGGAAGGCCTGGTGACTGTACCCAGAAGTACCTCGGAAGGAAGGCGTGGTGTCTGTACTGAGAGGTATCTCGGAAGGAAGGCCTGGGGACTTTACCCAGAGTTACCTCAGAAGGAAGGCCTGGTGACTGTACCCAAAGGTACATCAGAAGGAAGGCCTGATGGCTGTACCCAGAGGTGCCTCAGAACGAAGGCCTGGTGACCGTACACAGAGGTACCTCGGACAGACAAACTGGTGACCGTACCCAGTGGTACCTCGGAATTAAGGCTTGGAGATCGTAAGCAGAGGTACCTGGGAAGGAAGGCCTGGTGACTGCACGCAGAGGTACCTCGGAAGGAAGGCCTGCTGACTGTACCCAGAAGTACCTCAGAAGGAAGGCCTGGTGACTGTACCCAGAGGTACCTCAGAAGAAAGACCTCGTGACTACCCAGACGTACCTCGAAAGAAAGGCCTGGTGCCTGTATTCAGAGGTACCTCAGAAGAAAGACCTCGTGACTGGACCCACAGAGACTTCAGAAGGAAGGCCTGCTGATTGTACCCAGAGGTACCTCGGAAGGAAGGTCTGGTGACTGTAACGAAAAGTACCTCGGAAGAAAGGCCTGGTGACTGCACCCAGAAGTACCTCGAAATGAAGGCCCGGTGACTGTTCCCAGAGGTACCTCGGAAGAAAGACCCGGTGACTGTACCCAGAGGTACTTCGGAAGGAAGGCCTGGTGACTGTACTCAGAGGTACCTCGGAAGGAAGGCCTGGTGACTGTACCCAGAGGCACCTCAGAAAGAAGGCATGGTGACTGTACCCAGAGGTACAACGGAAGGAAGGCCTGGTGACTACCCAGATGTATATCGGAAGAAAGGCCTGGTGACTGTACTCAGAGGTACCTCAGAAGAAAAACCTCGTGACTCTACCCAAAGGTACCTCAGAAGGAACGCCTGGTGATTGTACCCAGAGTTATCTCGGAAGGACGGTCTCGTGACTATACCCAGAAATACCTCGGAAGAAAGGACTGGTGAGTGTACCCAGAGGTACCTCGAAAAGAAGGCCTGGTGACTGTACCCAGAGGTAACTCAGAAGGAAGGCCTGGTGCCTGTACCCAGAGCTAGCTCGGAAGAAAGGCATGCTGACTGTACCCAGAGGGACCTCAGACAGAAGGCAGGGTGACTGTACCCAGAAGTACCTCAGAAGGAAAGCCGGTGACTGTACCCAGCGGTACATCTGAAGGAAGGCCTGGTGACTGTACCCATAGGTACCTCAGAAGGAAACCCTGGTGACTGTACCCAGAGGTAACTCGTAAGAAAGGCTTGGTGAGTGTACCCAGAGGTACCTCGGAAAGAACGCCGGGTGACTGTACCCAGAGGTACCTCGGAAGGAAGGCCGGGTGACTGTACCCAGAGGCAACCCGGAAGGAGGGCCTGGTGACTGTACGGAGAGGAACCTCAGAAGAAAGACGTCGTGACTGTACCCAGAGGTACCTCCGAAGGAAGGGCCGGTGATTGTACCCAGAGGTACCTCGGAAGAAGGGTGTGGTGACTGTACCCAGAACTACCTCGGAAGAAAGGCCTTGTGACTGTACCCAGAGGTACCTCGGAAGGAATTCCTGGTGACTGTACAGAGGTACTTCGGAAGGAAGGCCTGGTGACTCTACCCAGAGTTACCTCGGAAGGAAGCGATGGTGACTGTACCCAGAGGTACCGCGGAAGGAATTCCTGGTGACTGTACCCAGAGGTACCTCGGAAGGAGGGCCTGGTGACTGTACCCAGAACTACCTCGGAAGAAAGGCCTGGTGACTGTACCCAGAGGTACCTGGGATGGAATGCCTGGTGACAGTACTCAAGGTACCTCAGAAGGAAAGCCTGGTGAATGTACGCAGAGGTACCTCGTAAGAAATGCCTGGTGACTGTACAGAGAGATGCCTCGGAAGGAAGGCCTGGTGACTGTACCCAGAGGTACCTCGGAAGGAAGGCCTGGTGACTGTACCCAAAGGTACCTCAATAGGAAGACCCGCTGCCTTTACGCAGAGGTACCTCAGAAGGAAGGCCTGATGACTCTACCCAGAGGTACATCAGAAGGAAGATCTGGTGACTGTACCCAGGTACCTCAGAAGGAAGGCCGGTAACTGTACCCAGAGGTACCTCTGAAGGAAATTCTGGTGACTGTACCCATAGGTACCTCAGAAGGAAGACCTGGTGACTATACACAGGCGTATCTCCGAAGAAACGCCAGGTGACTGTACACAGAGGTACCACGGAAGGAAGGCCTAGTGATCGTACCCAGAAGTACATCGGAAGGAAGGCCTGGTGACTGTACTCAGAGTTACCTAGGAAGGAAGGCCTGGTGACTGTACTCAGAGTTACCCAGGAAGGAAAGCCTGGTGACTCTACCCAGAGGTACCTCGGAAGGAAGCGATGGTGACTGTACCCAGAGGTACTTGGAAAAGAAGGCGAGGTGCGTGTACCCAGAGTTACCTCGTAAAAAGGGCTGGTGACTGTACCCAGAGGAACCTCGGAAGGAAGGCCTGGTGACTGTACCCAGAGGTACCTCGGAAGCAAGGCCTGGTGACTGTACTCAGAGGCACCTCGGACAGAAGGACTGGGAACTTGACCCAGAGATACCTCAGAATGAAGGTCCGGTGACTTTACCTAGAGGTAAGTCGGAAGGAAGGCGTGGTGACTATACCCAGTGGTACCTCGGAAGGAAGGCCTGGTGACTGTACCCAGAGGTACCTGGGAAGGAAAGCCTGGTGACTGTACCCAGAAGTACCTCGGAAGGAAGGCGTGGTGTCTGTACTCAGAGGTATCTCGGAAGGAAGGCCTGGGGACTTTACCCAGAGTTACCTCAGAAGGAAGGCCTGGTGACTGTACCCAAAGGTACATCAGAAGGAAGGCCTGATGGCTGTACCCAGAGGTGCCTCAGAACGAAGGCCTGGTGACCGTACACAGAGGTACCTCGGACAGACAAACTGGTGACCGTACCCAGTGGTACCTCGGAATTAAGGCTTGGAGATCGTAAGCAGAGGTACCTGGGAAGGAAGGCCTGGTGACTGCACGCAGAGGTACCTCGGAAGGAAGGCCTGCTGACTGTACCCAGAAGTACCTCAGAAGGAAGGCCTGGTGACTGTACCCAGAGGTACCTCAGAAGAAAGACCTCGTGACTACCCAGACGTACCTCGAAAGAAAGGCCTGGTGCCTGTATTCAGAGGTACCTCAGAAGAAAGACCTCGTGACTGGACCCACAGAGACTTCAGAAGGAAGGCCTGGTGATTGTACCCAGAGGTACCTCGGAAGGAAGGTCTGGTGACTGTAACGAAAAGTACCTCGGAAGAAAGGCCTGGTGACTGCACCCAGAGGTACCTCGAAATGAAGGCCCGGTGACTGTTCCCAGAGGTACCTCGGAAGAAAGACCCGGTGACTGTACCCAGAGGTACTTCGGAAGGAAGGCCTGGTGACTGTACTCAGAGGTACCTCGGAAGGAAGGCCTGGTGACTGTACCCAGAGGCACCTCAGAAGGAAGGCATGGTGACTGTACCCAGAGGTACAACGGAAGGAAGGCCTGGTGACTACCCAGATGTATATCGGAAGAAAGGCCTGGTGACTGTACTCAGAGGTACCTCAGAAGAAACACCTCGTGACTCTACCCAGAGGTACCTCAGAAGGAACGCCTGGTGATTGTACCCAGACTTATCTCGGAAGGACGGCCTCGTGACTATACCCAGAAATACCTCGGAAGAAAGGACTGGTGAGTGTACCCAGAGGTACCTCGAAAAGAAGGCCTGGTGACTGTACCCAGAGGTAACTCAGAAGGAAGGCCTGGTGCCTGTACCCAGAGCTAGCTCGGAAGAAAGGCATGCTGACTGTACCCAGAGGGACCTCAGACAGAAGGCAGGGTGACTGTACCCAGAAGTACCTCAGAAGGAAAGCCGGTGACTGTACCCAGCGGTACATCTGAAGGAAGGCCTGGTGACTGTACCCATAGGTACCTCAGAAGGAAACCCTGGTGACTGTACCCAGAGGTAACTCGTAAGAAAGGCTTGGTGAGTGTACCCAGAGGTACCTCGGAAAGAACGCCGGGTGACTGTACCCAGAGGTACCTCGGAAGGAAGGCCGGGTGACTGTACCCAGAGGCAACCCGGAAGGAAGGCCTGGTGACTGTACGGAGAGGAACCTCAGAAGAAAGACGTCGTGACTGTACCCAGAGGTACCTCTGAAGGAAGGGCCGGTGATTGTACCCAGAGGTACCTCGGAAGAAGGGCCTGGTGACTGTACCCAGAGGTACCTCGGAAGGAGGGCCTGGTGACTGTACCCAGAACTACCTCGGAAGAAAGGCCTTGTAACTGTACCCAGAGGTACCTCGGAAGGAATTCCTGGTGACTATACACAGAGGTACCTTGGAAGGAAGGCCTGGTGACTCTACCCAGAGTTACCTCGGAAGGAAGCGATGGTGACTGTACCCAGAGTTACCTCGGAATGAAGGCCCGGTGATTGTACCCAGAGGTACCTCGGAAGGAAGGCCTGGTGACTGTACCCAGAGGTACCTCGGAAGGAAGGCCTGGTGACTGTACCCAGAGGTACCTGGGATGGAATGCCTGGTGACAGTACTCAAGGTACCTCAGAAGGAAAGCCTGGTGAATGTACGCAGAGGTACCTCGTAAGAAATGCCTGGTGACTCTACCGAGAGATGCGTCGGAAGGAAGGCCTGGTGACTGTACCCAGAGGTACCTCGGAAGGAAGGCCTGGTGACTGTACCCAAAGGTACCTCAATAGGAAGACCCGCTGCCTTTACGCAGAGGTACCTCAGAAGGAAGGCCTGATGACTCTACCCAGAGGTACATCAGAAGGAAGATCTGGTGACTGTACCCAGGTACCTCAGAAGGAAGGCCGGTAACTGTACCCAGAGGTACCTCTGAAGGAAATTCTGGTGACTGTACCCATAGGTAGCTCAGAAGGAAGGCCTGGTGACTTTACCCAGGCGTATCTCCGAAGAAACGCCAGGTGACTGTACACAGAGGTACCACGGAAGGAAGGCCTGGTGACTGTACCCAGAGGTACCTCGGAAGGAATGCCTGGTGAGTACTCAGACATACCTAGGAAGAAAGGCCTGGTCACTGTACTCAGAGGTACCTCAGAAGAAAGACCTCGTGAGTGTACTCAGAGGTACCTCAGAAAGAAGGCCTGGTGATTGTACCCAGAGGTACATCGGAAGGAAGGCCTGGTGACTGTACACATTAGTGCCTCGGACGAAGGCCTGGTGACTGTACCCAGAGGTACCTCAGAAGGAAGGCCTGGTGACTGTACCGAGAGGTACCTCGGAAGGAAGGCCTGGTGACTACCCAGAAGCACATCGGAAGAAAGGCCTGGTGACTGTACTCAGAGGTACCTCAGAAGAAAGACCTCGTGCCTGTACCCAGAGGTACCTCAGAAGTAAGGCCTGGTGATTGTACCCAGAGGTACCTCGGAAGGAAGGCCTAGTGATCGTACCCAGAAGTACATCGGAAGGAAGGCCTGGTGACTGTACTCAGAGTTACCTACGAAGGAAAGCCTGGTGACTCTACCCAGAGGTACCTCGGAAGGAAGCGATGGTGACTGTACCCAGAGGTACTTGGAAAAGAAGGCGAGGTGCGTGTACCCAGAGGTACCTCGTAAAAAGGGCTGGTGACTGTACCCAGAGGTACCTCGGAAGGAAGGCCTGGTGACTGTACCCAGAGGTACCTCGGAAGAAAGGCCTGGTGACTGTACCCAGAGTTACCTCAGAAGGAAGGCCTGGTGACTGTACCCAGAGGTACCTGAGAAGGAAAGCCTGGTGACTGTACCCAGAAGTACCTCGGAAGGAAGGCGTGGTGTCTGTACTCAGAGGTAGCTCGGAAGGAAGGCCTGGGGACTTTACCCAGAGTTACCTCAGAAGGAAGGCCTGGTGACTGTACCCAAAGGTACATCAGAAGGAAGGCCTGATGACTGTACCCAGAGGTGCCTCAGAAGGAATGCCTGGTGACCGTACACAGAGGTACCTCGGACAGACAAACTGGTGACTGTACCCAGTGGTACCTCGGAATTAAGGCTTGGTGATCGTAAGCAGAGGTACCTGGGAAGGAAGGCCTGGTGACTGCACGCAGAGTTACCTCGGAAGGAAGGCCTGCTGACTGTACCCAGAAGTACCTCAGAAGGAAGGCCTGGTGACTGTACCCAGAGGTACCTCAGAAGAAAGACCTCGTGACTACCCAGACGTACCTCGAAAGAAAGGCCTGGTGCCTGTATTCAGAGGTACCTCAGAAGAAAGACCTCGTGACTGGACCCACAGAGACTTCAGAAGGAAGGCCTGGTGATTGTACCCAGAGGTACCTCGGAAGGAAGGTCTGGTGACTGTAACAAAAAGTACCTCGGAAGAAAGGCCTGGTGACTGTACCCAGAGGTACCTCGGAAGGAATCCCTGGTGACTGCACCCAGAGGTACCTCGAATTGAAGGCCCGGTGACTGTTCCCAGAGGTACCTCGGAAGAAAGACCCGGTGACTGTACCCAGAGGTACTTCGGAAGGAAGGCCTGGTGACTGTACTCAGAGGTACCTCGGAAGGAAGGCCTGGTGACTGTACCCAGAGTCACCTCAGAAGGAAGGCATGGTGACTGTACCCAGAGGTACAACGGAAGGAAGGCCTGGTGACTACCCAGATGTATATCGGAAGAAAGGCCTGGTGAGTGTACTCAGAGGTACCTCAGAAGAAAAACCTCGTGACTCCAGCCAAAGGTACCTCAGAAGGAAGGCCTGGTGATTGTACCCAAAGGTACCTCAATAGGAAGACCCGCTGCCTTTACGCAGAGGCACCTCAGAAGGAAGGCCTGATGACTCTACCCAGAAGTACAGCAGAAGGAAGATCTGGTGACTGTACCCAGGTACCTCAGAAGGAAGGCCGGTAACTGTACCCAGAGGTACCTCTGAAGGAAATTCTGGTGACTGTACCCATAGGTAGCTCAGAAGGAAGGCCTGGTGACTATACCCAGGCGTATCTCCGAAGAAACGCCAGGTGACTGTACACAGAGGTACCACGGAAGGAAGGCCTGGTGACACTACCCAGAGGTACCTCGGAAGGAATGCCTGGTGAGTACTCAGACATACCTAGGAAGAAAGGCCTGGTCACTGTACTCAGAGGTACCTCAGAAGAAAGACCTCGTGAGTGGACTCAGAGGTACCTCAGAAAGAAGGCCTGGTGATTGTACCCAGAGGTACATCGGAAGGAAGGCCTGGTGACTGTACACATTAGTGCCTCGGACGGAGGCCTGGTGACTGTACCCAGAGGTACCTCAGAAGGAAGGCCTGGTGACTGTACCGAGAGGTATCTCGGAAGGAAGGCCTGGTGACTACCCAGAAGCACATCGGAAGAAAGGCCTGGTGACTGTACTTAGAGGTACCTCAGAAGAAAGACCTCGTGACTGTACCCAGAGGTACCTCAGAAGTAAGGCCTGGTGATTGTACCCAGAGGTACCTCGGAAGGAAGGCCTAGTGATCGTACCCAGAAGTACATCGGAAGGAAGGCCTGGTGACTGTACTCAGAGTTACCTAGGAAGGAAAGCCTGGTGACTCTACCCAGAGGTACCTCGGAAGGAAGCGATGGTGACTGTACCCAGAGGTACTTGGAAAAGAAGGCGAGGTGCGTGTACCCAGAGTTACCTCGTAAAAAGGGCTGGTGACTGTACCCAGAGGTACCTCGGAAGGAAGGCCTGGTGACTGTACCCAGAGGTACCTCGGAAGCAAGGCCTGGTGACTGTACTCAGAGGCACCTCGGACAGAAGGACTGGGAACTTGACCCAGAGATACCTCAGAATGAAGGTCCGGTGACTTTACCTAGAGGTAAGTCGGAAGGAAGGCGTGGTGACTATACCCAGTGGTACCTCGGAAGGAAGGCCTGGTGACTGTACCCAGAGGTACCTGGGAAGGAAAGCCTGGTGACTGTACCCAGAAGTACCTCGGAAGGAAGGCGTGGTGTCTGTACTCAGAGGTATCTCGGAAGGAAGGCCTGGGGACTTTACCCAGAGTTACCTCAGAAGGAAGGCCTGGTGACTGTACCCAAAGGTACATCAGAAGGAAGGCCTGATGGCTGTACCCAGAGGTGCCTCAGAACGAAGGCCTGGTGACCGTACACAGAGGTACCTCGGACAGACAAACTGGTGACCGTACCCAGTGGTACCTCGGAATTAAGGCTTGGAGATCGTAAGCAGAGGTACCTGGGAAGGAAGGCCTGGTGACTGCACGCAGAGGTACCTCGGAAGGAAGGCCTGCTGACTGTACCCAGAAGTACCTCAGAAGGAAGGCCTGGTGACTGTACCCAGAGGTACCTCAGAAGAAAGACCTCGTGACTACCCAGACGTACCTCGAAAGAAAGGCCTGGTGCCTGTATTCAGAGGTACCTCAGAAGAAAGACCTCGTGACTGGAACCACAGAGACTTCAGAAGGAAGGCCAGGTGATTGTACCCAGAGGTACCTCGGAAGGAAGGTCTGGTGACTGTACCCAGAACTACCTCGGAAGAAAGGCCTTGTGACTGTACCCAGAGGTACCTCGGAAGGAATTCCTGGTGACTGTACACAGAGGTACTTCGGAAGGAAGGCCTGGTGACTCTACCCAGAGTTACCTCGGAAGGAAGCGATGGTGACTGTACCCAGAGGTACCGCTGAAGGAATTCCTGGTGACTGTACCCAGAGGTACCTCGAAAGGAGGGCCTGGTGACTGTACCCAGAACTACCTCGGAAGAAAGGCCTTGTGACTGTACCCAGAGGTACCTCGGAAGGTATTCCAGGTGACTGTACACAGAGGTACCTCGGAAGGAGGGCCTGGTGACTGTACCCAGAACTACCTCGGAAGAAAGGCCTTGTGACTGTACCCAGAGGTACCTCGGAAGGAAGGCCGGGTGACTGTACCCAGAGGCAACCCGGAAGGAAGGCCTGGTGACTGTACGGAGAGGAACCTCAGAAGAAAGACGTCGTGACTGTACCCAGAGGTACCTCCGAAGGAAGGGCCGGTGATTGTACCCAGAGGTACCTCAGAAGAAGGGCGTGGTGACTGTACCCAGAACTACCTCGGAAGAAAGGCCTTGTGACTGTACCCAGAGGTACCTCGGAAGGAATTCCTGGTGACTGTACACAGAGGTACTTCGGAAGGAAGGCCTGGTGACTCTACCCAGAGTTACCTCGGAAGGAAGCGATGGTGACTGTACCCAGAGGTACCGCGGAAGGAATTCCTGGTGACTGTACCCAGAGGTACCTCGGAAGGAGGGCCTGGTGACTGTACCCAGAACTACCTCGGAAGAAAGGCCTTGTGACTGTACCCAGAGGAACCTCGGAAGGAATTCCAGGTGACTGTACACAGAGGTACCTCGGACAGACAAACTGGTGACTGTACCCAGTGGTACCTCGGAATTAAGGCTTGGAGATCGTAAGCAGAGGTACCTGGGAAGGAAGGCCTGGTGACTGCACGCAGAGGTACCTCGGAAGGAAGGCCTGCTGACTGTACCCAGAAGTACCTCAGAAGGAAGGCCTGGTGACTGTACCCAGAGGTACCTCAGAAGAAAGACCTCGTGACTACCCAGACGTACCTCGAAAGAAAGGCCTGGTGCCTGTATTCAGAGGTACCTCAGAAGAAAGACCTCGTGACTGGACCCACAGAGACGTCAGAAGGAAGTCCTGGTGATTGTACCCAGAGGTACCTCGGAAGGAAGGCCTAGTGATCGTACCCAGAAGTACATCGGAAGGAAGGCCTGGTGACTGTACTCAGAGTTACCTAGGAAGGAAAGCCTGGTGACTCTACCCAGAGGTACCTCGGAAGGAAGCGATGGTGACTGTACCCAGAGGTACTTGGAAAAGAAGGCGAGGTACGTGTACCCAGAGGTACCTCGTAAAAAGGGCTGGTGACTGTACCCAGAGGTACCTCGGAAGGAAGGTCTGGTGACTGTAACGAAAAGTACCTCGGAAGAAAGGCCTGGTGACTGCACCCAGAGGTACCTCGAAATGAAGGCCCGGTGACTGTTCCCAGAGGTACCTCGGAAGAAAGACCCGGTGACTGTACCCAGAGGTACTTCGGAAGGAAGGCCTGGTGACTGTACTCGGAGGTACCTCGGAAGGAAGGTCTGGTGACTGTACCCAGAGGCACCTCAGAAGGAAGACATGGTGACTGTACCCAGAGGTACAACGGAAGGAAGGCCTGGTGACTACCCAGATGTATATCGGAAGAAAGGCCTGGTGACTGTACTCAGAGGTACCTCAGAAGAAAAACCTCGTGACTCTACCCAGAGGTACCTCAGAAGGAACGCCTGGTGATGGTACCCAGACTTATCTCGGAAGGACGGCCTCGTGACTATACCCAGAAATACCTCGGAAGAAAGGACTGGTGAGTGTACCCAGAGGTACCTCGAAAAGAAGGCCTGGTGACTGTACCCAGAGGTAACTCAGAAGGCAGGCCTGGTGCCTGTACCCAGAGCTAGCTCGGAAGAAAGGAATGCTGACTGTACCCAGAGGGATCTCAGAAAGAAGGCCGAGTAACTGTACCCTGCAGTACCTCAGAAGGAAAGCCGGTGACTGTACCCAGCGGTACATCCGAAGGAAGGCCAGGAGACTGTACCCATAGGTACCTCAGAAGGAAACCCTGGTGACTGTACCCAGAGGTAACTCGTAAGAAAGGCTTGGTGAGTGTACCCAGAGGTACCTCGGAAAGAATGCCGGGTGACTGTACCCAGAGGTACCTCGGAAGGAAGGCCAGGTGACTGTACCCAGAGGTACCTCGGAAGGAATTCCTGGTGACTGTACACAGAGGTACCTCGGAAGGAAGGCCTGGTGACTCTACCCAGAGTTACCTCGGAAGGAAGCGATGGTGAGTGTACCCAGAGGTACCTCGGAAAGAACGCCGGGTGACTGTACCCAGAGGTACCCCGGAAGGAAGGCCGGGTGACTGTACCCAGAGGCAACCCGGAAGGAAGGCCTGGTGACTGTACGGAGAGGAACCTCAGAAGAAAGACGTCGTGACTGTACCCAGAGGTACCTCCGAAGGAAGGGCCGGTGATTGTACCCAGAGGTACCTCAGAAGAAGGGCGTGGTGACTGTACCCAGAACTACCTCGGAAGAAAGGCCTTGTGACTGTACCCAGAGGTACCTCGGAAGGAATTCCTGGTGACTGTACACAGAGGTACTTCGGAAGGAAGGCCTGGTGACTCTACCCAGAGTTACCTCGGAAGGAAGCGATGGTGACTGTACCCAGAGGTACCGCGGAAGGAATTCCTGGTGACTGTACCCAGAGGTACCTCGGAAGGAGGGCCTGGTGACTGTACCCAGAACTACCTCGGAAGAAAGGCCTTGTGACTGTACCCAGAGGTACCTCGGAAGGAATTCCTGGTGACTGTACACAGAGGTACCTCGGAAGGAGGGCCTGGTGACTGTACCCAGAACTACCTCGGAAGAAAGGCCTTGTGACTGTACCCAGAGGTACCTCGGAAGGAATTCCTGGTGACTGTACACAGAGGTACCTCGGAAGGAAGGCCTGGTGACTCTACCCAGAGTTACCTCGGAAGGAAGCGATGGTGACTGTACCCAGAGGTACCTCGGAATGAAGGCCCGGTGATTGTACCCAGAGGTACCTCGGAAGGAAGGCCTGGTGACTGTACCCAGAGGTACCTGGGATGGAATGCCTGGTGACAGTACTCAAGGTACCTCAGAAGGAAAGCCTGGTGAATGTACGCAGAGGTACCTCGTAAGAAATGCCTGGTGACTGTACCGAGAGATGCCTCGGAAGGAAGGCCTGGTGACTGTACCCAGAGGTACCTCGGAAGGAATGCCTGGTGAGTACTCAGACATACCTAGGAAGAAAGGCCTGGTCACTGTACTCAGAGGTACCTCAGAAGAAAGACCTCGTGACTGTACGCAGAGGTACCTCAGAAGTAAGGCCTGGTGATTGTACCCAGAGGTACCTCGGAAGGAAGGCCTAGTAATCGTACCCAGAAGTACATCGGAAGGAAGGCCTGGTGACTGTACTGACAGTTACCTACGAAGGAAAGCCTGGTGACTCTACCCAGAGGTACCTCGGAAGGAAGCGATGGTGACTGTACCCAGAGGTACTTGGAAAAGAAGGCAAGGTGCGTGTACCCAGAGGTACCTCGTAAAAAGGGCTGGTGACTGTACGCAGAGGTACCTCGGAAGGAAGGCCTGGTGACTGTACCCAGAGGTACCTCGGAAGCAAGGCTTGGTGACTGTACCCAGAGTTACCTTAGAATGAAGGCCTGGTGACTGTACCCACAGTTACCTGGGAAGGAAAGCCTGGTGACTGTACCCAGAAGTACCTCGGAAGGAAGGCGTGGTGTCTGTACTCAGAGGTATCTCGGAAGGAAGGCCTGGGGACTTTACCCAGAGTTACCTAAGAAGGAAGGCCTGGTGACTGTACCCAAAGGTACATCAGAAGGAAGGCCTGACGGCTGTACCCAGAGGTGCCTCAGAAGGAAGGCCTGGTGACAGTACACAGAGGTACCTCGGACAGACAAACTGGTGACTGTACCCAGTGGTACCTCGGAATTAAGGCTTGGTGATCGTAAGCAGAGGTACCTGGGAAGGAAGGCCTGGTGACTGCACGCAGAGGTACCTCGGAAGGAAGGCCTGCTGACTGTACCCAGAAGTACCTCAGAAGGAAGGCCTGGTGACTGTACCCAGAGGTACCTCAGAAGAAAGACCTCGTGACTACCCAGACGTACCTCGAAAGAAAGGCCTGGTGCCTGTATTCAGAGGTACCTCAGAAGAAAGACCTCGTGACTGGACCCACAGAGACTTCAGAAGGAAGGCCTGGTGATTGTACCCAGAGGTACCTCGGAAGGAAGGTCTGGTGACTGTAACAAAAATACCTCGGAAGAAAGGCCTGGTGACTGTACCCAGAGGTACCTCGGAGGGAAGGCCTGGTGACTCTACCCAGAGTTACCTCGGAAGGAATCCCTGGTGAATACACCCAGAGATACCTCGAAATGAAGGCCCGGTGACTGTTCCCAGAGGTACCTCGGAAGAAAGACCCGGTGACTGTACCCAGCGGTACATCTGAAGGAAGGCCTGGTGACTGTACCCATAGGTACCTCAGAAGGAAACCCTGGTGACTGTACCCAGAGGTAACTCGTAAGAAAGGCTTGGTGAGTGTACGCAGAGGTACCTCGGAAAGAACGCCGGGTGACTGTACCCAGAGGTACCTCGGAAGGAAGGCCTGGTGACTGTACCCAGAGGTACCTCGGAAGCCAGGCCTGGTGACTGTACTCAGAGGCACCTCGGACAGAAGGACTGGGAACTTGACCCAGAGATACCTCAGAATGAAGGTCCGGTGACTTTACCTAGAGGTAAGTCGGAAGGAAGGCGTGGTGACTATACCGAGTGGTACTTCGAAGGAAGGCCTGGTGACTGTACCCAGAGGTACCTGGGAAGGAAAGCCTGGTGACTGTACCCAGAAGTACCTCGGAAGGAAGGCGTGGTGTCTGTGCTGAGAGGTATCTCGGAAGGAAGGCCTGGGGACTTTACCCAGAGTTACCTCAGAAGGAAGGCCTGGTGACTGTACCCAAAGGTACATCAGAAGGAAGGCCTGATGGCTGTACCCAGAGGTGCCTCAGAACGAAGGCCTGGTGACCGTACACAGAGGTACCTCGGACAGACAAACTGGTGACTGTACCCAGTGGTACCTCGGAATTAAGGCTTGGTGATCGTAAGCAGAGGTACCTGGGAAGGAAGGCCTGGTGACTGCACGCAGAGGTACCTCGGAAGGAAGGCCTGATAACTGTACCCAGAAGTACCTCAGAAGGAAGGCCTGGTGACTGTACCCAGAGGTACCTCAGAAGAAAGATCTCGTGACTACCCAGACGTACCTCGAAAGAAAGGCCTGGTGCCTGTATTCAGAGGTACCTCAGAAGAAAGACCTCGTGACTGGAACCACAGAGACTTCAGAAGGAAGGCCTGGTGATTGTACCCAGAGGTACCTCGGAAGGAAGGTCTGGTGACTGTAACGAAAAGTACCTCGGAAGAAAGGCCTGGTGACTGCACCCAGAGGTACCTCGAAATGAAGGCCCGGTGACTGTTCCCAGAGGTACCTCGGAAGAAAGACCCGGTGACTGTACCCAGAGGTACTTCGGAAGGAAGGCCTGGTGACTGTACTCAGAGGTACCTCGGAAGGAAGGCCTGGTGACTGTACCCAGAGGCACCTCAGAAGGAAGGCCTGGTGACTGTACCCAGAGGTACCTCGGAAGGAATGCCTGGTGAGTACTCAGACATACCTAGGAAGAAAGGCCTGGTCACCGTACTCAGAGGTACCTCAGAAGAAAGACCTCGTGAGTGTACTCAGAGGTACCTCAGAAAGAAGGCCTGGTGATTGTATCCAGAAGTACATCGGAAGGAAGGCCTGGTGACTGTACACATTAGTGCCTCGGAAGAAGGCCTGGTGACTGTACCCAGAGGTACCTCAGAAGGAAGGCCTCGTGACTGTACCGAGAGGTACCTCGGAAGGAAGGCCTGGTGACTACCCAGAAGCACATCGGAAGAAAGGCCTGGTGACTGTACTCAGAGGTACCTCAGAAGAAAGACCTCGTGCCTGTACCCAGAGGTACCTCAGAAGTAAGGCCTGGTGATTGTACCCAGAGGTACCTCGGAAGGAAGGCCTAGTGATCGTACCCAGAAGTACATCGGAAGGAAGGCCTGGTGACTGTACTGAGAGTTACCTACGAAGGAAAGCCTGGTGACTCTACCCAGAGGTACCTCGGAAGGAAGCGATGGTGACTGTACCCAGAGGTACCTGGGATGGAATGCCTGGTGACAGTACTCAAGGTACCTCAGAAGGAAAGCCTGGTGAATGTACGCAGAGGTACCTTGTAAGAAATGCCTGGTGAGTGTACCGAGAGGTACTTCGGAAGGAAGGCCTGGTGACTCTACCCAGAGTTACCTCGGAAGGAAGCGATGGTGACTGTACCCAGAAGTACCTCGGAATGAAGGCCCGGTGATTGTACCCAGAGGTACCTCGGAAGGAAGGCCTGGTGACTGTACCCAGAGGTACCTCGGAAGGAAGGCCTGGTGACTGTACCCAAAGGTACCTCAATAGGAAGACCCGCTGCCTTTACGCAGAGGTACCTCAGAAGGAAGGCCTGATGACTCTACCCAGAGGTACATCAGAAGGAAGATCTGGTGACTGTACCCAGGTACCTCAGAAGGAAGGCCGGTAACTGTACCCAGAGGTACCTCTGAAGGAAATTCTGGTGACTGTACCCATAGGTAGCTCAGAAGGAAGGCCTGGTGCCTATACCCAGGTGTATCTCCGAAGAAACGCCAGGTGACTGTACACAGAGGTACCACGGAAGGAAGGCCTGGTGACTGTACCCAGAGGTACCTCGGAAGGAATGCCTGGTGAGTACTCAGACATACCTAGGAAGAAAGGCCTGGTCACCGTACTCAGAGGTACCTCAGAAGAAAGACCTCGTGAGTGTACTCAGAGGTACCTCAGAAAGAAGGCCTGGTGATTGTATCCAGAAGTACATCGGAAGGAAGGCCTGGTGACTGTACACATTAGTGCCTCGGAAGAAGGCCTGGTGACTGTACCCAGAGGTACCTCAGAAGGAAGGCCTGGTGACTGTACCGAGAGGTACCTCGGAAGGAAGGCCTGGTGACTACCCAGAAGCACATCGGAAGAAAGGCCTGGTGACTGTACTCAGAGGTACCTCAGAAGAAAGACCTCGTGCCTGTACCCAGAGGTAGCTCAGAAGTAAGGCCTGGTGATTGTACCCAGAGGTACCTCGGAAGGAAGGCCTAGTGATCGTACCCAGAAGTACATCGGAAGGAAGGCCTGGTGACTGTACTGAGAGTTACCTACGAAGGAAAGCCTGGTGACTCTACCCAGAGGTACCTCGGAAGGAAGCGATGGTGACTGTACCCAGAGGTACTTCGAAAAGAAGGCGAGGTGCGTGTACCCAGAGGTACCTCGTAAAAAGGGCTGGTGACTGTACCCAGAGGTACCTCGGAAGCAAGGCCTGGTGACTGTACCCAGAGGTACCTCGGAAGCAAGGCCTGGTGACTGTACCCAGAGTTACATTAGAAGGAAGGCCTGGTGACTGTACCCAGAGTTACCTGGGAAGGAAAGCCTGGTGACTGTATCCAGAAGTACCTCGGAAGGAAGGCGTGGTGTCTGTACTGAGAGGTATCTCGGAAGGAAGGCCTGGGGACTTTACCCAGAGTTACCTCAGAAGGAAGGCCTGGTGACTGTACCCAAAGGTACATCAGAAGGAAGGCCTGATGGCTGTACCCAGAGGTGCCTCAGAACGAAGGCCTGGTGACCGTACACAGAGGTACCTCGGACAGACAAACTGGTGACTGTACCCAGTGGTACCTCGGAATTAAGGCTTGGTGATCGTAAGCAGAGGTACCTGGGAAGGAAGGCCTGGTGACTGCACGCAGAGGTACCTCGGAAGGAAGGCCTGCTGACTGTACCCAGAAGTACCTCAGAAGGAAGGCATGGTGACTGTACCCAGAGGTACCTCAGAAGAAAGACCTCGTGACTACCCAGACGTACCTCGAAAGAAAGGCCTGGTGCCTGTATTCAGAGGTACCTCAGAAGAAAGACCTCGTGACTGGACCCACAGAGACTTCAGAAGGAAGGCCTGGTGATTGTACCCAGAGGTACCTCGGAAGGAAGGTCTGGTGACTGTAACAAAAAGTACCTCGGAAGAAAGGCCTGGTGACTGTACCCAGAGGTACCTCGGAGGGAAGGCCTTTTGACTCTACCCAGAGTTACCTCGGAAGGAATCCCTGGTGAATACACCCAGAGGTACCTCGAAATGAAGGCTCGGTGACTGTTCCCAGAGGTACCTCGGAAGAAAGACCCGGTGACTGTACCCAGCGGTACATCTGAAGGAAGGCCTGGTGACTGTACCCATAGGTACCTCAGAAGGAAACCCTGGTGACTGTACCCAGAGGTAACTCGTAAGAAAGGCTTGGTGAGTGTACGCAGAGGTACCTCGGAAAGAACGCCGGGTGACTGTACCCAGAGGTACCTCGGAAGGAAGGCCTGGTGACTGTACCCAGAGTACCTCGGAAGCAAGGCCTGGTGACTGTACTCAGAGGCACCTCGGACAGAAGGACTGGGAACTTGACCCAGAGATACCTCAGAATGAAGGTCCGGTGACTTTACCTAGAGGTAAGTCGGAAGGAAGGCGTGGTGACTATACCGAGTGGTACCTCGGAAGGAAGGCCTGGTGGCTGTACCCAGAGGTACCTGGGAAGGAAAGCCTGGTGACTGTACCCAGAAGTACCTCGGAAGGAAGGCGTGGTGTCTGTACTCAGAGGTATCTCGGAAGGAAGGCCTGGGGACTTTACCCAGAGTTACCTCAGAAGGAAGGCCTGGTGACTGTACCCAAAGGTACATCAGAAGGAAGGCCTGATGGCTGTACCCAGAGGTGCCTCAGAAGAAAGACCTCGTGACTACCCAGACGTACCTCGAAAGAAAGGCCTGGTGCCTGTATTCAGAGGTACCTCAGAAGAAAGACCTCGTGACTGGAACCACAGAGACTTCAGAAAGAAGGCCTGGTGATTGTACCCAGAGGTACCTCGGAAGGAAGGTCTGGTGACTGTAACGAAAAGTACCTCGGAAGAAAGGCCTGGTGACTGCACCCAGAGGTACCTCGAAATGAAGGCCCGGTGACTGTTCCCAGAGGTACCTCGGAAGAAAGACCCGGTGACTGTACCCAGAGGTACTTCGGAAGGAAGGCCTGGTGACTGTACTCAGAGGTACCTCGGAAGGAAGGCCTGGTGACTGTACCCAGAGGCACCTCAGAAGGAAGGCATGGTGACTGTACCCAGAGGTACAACGGAAGGAAGGCCTGGTGACTACCCAGATGTATATCGGAAGAAAGGCCTGGTGACTGTACTCAGAGGTACCTCAGAAGAAAAACCTCGTGACTCTACCCAAAGGTACCTCAGAAGGAACGCCTGGTGATTGTACCCAGAGTTATCTCGGAAGGACGGTCTCGTGACTATACCCAGAAATACCTCGGAAGAAAGGACTGGTGAGTGTACCCAGAGGTACCTCGAAAAGAAGGCCTGGTGACTGTACCCAGAGGTAACTCAGAAGGAAGACCTGGTGCCTGTACCCAGAGCTAGCTCGGAAGAAAGGCATGGTAACTGTACCCAGAGGGACCTCAGACAGAAGGCAGGGTGACTGTACCCAGAAGTACCTCAGAAGGAAAGCCGGTGACTGTACCCAGCGGTACATCTGAAGGAAGGCCTGGTGACTGTACCCATAGGTACCTCAGAAGGAAACCCTGGTGACTGTACCCAGAGGTAACTCGTAAGAAAGGCTTGGTGAGTGTACCCAGAGATACCTCGGAAAGAACGCCGGGTGACTGTACCCAGAGGTACCTCGGAAGGAAGGCCGGGTGACTGTACCCAGAGGCAACCCGGAAGGAAGGCCTGGTGACTGTACGGAGAGGAACCTCAGAAGAAAGACGTCGTGAATGTACCCAGAGGTACCTCCGAAGGAAGGGCCGGTGATTGTACCCAGAGGTACCTCGGAAGAAGGGCCTGGTGACTGTACCCAGAACTACCTCGGAAGAAAGGCCTTGTGACTGTACCCAGAGGTACCTCGGAAGGAATTCCTGGTGACTGTACAGAGGTACTTCGGAAGGAAGGCCTGGTGACTCTACCCAGAGTTACCTCGGAAGGAAGCGATGGTGACTGTACCCAGAGGTACCTCGGAAGGAATTCCTGGTGACTGTACCCAGAGGTACCTCGGAAGGAGGGCCTGGTGACTGCACCCAGAACTACCTCGGAAGAAAGGCCTTGTGACTGTACCCAGAGGTACCTGGGAAGGAATTCCTGGTGACTGTACCCAGAGGTACCTCGGAAGGAGGGCCTGGTGACTGTACCCAGAACTACCTCGGAAGAAAGGCCTTGTGACTGTACCCAGAGGTACCTCGGAAGGAATTCCTGGTGACTGTACACAGAGGTACCTCGGAAGGAAGGCCTGGTGACTCTACCCAGAGTTATTTCGGAAGGAAGCGATGGTGACTGTACCCAGAGGTACCTCGGAATGAAGGCCCGGTGATTGTACCCAGAGGTACCTCGGAAGGAAGGCCTGGTGACTGTACCCAGAGGTACCTCGGAAGGAAGGCCTGGTGACTGTACCCAGAACTACCTCGGAAGAAAGGCCTGGTGACTGTACACAGAGGTACCTGGGATGGAATGCCTGGTGACAGTACTCAAGGTACCTCAGAAGGAAAGCCTGGTGAATGTACGCAGAGGTACCTCGTAAGAAATGCCTGGTGATTGTACCCAGAGGTACCTCGGAAGGAAGGCCTGGTGACTGTACCCAGAGGTACCTCGGAAGGAAGGCCTGGTGACTGTACCCAAAGGTACCTCAATAGGAAGACCCGCTGCCTTTACGCAGAGGTACCTCAGAAGGAAGGCCTGATGACTCTACCCAGAGGTACATCAGAAGGAAGATCTGGTGACTGTACCCAGGTACCTCAGAAGGAAGGCCGGTAACTGTACCCAGAGGTACCTCTGAAGGAAATTCTGGTGACTGTACCCATAGGTAGCTCAGAAGGAAGGCCTGGTGCCTATACCCATGCGTATCTCCGAAGAAACGCCAGGTGACTGTACACAGAGGTACCACGGAAGGAAGGCCTGGTGACTGTACCCAGAGGTACGTCGGAAGGAATGCCAGGTGAGTACTCAGACATACCTAGGAAGAAAGGCCTGGTCACTGTACTCAGAGGTACCTCAGAAGAAAGACCTCGTGAGTGTACTCAGAGGTACCTCAGAAAGAAGACCTGGTGATTGTACCCAGAGGTACATCGGAAGGAAGGCCTGGTGACTGTACACATTAGTGCCTCGGACGAAGGCCTGGTGACTGTACCCAGAGGTTCCTCAGAAGGAAGGCCTGGTGACTGCACCCAGAGGTACCTCGAAATGAAGGCCCCGTGACTGTTCCCAGAGGTACCTCGGAAGAAAGACCCGGTGACTGTACCCAGAGGTACTTCGGAAGGAAGGCCTGGTGACTGTTCTCAGAGGTACCTCGGAAGGAAGGTCTGGTGACTGTACGCAGAGGCACCTCAGAAGGAAGGCATGGTGACTGTACCCAGAGGTACAACGGAAGGAAGGCCTGGTGACTACCCAGATGTATATCGGAAGAAAGGCCTGGTGACTGTACTCAGAGGTACCTCAGAAGAAAAACCTCGTGACTCTACCCAGAGGTACCTCAGAAGGAACGCCTGGTGATTGTACCCAGACTTATCTCGGAAGGACGGCCTCGTGACTATACCCAGAAATACCTCGGAAGAAAGGACTGGTGAGTGTACCCAGAGGTACCTCGAAAAGAAGGCCTGGTGACTGTACCCAGAGGTAACTCAGAAGGAAGGCCTGGTGCCTGTACCCAGAGCTAGCTCGGAAGAAAGGCATGGTAACTGTACCCAGAGGGACCTCAGAAAGAAGGCCGGGTGACTGTACCCAGAAGTACCTCAGAAGGAAAGCCGGTGACTGTACCCAGCGGTACATCTGAAGGAAGGCCAGGTGACTGTACCCATAGGTACCTCAGAAGGAAACCCTGGTGACTGTACCCAGAGGTAACTCGTAAGAAAGGCTTGGTGAGTGTACCCAGAGGTACCTCGGAAAGAACGCCGGGTGACTGTACCCAGAGGTACCTCGGAAGGAAGGCCGGGTGACTGTACCCAGAGGCAACCCGGAAGGAAGGCCTGGTGACTGTACGGAGAGGAACCTCAGAAGAAAGACGTCGTGACTGTACCCAGAGGTACCTCCGAAGGAAGGGCCGGTGATTGTACCCAGAGGTACCTCGGAAGAAGGGCGTGGTGACTGTACCCAGAACTACCTCGGAAGAAAGGCCTTGTGACTGTACCCAGAGGTACCTCGGAAGGAATTCCTGGTGACTGTACACAGAGGTACTTCGGAAGGAAGGCCTGGTGACTCTACTCAGAGTTACCTCGGAAGGAAGCGATGGTGACTGTACCCAGAGGTACCGCGGAAGGAATTCCTGGTGACTGTACCCAGAGGTACCTCGGAAGGAGGGCCTGGTGACTGTACCCAGAACTACCTCGGAAGAAAGGCCTTGTGACTGTACCCAGAGGTACCTGGGAAGGAATTCCTGGTGACTGTACACAGAGGTACCTCGGAAGGAGGGCCTGGTGACTGTACCCAGAACTACCTCGGAAGAAAGGCCTTGTGACTGTACCCAGAGGTACCTCGGAAGGAAGCGATGGTGACTGTACCCAGAGGTACCTCGGAATGAAGGCCCGGTGATTGTACCCAGAGGTACCTCGAAAGGAAGGCCTGGTGACTGTACCCAGAGGTACCTGGGATGGAATGCCTGGTGACAGTACTCAAGGTACCTCAGAAGGAAAGCCTGGTGAATGTACGCAGAGGTACCTCGTAAGAAATGCCTGGTGACTGTACCGAGAGATGCCTCGGAAGGAAGGCCTGGTGACTGTACCCAGAGGTACCTCGGAAGGAAGGCCTGGTGACTGTACCCAAAGGTACCTCAATAGGAAGACCCGCTGCCTTTACGCAGAGGTACCTCAGAAGGAAGGCCTGATGACTCTACCCAGAGGTACATCAGAAGGAAGATCTGGTGACTGTACCCAGGTACCTCAGAAGGAAGGCCGGTAACTGTACCCAGAGGTACCTCTGAAGGAAATTCTGGTGACTGTACCCATAGGTAGCTCAGAAGGAAGGCCTGGTGACTATACCCAGGCGTATCTCCGAAGAAACGCCAGGTGAGTGTACACAGAGGTACCACGGAAGGAAGGCCTGGTGACTGTACCCAGAGGTACCTCGGAAGGAATGCCTGGTGAGTACTCAGACATACCTAGGAAGAAAGGCCTGGTCACTGTACTCAGAGGTACCTCAGAAGAAAGACCTCGTGAGTGTACTCAGAGGTACCTCAGAAAGAAGGCCTGGTGATTGTACCCAGAGGTACATCGGAAGGAAGGCCTGGTGACTGTACACATTAGTGCCTCGGAAGAAGGCCTGGTGACTGTACCCAGAGTTACCTCAGAAGGAAGGCCTGGTGACTGTACCGAGAGGTACCTCGGAAGGAAGGCCTGGTGACTACCCAGAAGCACATCGCAAGAAAGGCCTGGTGACTGTACTCAGAGGTACCTCAGAAGAAAGACCTCGTGACTGTACCCAGAGGTACCTCAGAAGTAAGGCCTGGTGATTGTCCCCAGAGGTACCTCGGAAGGAAGGCCTAGTGATCGTACCCAGAAGTACATCGGAAGGAAGGCCTGGTGACTGTACTCAGAGTTACCTACGAAGGAAAGCCTGGTGACTCTACCCAGAGGTACCTCGGAAGGAAGCGATGGTGACTGTACCCAGAAGTACTTGGAAAAGAAGGCGAGGTGCGTGTACCCAGAGGTACCTCGTAAAAAGGGCTGGTGACTGTACCCAGAGGTACCTCGGAAGGAAGGCCTGGTGACTGTGCCCAGAGGTACCTCGGAAGCAAGGCCTGGTGACTGTACCCAGAGTTACCTCAGAAGGAAGGCCTGGTGACTGTACCCAGAGGTACCTGGGAAGGAAAGCCTGGTGACTGTACCCAGAAGTACCTCGGAAGGAAGGCGTGGTGTCTGTACTGAGAGGTATCTCGGAAGGAAGGCCTGGGGACTTTACCCAGAGTTACCTCAGAAGGAAGGCCTGGTGACTGTACCCAAAGGTACATCAGAAGGAAGGCCTGATGGCTGTACCCAGAGGTGCCTCAGAACGAAGGCCTGGTGACCGTACACAGAGGTACCTCGGACAGACAAACTGGTGACCGTACCCAGTGGTACCTCGGAATTAAGGCTTGGAGATCGTAAGCAGAGGTACCTGGGAAGGAAGGCCTGGTGACTGCACGCAGAGGTACCTCGGAAGGAAGGCCTGATAACTGTACCCAGAAGTACCTCAGAAGGAAGGCCTGGTGACTGTACCCAGAGCTAACTCAGAAGGAAAGCCTCGTGACTGTACCCAGAGGTACCTCTTAAGAGAAGCCTGGTGACTGTACCCAGAGGTACATCGGAATGAAGGTCTGGTGACTGTACCCAGAGGTACCTCAGAATGAAGGCCTGGTGACTGTACCCAGAGGTACCTCGGAAGGAAGGCTTGGTGACTGTACCCAGAGGCACCTAGGAAGGAAGGCGTGGTGACTGTACCTAGATGTACCTTGGAAGGAAGGCCTGGTTACTACCCAGACGTACCTCGGAAGAAAGGCCGGGTGAGTGTACTGAGAGCTCACTCAGAAGGAAGGCCTGGTGTCTGTACCCAGAGGTACCTCAGTAGAAAGACCCGCTTCCTGTACGCAGAGGTACCTCAGAAGGAAGGCCTGATGACTCTACCCAGAGGTACTTCAGAAGGAATCCCTGGTGACTGTACCCAGAGGTACCTCGAAAGGAAGGCCCGGTGACTGTACACAGAGGTACTTTGGAAGAAAGACCCGGTGACTGTACCCAGAGGTACGTGTGAAGGAAAGCCTGGTGACTGTACCCAGAGGCACCTCAAAAGGAAGGCCTGGTGACTGTACATAGAGGTAACACAGAAGGAAGGCCTGGTGACTACCCAGACGTACCTCGGAAGAAAGGCCTGGTGACTGTACCCAGAGGGACCTCAGAAAGAAGGCCGGGTGACTGTCTCCAGAGGTACCTCGGAAGGAAGTGATGGTGACTGTACCCAGAGGTACCTCCGAAGGAAGGCCTGGTGACTGTACTCAGAGGTATCTCAGAAGAAAGACCTCGTGACAGTACCCAGAAGTAACTCGGAAGAAAGGACTCGTGACTGTACCCATAGGTATTTCAGAAGGAAAGCATAGTGACTGTACCCAGAGGTAGCTCGGAAGAAAGGACTGGTGACTGTACCCAGAGGGACCTCAGAAAGAAGGCCGGGTGACTGTACCCAGAGGTACCTCGGAAGGAAGGCCTGGTTACTCTTCGCAGAGGTACCTCGGAAGGAAGCGATGGTGACTGTACCCAGAGGTACCTCGAAAAGAAGGCCTGGTGAGTGTACCCAGAGGTACCTCGGAGGAAAGAACTGGTGACTGTAACCAGGGTTACATGGGAAGGAAATCCGGGTGACTGTACCCAGAGTTACCTCAGAAGGAAGACCCGCTGCGTGTACGCAGAGGTACCTCAGAAGGAAGGCCTGATGACTCTACCCAAAGGTAATTCAGAAGGAAGGTCTGGTGACTGTACTCAGAGATACCTCGGGAAGAAGGCCTGCTGATTGTCCCCAAAGGCACCTCAGAAGGAAGGCCTGGTGACTGTACCCAGAGGTACCTCGGAAGAAAGGCCTAGTGACAGTACCCAGAGGTACCTCGGAAGAAAGACCTTGTGTCTGTACCCAGAGAGACCTTAGAAGGAAGGCCTGGTGACTGTAACCAGAAGTACCTCGGAAGAAAGGCCTGGTGACTGTACCCAGAGGGACCTCGGAAGGAAGGCCGGGTGACTGTACCGAGAGGCAACCCGGAAGGAAGTCCTGGTGACTGCACCCAAAGGTACCTCGGAAGGAAGGCCTGGTGACTGTACCCAAAGGTACCTCGGAAGGAAGGCCGGGTGACTGTACCCAGAGGTACATCGGAGCAAGGCCTGGTGACTGTACACATTAGTGCCTTGGACGAAGGCCTGGTGACTGTACCCAGAGGTACCTCGGAAGGAAGGCCTGGTGACTGTACCGAGATGTACCCCGGAAGGAAGGCCTGGTGACTACCCAGATGTATATCGGAAGAAAGGCCTGGTGACTGTACTCAGAGGTACCTCAGAAGAAAGACCTCGTGACTGTACCCATTGTGACCTCAGAAGGAAGGCCTGGTGATTGTACCCAGAGGTACCTCGGAAGGAAGGCCTGGTGACTGTACCCAGAAGTACCTAGGAAGAAAAGCTTGGTGACTGTACCCAGAGGTACCTTGGAAGGAAGGCCTGGTGACTGTACCTAGAGTTAGCTCGGGATAAAGCCTGGTGACTGTACCCAGAGTTAGCTCGGGATAAACCCTGGTGACTGTACCCAGAGGGACCTCTGAAAGAAGGCCGGGTGACTGTCCCCAGAGGTACCTCGGAAGGAAGTGATGGTGACTGAACAGAGAGGTACCTCGGAAGGAAGGCCTGGTGACTCTACCCAGAGGTACATCGGAAGGAAGCGATGGTGACTGTACCCAGAGGTGCCTCTAAAAGAAGGCCTGGTGAGTGTACCCAGAGGTACCTCGAAAGAAAGGCCCGGTGACCGTACCCAGAGGTACTTCGGAAGGAAGACCTGGTGACTGTACCCAGAGTTACCTCAGAAGGAAGACCTGCTGCCTATACGCAGAGCTACCTCAGAAGGAAGGCCTGATGACTCTTCCCAGAGGTAACTCAGAAGGAAGGTCTGGAGACTCTACTCAGAGGTACCTCGGGAGGAAGGCCTGCTGAGTGTACCCAGAGGCACCTCGGAAGGAAGGCCTGGTGATTGTACCCAGAAGTACCTCAGAAAAAAGGCCTAGTGACTGTACCCAGAGGTACCTCGGAAGAAAGACCTCGTGTCTGTACCCAGAGAGACCTCAGAAGGAAGACCTGGTGTTTGTACCCAGAGGGACCTCGGAAGGAATACCTGGTGACAGTACCCAAGTACCTCAGAAGTTAAGCCTGGTGACTGTACCCAGAGGTACCTCGTAAGAAATACCTGGTGACTGCACCCAGAGGTATCTCGGAAGAAAGGCGTGGTGACTGTACCCAGAGGGACCTGAGAAAGAAGGCCGAGTGACTGTACCCAGAAGTATCTCAGAAGGAAAGCCGGTGACTGTACAAAGAGGTACCTCTGAAGGAAGGCCTGGTGACTGTACCCAGAGGGACCTAAGAAAGAAGGCCAGGTGACTGTACCCAGAGGTACCTCGGAAGAAAGGCCCGGTGACTGTACCCAGAGGTACTTCGGAACGAAGCCCTGGTGACTGTACCCATTGGAACCTCGGAAGGAAGTCCTGGTGACGGTACCCAGAGGTATCTCGTAAGAAATGCCTGGTGGCTATACCAGAGATACCTCGGAAGAAAGGCCTGGTGACTGTAACCAGAGGTACGTGGGAAGGAAGGCCTGGTGACTGTACCCAGAATTTCCTCAGAAGGAAGACCCGCTGCCTGTACGCAGAGGTACCTCAGAAGGAAGGCCTCCTGACTCTACCCAGATGTAACTCAGAAGGAAGGTCTGGTGACTGTACTGAGAGGTACCTCGGGAGGAAGGCCTGCTGACTGTACCCAGAGGTACCTCGGAAGGAAGGCCTGGTGACTGTACCCAGAAGTACCTCGGAAGAAAGCCCTAGTGACTGTACCAAAAGGTACCTCGGAAAAGAGACCTTTAGACTCTACCCAGAAGTACCTCGGAAGGAAGGCCTGCTGACTGCACCCCGAAGTACCTCGGAAGAAAGGCCTAGTGACTGTCCCCAGATGTACCTCGGAAGAAAGGCATTTTGACTCTATCTACCCAGAGGTATCTCAAAAGGAAGGCCTGGTGACTGTACCCAGAGCTAACTCAGAAGAAAAGCCTCGTGACTGTACCCAGAGGTACCTCTGAAGAAAAGCCTGGTGCCTGTACACAGAGGTACATTGGAACGAAGGCCTGGTGACTGTATCCAGAGGTACCTCGGAAGGAAGGCTTGGTGACTGTGCCCAGAGGCACCTAGGAAGGAAGGCCTGTGACTGTACCTAGATGTACCTCGGAAGGAAAGCCTGGTTACTACCCAGAAGTACCTCGGAAGAAAGGCCTGGTGACTGTACCCAGAGGTACCTCGTAAGAAAGGCCTGGTGACTGTGCCCAGAGTTAGCTCAGAAGAAAGCCCTGGTGACTGTACCCAGAGGGACCCCAGAAAGAAGACCGGGTGACTGTACCCAGAGGTACCTCGGAAGGAGGCCTGGTGACTGTACCCAGAGTTACCTCAGAAGGAGGCCTGGTGACTGTACCCAGAGTTACCTCGGAAGGAAGGCCTTTTGACTGTACCGAGAGTTACCCCGGAAAGAAGACCTGGTGACTACCCAGAAGTAGCTCGGAAGAAAGGCCTGGTGACTGTACCCAGAGGTACCTCGGAAACAAGTCCTGATGACTGTACCCAGAGGTACCTCGGAAGGAGACCTGGTGACTGTACCCAGAGTTACCTCAGAAGGAGGCCTGGTGACTGTACCAAGAGTTACCTCGGAAGGAAGGCCTTTTGACTGTACCGAGAGTTACCCCGGAAAGAAGACCTGGTGACTACCCAGAAGTAGCTCGGAAGAAAGGCCTGGTGACTGTACCCAGAGGTACCTCGGAAGAAAGGCCTGGTGACTGTGCTCAGAGGTACCTCGGAAGGAAGGTCTGGTGAGTGTACCCAGAGGTACATCAGAAGGAAGTTTCGGTGCCTGTACGCAGAGGGACCTCAAAAGGAAGGCCTAATGACTGTACCCAGAGGTACCTCGGAAGGAAGGCCTGGAGACTGTACCCACAGGTACCTCGGAAGGAATGCCTGGTGACTGCCCAGATGTACCTCGGAAGAAAGGCCTGGTTACTGTACCCAGAGGGACCTCAGAAAGAAGGCCGGGTGGCTGTACCAGAGGTACCTCAGAAGGAAGGCAGGCGACTGTACCAGAGGTACCTCTGAAGGAAGGACTGGTGACTGCACCCAGAGGTACCTGGAAAGGAAAGCCTGGTGACTGTACCCAGAGATACCTCGGAAGGAAGGCCTGGTGACTGTAATCAGAGGTACCTGGGAAGGACAGCCTAGTTACTGCACCCAGAGGTACATCTGAAGGAAGGCCTGGTGACTGTACCCAGAGCTACCTCAGAAGGAAGGCCTGTTGACTGTACCCAGAGTTACTTCAGAAGGAAGGCCTGGTGACTGTATCCAGAGGTACCTCGTAAGAAATGCCTGGTGACGGTACACAGAGTTACCTCAGAAGGAAGGCCTGGTGGCTGTACACAGAGGTACCTCAGAAGGAAAGCCTAGTGACTGTACCTAGAGGTATCTTGTAAGAAATGCCTGGTGACTGTACCCAGAGATACCTCGAAAGGAATGCCTGGTGACTACCCAGACGTACCTCGGAAGGAAGGCCTGTTGACTGTTCCAGAGTTAGCTTGGAGGAAAGGCCTGGTAACTGTACCCAGAGGCATCTCGGAAGAACGGCCTGGTGACTGCACCCAGAGGGACCTCAGAAATAAGCCCGGGTGAGTGTACCCATAGGTTCCTCAGAAGGAAAGCCGGTGACTGTACCCAGAGTTACCTCGTAAGAAAGGCCTGGTGACTCTACCCAGAGGGACCTCGGAAGAAAGGCCTGGTGACTGTACCCAGAAGTAACTAAAAAGGAAGGTCTGGTGACTGTACCCAAGCGTACCTCGGAAGAAAGGCCAGGTGATTGTACTCGGAGTTACCGCGGAAGGAAGGCCTGGTGACTCTACACAGAGGTACATCAGAAGGAAGGCCTGTTGACTGTACCCAGAGGTACCTCAGAAAGAAGACCCGGTGCCTGTACGCAGAGGTACCTAAGAAGGAAGGCCTAATGACTGTACCCAGAGGTACCTCGAAAGGAAGGCCCGGTGCCTATACCCAGAGGTACTTTGGAAGAAAGACCTGGTGACTGTACCCAGAGGTACTTCGGAAGGAAGGCCTGGTGACTGTACCCAGAGGCACCTCAAAAGGAAGGCCTGGTGACTGTACATAGAGGTAACACGGAAGGAAGGCCTGGTGACTACCCAGACGTACCTCGGAAGAAAAGCCTGGTGACTGTACCCAGAGGGACCTCAGAAAGAAGGCCGGGTGACTGTCCCCAGAGGTACCTCGGAAGGAAGTGATGGTGACTGTACCCAGAGGAACCTCGGAAGGAAGGCCTGGTGACTCTACCCAGAGGTACATCGGAAGGAAGCGATGGTGACTGTACCCAGAGGCACTTCGGAAGGAAGGCCTGGTGACTGTACCCAGAGGTACCTTGGAAGGAAGTCCTGGTGACGGTACCCAGAGATACCTCGTAAGAAAATCCTGGTGGCTGTACCCAGAGATACCTCGGAAGAAAGGCCTGGTGACTGTAACCAGAGTTACCTCAGAAGGAAGACCCGCTGCCTACATGCAGAGGTACCTCAGAAGGAAGGTCTGATGACTCTTCCCAGAGGTAACTCAGAAGGAAGGTCTGGAGACTCTACTCAGAGGTACCACGGGAGGAAGGCCTGCTGAGTGTACCCAGAGGCACCTCGGAAGGAAGGCCTGGTGACTGTACCCAGAAGTACCTCGGAAAAAAAGCCTAGTGACTGTACCCAGAGGTACCTCGGAAGAAAGACCTCGTGTCTGTAACCAGAGAGACCTCAGAAGGAAGGCCTGGTGATTGTACCCAGAGGTACCTCGGAAGGAAGGCCTGGTGACTGTACCCAGAGTTACCTCAGAAGGAAGGCCTGGTGACTGTACCGAGAGGTACCTCGGAAGGAAGGCCTGGTCACTACGCAGAAGTACCTCGGAAAAAAGGCCTGGTGACTGTACTCAGAGGTACCTCAGAAAGAAACACCTCGTCACTGTACCCAGAAGTACCTCCGAAGGAAGGGCCGGTGATTGTACCCATAGGTACCTCGGAAGGAAGGCCTGGTGACTGTACCGAGAAGCACCTCGGAAGAAAGGCCTTGTGACTGTACCCAGAGGTACCTCGGAAGGAATTCCTGGTGACTGTACACAGAGGTACCTCGGAAGGAAGGCCTGGTGACTATACCCAGAGTTACCTCGGAAGGAAGCGATCGTGACTGTACCCAGAGGTACCTCGGAATGAAGTCCCGGAGATTGTACCCAGAGGTACCTCGGAAGGAAGGCCGGGTGACTGTACCCAGAGTTACCTCAGAAGGAAGGCCTGGTGGGTGTACCCAGAGGTGCCTCGGAAGGAAGGCCTGGTGACTGTACCCAGAGGTACCTCGATGGAATGCCTGGTGACAGTACTCAAGGTACCTCAGAAGGAAAGCCTGGTGAATGTACGCAGAGGTACCTGGTAAGAAATGCCTGGTGACTGTACCGAGAGATGCCTTGGAAGGAAGGCCTGGTGACTGTACCCAGAGGTACCTCGGAAGGAAAGCCTGGTGACTGTACCCAAAGGTACCTCAATACGAAGACCCGCTGCCTCTACGCAGAGGTACCTCAGAAGGAAGGCCTGATGACGATACCCAGAGGTACATCAGAAGGAAGATCTGGTGACTGTACCCATAGGTACCTCAGAAGGAAGGCCGGTGACTGTACCCAGAGGTACCTCTGTAGGAAGTTCTGGTGACTGTACTCATAGGTACCTCAGAAGGAAGGCCTGGTGAATATACCCAGGCGTATCTCCGAAGAAACGCCAGGTGACTGTACACAGAGGTACCACGGAAGGAAGGCCTGGTGACTGTACCCATAGGTACCTCAGAAGGAAGGCCGGTGACTGTACCCAGAGGTACCTCTGAAGGAAGTTCTGGTGACTGTACTCAGAGGTACCTCAGAAGAAAGACCTCGTGAGTGTACTCAGAGGTACCTCAGAAAGAAGGCCTGGTGATTGTACCCAGAGGTACATGAGAAGGAAGGCCTGGTGACTGTACCCAGAGGTACATCGGAAGGAAGGCCTGGTGTCTGTACTCAGAGGTACCTCAGAAGAAAGACCTCGTGACTGTACGCACAGGTTCCTCAGAAGTAAGGCCTGCTGATTGCACTCAGAGGTACCTCGGAAGGAAGGCCTAGTGATCGTACCCAGAAGTACCTCGGAAGGAAGGCCTGGTGATTGTACCCAGAGGTACCTCGGAAGGAAGGCCTGGTGACTATACCCAGAGTTACCTCGGAAGGAAGCGATCGTGACTGTACCCAGAGGTACCTCGGAATGAAGTCCCGGAGATTGTACCCAGAGGTACCTCGGAAGGAAGGCCGGGTGACTGTACCCAGAGTTACCTCAGAAGGAAGGCCTGGTGGGTGTACCCAGAGGTGCCTCGGAAGGAAGGCCTGGTGACTGTACCCAGAGGTACCTCGATGGAATGCCTGGTGACAGTACTCAAGGTACCTCAGAAGGAAAGCCTGGTGAATGTACGCAGAGGTACCTGGTAAGAAATGCCTGGTGACTGTACCGAGAGATGCCTTGGAAGGAAGGCCTGGTGACTGTACCCAGAGGTACCTCGGAAGGAAAGCCTGGTGACTGTACCCAAAGGTACCTCAATACGAAGACCCGCTGCCTCTACGCAGAGGTACCTCAGAAGGAAGGCCTGATGACGATACCCAGAGGTACATCAGAAGGAAGATCTGGTGACTGTACCCACAGGTACCTCAGAAGGAAGGCCGGTGACTGTACCCAGAGGTACCTCTGTAGGAAGTTCTGGTGACTGTACTCATAGGTACCTCAGAAGGAAGGCCTGGTGAATATACCCAGGCGTATCTCCGAAGAAACGCCAGGTGACTGTACACAGAGGTACCACGGAAGGAAGGCCTGGTGACTGTACCCATAGGTACCTCAGAAGGAAGGCCGGTGACTGTACCCAGAGGTACCTCTGAAGGAAGTTCTGGTGACTGTACTCATAGGTACCTCAGAAATAAGGCCTGGTGAATATACCCAGGCGTATCTCCGAAGAAACGCCAGGTGACTGTACACAGAGGTACCACGGAAGGAAGGCCTGGTGACTGTACCCAGAGGTACCTCGGAAGGAATGCCTGGTGAGTACTCAGACATACCTAGGAAGAAAGGCCTGGTCACTGTACTCAGAGGTACCTCAGAAGAAAGACCTCGTGAGTGTACTCAGAGGTACCTCAGAAAGAAGGCCTGGTGATTGTACCCAGAGGTACATGAGAAGGAAGGCCTGGTGACTGTACCCAGAGGTACATCGGAAGGAAGGCCTGGTGTCTGTACTCAGAGGTACCTCAGAAGAAAGACCTCGTGACTGTACGCACAGGTTCCTCAGAAGTAAGGCCTGCTGATTGTACTCAGAGGTACCTCGGAAGGAAGGCCTAGTGATCGTACCCAGAAGTACCTCGGAAGGAAGGCCTGGTGATTGTACCCAGAGGTACCTCGGAAGGAAGGCCTGGTGACTCTACCCAGAGGTTCCTCAGAAGGAAGCGATCGTGACTGTACCCAGAGGTACCTCGGAAGGAAGGCCTGGTGACTGTACTGAGAGTTACCTAGGAAGGAAGGCCTGGTGACTCTACCCCGAGTTACGTCGGAAGGAAGCGATGGTGACTGTACCCACAGGTACTTCGAAAAGAAGGCCTGGTGACTGTACCCATTGGTACCTCGGAAGAAAGTCCTGATGATGGTACCCAGAGGTACATCGTAAGAAATGCCTGGTGGCTATACCAGAGATACCTCGGAAGAAAGGCCTGGTGAATGTAACCAGAGGTACGTGGGAAGGAAGGCCTGGTGACTGTACCCAGAGTTTCCTCAGAAGGAAAACCCGGTGCCTGTACGCAGAGGTACCTCAGAAGGAAGGCCTGCTGACTCTACCCAGAGGTACCTCAGAAGGAAGGTCTGGTGACTGTACTCAGAGGTACCTCGGGAGGAAGGCCTGCTGACTGTACTCAGTGGCACCTCGGAAGGAAGGCCTGGTGACTGTACCCAGAAGTACCTCGGAAGAAAGACCTAGTGACTGTACCCAGAGGTACCTCGGAAAAAAGACCGTTAGACTCTACCCAGAGGTACCTCGGAAGGAAGGCCTGGTGACTGTACCCAGAGCTAACTCAGACGGAAAGCTTTGTGACTGTACCCAGAGGTACCTCTGAAGAAAAGCCTGGTGACTGTACCCAGAGCTACATTGGAACTAAGGCCTGGTGACTTTACCCAGAGGTACCTCGGAATGAAGGCCTAGTGACTGTAACCAGAGGTACCTCGGAAAGAAGGCTTGGTGACTGTACCCAGAGGCACCTAGGAAGGAAGGCCTGTGACTGTACCGAGATGTACCTCAGAAGGAAGGCCTGGTTACTACCCAGACGTACCTCGGAAGAAAGGCCTGGTGACTGTACCCAGAGGTACCTCATCAGAAATGCCTGGTGACTGTACCCAGAGGTACCTCGGAAGAAAGGCCTGGTGACTGTATCCAGGTGTACCTCGGAAGGAAGCCCTGGTGGCTGTACCCAGAAGTGCCTCGGAACGAAGGCCTGGTGACGGTACCCCGAGGTACCTTGGAAGGAATGCCTGGTGACCGTACCCTGATGTACATTAGAAGGAAGGCCTGGTGACTGTACTCAGAGGTACCTCAGAAGGAAGGCCTGGTGACTGTACCCAGAGGTACCTGGGAAGGAAAGCCTGGTGACAGTACTCAAGGTACCTAAGAAGGAAAGGCTGGTGAATGTACCCAGAGGTACTTCGTAAGAAATGCCTGGTGACTGTACCCACAGATGCCTCGGAAGGAAGGCCTGGTGACTGTACCCAGAGATACCTCGGAAGGAAGGCCTGGTGACCATACCCAGAGGTACCTCAGAAGGAAGGTCTGGTGACTGTACCCAGAAGTGCCTCAGAAAGAAGTCCTGGTGACAGTATCCAGAGGTACGTTGGAAGGAAGGCCTGGTGACTGTACCCAGAGCTAACTGAGAAGGAAGGCCTGATGACTGTACCCAGAGTTAGCTCGGAAGAAAGGCCTGGTGACTGTACCCAGAGGGACCTCAGAAGGAAGGCCGGTGACTGTACCCAGAGGTACCTCGTAAGAAAGGCCTGGTGACTGTACCCAGAGGTAACTCACAAGGAAGTCCTTCTGACTGTACCCAGAGATACCTCGAAAGAAAGACCCGGTGACTGTACCCAGAGGTACGTGTGAAGGAAAGCCTGGTGACTGTACCCAGAGGCACCTCAAAAGGAAGGCCTGGTGACTGTACATAGAGGTAACACAGAAGGAAGGCCTGGTGACTACCCAGACGTACCTCGGAAGAAAGGCCTGGTGACTGTACCCAGAGGGACCTCAGAAAGAAGGCCGGGTGACTGTCCCCAGAGGTACCTCGGAAGGAAGTGATGGTGACTGTACCCAGAGGTACCTCCGAAGGAAGGCCTGGTGACTGTACTCAGAGGTACCTCAGAAGAAAGACCTCGTGACAGTACCCAGAAGTAACTCGGAAGAAAGGACTCGTGACTGTACCCATAGGTATTTCAGAAGGAAAGCATAGTGACTGTACCCAGAGGTAGCTCGGAAGAAAGGACTGGTGACTGTACCCAGAGGGACCTCAGAAAGAAGGCCGGGTGACTGTACCCAGAGGTACCTCGGAAGGAAGGCCTGGTTACTCTTCGCAGAGGTACCTCGGAAGGAAGCGATGGTGACTGTACCCAGAGGTACCTCGAAAAGAAGGCCTGGTGAGTGTACCCAGAGGTACCTCGGAGGAAAGAACTGGTGACTGTAACCAGGGTTACATGGGAAGGAAATCCGGGTGACTGTACCCAGAGTTACCTCAGAAGGAAGACCCGCTGCGTGTACGCAGAGGTACCTCAGAAGGAAGGCCTGATGACTCTACCCAAAGGTAATTCAGAAGGAAGGTCTGGTGACTGTACTCAGAGATACCTCGGGAAGAAGGCCTGCTGATTGTCCCCAAAGGCACCTCAGAAGGAAGGCCTGGTGACTGTACCCAGAGGTACCTCGGAAGAAAGGCCTAGTGACAGTACCCAGAGGTACCTCGGAAGAAAGACCTTGTGTCTGTACCCAGAGAGACCTTAGAAGGAAGGCCTGGTGACTGTAACCAGAAGTACCTCGGAAGAAAGGCCTGGTGACTGTACCCAGAGGGACCTCGGAAGGAAGGCCGGGTGACTGTACCGAGAGGCAACCCGGAAGGAAGTCCTGGTGACTGCACCCAAAGGTACCTCGGAAGGAAGGCCTGGTGACTGTACCCAAAGGTACCTCGGAAGGAAGGCCGGGTGACTGTACCCAGAGGTACATCGGAGCAAGGCCTGGTGACTGTACACATTAGTGCCTTGGACGAAGGCCTGGTGACTGTACCCAGAGGTACCTCGGAAGGAAGGCCTGGTGACTGTACCGAGATGTACCCCGGAAGGAAGGCCTGGTGACTACCCAGATGTATATCGGAAGAAAGGCCTGGTGACTGTACTCAGAGGTACCTCAGAAGAAAGACCTCGTGACTGTACCCATTGTGACCTCAGAAGGAAGGCCTGGTGATTGTACCCAGAGGTACCTCGGAAGGAAGGCCTGGTGACTGTACCCAGAAGTACCTAGGAAGAAAAGCTTGGTGACTGTACCCAGAGGTACCTTGGAAGGAAGGCCTGGTGACTGTACCTAGAGTTAGCTCGGGATAAAGCCTGGTGACTGTACCCAGAGTTAGCTCGGGATAAACCCTGGTGACTGTACCCAGAGGGACCTCTGAAAGAAGGCCGGGTGACTGTCCCCAGAGGTACCTCGGAAGGAAGTGATGGTGACTGAACAGAGAGGTACCTCGGAAGGAAGGCCTGGTGACTCTACCCAGAGGTACATCGGAAGGAAGCGATGGTGACTGTACCCAGAGGTGCCTCTAAAAGAAGGCCTGGTGAGTGTACCCAGAGGTACCTCGAAAGAAAGGCCCGGTGACCGTACCCCAGAGGTACTTCGGAAGGAAGACCTGGTGACTGTACCCAGAGTTACCTCAGAAGGAAGACCTGCTGCCTATACGCAGAGCTACCTCAGAAGGAAGGCCTGATGACTCTTCCCAGAGGTAACTCAGAAGGAAGGTCTGGAGACTCTACTCAGAGGTACCTCGGGAGGAAGGCCTGCTGAGTGTACCCAGAGGCACCTCGGAAGGAAGGCCTGGTGATTGTACCCAGAAGTACCTCAGAAAAAAGGCCTAGTGACTGTACCCAGAGGTACCTCGGAAGAAAGACCTCGTGTCTGTACCCAGAGAGACCTCAGAAGGAAGACCTGGTGTTTGTACCCAGAGGGACCTCGGAAGGAATACCTGGTGACAGTACCCAAGTACCTCAGAAGTTAAGCCTGGTGACTGTACCCAGAGGTACCTCGTAAGAAATACCTGGTGACTGCACCCAGAGGTATCTCGGAAGAAAGGCGTGGTGACTGTACCCAGAGGGACCTGAGAAAGAAGGCCGAGTGACTGTACCCAGAAGTATCTCAGAAGGAAAGCCGGTGACTGTACAAAGAGGTACCTCTGAAGGAAGGCCTGGTGACTGTACCCAGAGGGACCTAAGAAAGAAGGCCAGGTGACTGTACCCAGAGGTACCTCGGAAGAAAGGCCCGGTGACTGTACCCAGAGGTACTTCGGAACGAAGCCCTGGTGACTGTACCCATTGGAACCTCGGAAGGAAGTCCTGGTGACGGTACCCAGAGGTATCTCGTAAGAAATGCCTGGTGGCTATACCAGAGATACCTCGGAAGAAAGGCCTGGTGACTGTAACCAGAGGTACGTGGGAAGGAAGGCCTGGTGACTGTACCCAGAATTTCCTCAGAAGGAAGACCCGCTGCCTGTACGCAGAGGTACCTCAGAAGGAAGGCCTCCTGACTCTACCCAGATGTAACTCAGAAGGAAGGTCTGGTGACTGTACTGAGAGGTACCTCGGGAGGAAGGCCTGCTGACTGTACCCAGAGGTACCTCGGAAGGAAGGCCTGGTGACTGTACCCAGAAGTACCTCGGAAGAAAGCCCTAGTGACTGTACCAAAAGGTACCTCGGAAAAGAGACCTTTAGACTCTACCCAGAAGTACCTCGGAAGGAAGGCCTGCTGACTGCACCCCGAAGTACCTCGGAAGAAAGGCCTAGTGACTGTCCCCAGATGTACCTCGGAAGAAAGGCATTTTGACTCTATCTACCCAGAGGTATCTCAAAAGGAAGGCCTGGTGACTGTACCCAGAGCTAACTCAGAAGAAAAGCCTCGTGACTGTACCCAGAGGTACCTCTGAAGAAAAGCCTGGTGCCTGTACACAGAGGTACATTGGAACGAAGGCCTGGTGACTGTATCCAGAGGTACCTCGGAAGGAAGGCTTGGTGACTGTGCCCAGAGGCACCTAGGAAGGAAGGCCTGTGACTGTACCTAGATGTACCTCGGAAGGAAAGCCTGGTTACTACCCAGAAGTACCTCGGAAGAAAGGCCTGGTGACTGTACCCAGAGGTACCTCGTAAGAAAGGCCTGGTGACTGTGCCCAGAGTTAGCTCAGAAGAAAGCCCTGGTGACTGTACCCAGAGGGACCCCAGAAAGAAGACCGGGTGACTGTACCCAGAGGTACCTCGGAAGGAGGCCTGGTGACTGTACCCAGAGTTACCTCAGAAGGAGGCCTGGTGACTGTACCCAGAGTTACCTCGGAAGGAAGGCCTTTTGACTGTACCGAGAGTTACCCCGGAAAGAAGACCTGGTGACTACCCAGAAGTAGCTCGGAAGAAAGGCCTGGTGACTGTACCCAGAGGTACCTCGGAAACAAGTCCTGATGACTGTACCCAGAGGTACCTCGGAAGGAGACCTGGTGACTGTACCCAGAGTTACCTCAGAAGGAGGCCTGGTGACTGTACCAAGAGTTACCTCGGAAGGAAGGCCTTTTGACTGTACCGAGAGTTACCCCGGAAAGAAGACCTGGTGACTACCCAGAAGTAGCTCGGAAGAAAGGCCTGGTGACTGTACCCAGAGGTACCTCGGAAGAAAGGCCTGGTGACTGTGCTCAGAGGTACCTCGGAAGGAAGGTCTGGTGAGTGTACCCAGAGGTACATCAGAAGGAAGTTTCGGTGCCTGTACGCAGAGGGACCTCAAAAGGAAGGCCTAATGACTGTACCCAGAGGTACCTCGGAAGGAAGGCCTGGAGACTGTACCCACAGGTACCTCGGAAGGAATGCCTGGTGACTGCCCAGATGTACCTCGGAAGAAAGGCCTGGTTACTGTACCCAGAGGGACCTCAGAAAGAAGGCCGGGTGGCTGTACCAGAGGTACCTCAGAAGGAAGGCAGGCGACTGTACCAGAGGTACCTCTGAAGGAAGGACTGGTGACTGCACCCAGAGGTACCTGGAAAGGAAAGCCTGGTGACTGTACCCAGAGATACCTCGGAAGGAAGGCCTGGTGACTGTAATCAGAGGTACCTGGGAAGGACAGCCTAGTTACTGCACCCAGAGGTACATCTGAAGGAAGGCCTGGTGACTGTACCCAGAGCTACCTCAGAAGGAAGGCCTGTTGACTGTACCCAGAGTTACTTCAGAAGGAAGGCCTGGTGACTGTATCCAGAGGTACCTCGTAAGAAATGCCTGGTGACGGTACACAGAGTTACCTCAGAAGGAAGGCCTGGTGGCTGTACACAGAGGTACCTCAGAAGGAAAGCCTAGTGACTGTACCTAGAGGTATCTTGTAAGAAATGCCTGGTGACTGTACCCAGAGATACCTCGAAAGGAATGCCTGGTGACTACCCAGACGTACCTCGGAAGGAAGGCCTGTTGACTGTTCCAGAGTTAGCTTGGAGGAAAGGCCTGGTAACTGTACCCAGAGGCATCTCGGAAGAACGGCCTGGTGACTGCACCCAGAGGGACCTCAGAAATAAGCCCGGGTGAGTGTACCCATAGGTTCCTCAGAAGGAAAGCCGGTGACTGTACCCAGAGTTACCTCGTAAGAAAGGCCTGGTGACTCTACCCAGAGGGACCTCGGAAGAAAGGCCTGGTGACTGTACCCAGAAGTAACTAAAAAGGAAGGTCTGGTGACTGTACCCAAGCGTACCTCGGAAGAAAGGCCAGGTGATTGTACTCGGAGTTACCGCGGAAGGAAGGCCTGGTGACTCTACACAGAGGTACATCAGAAGGAAGGCCTGTTGACTGTACCCAGAGGTACCTCAGAAAGAAGACCCGGTGCCTGTACGCAGAGGTACCTAAGAAGGAAGGCCTAATGACTGTACCCAGAGGTACCTCGAAAGGAAGGCCCGGTGCCTATACCCAGAGGTACTTTGGAAGAAAGACCTGGTGACTGTACCCAGAGGTACTTCGGAAGGAAGGCCTGGTGACTGTACCCAGAGGCACCTCAAAAGGAAGGCCTGGTGACTGTACATAGAGGTAACACGGAAGGAAGGCCTGGTGACTACCCAGACGTACCTCGGAAGAAAAGCCTGGTGACTGTACCCAGAGGGACCTCAGAAAGAAGGCCGGGTGACTGTCCCCAGAGGTACCTCGGAAGGAAGTGATGGTGACTGTACCCAGAGGAACCTCGGAAGGAAGGCCTGGTGACTCTACCCAGAGGTACATCGGAAGGAAGCGATGGTGACTGTACCCAGAGGCACTTCGGAAGGAAGGCCTGGTGACTGTACCCAGAGGTACCTTGGAAGGAAGTCCTGGTGACGGTACCCAGAGATACCTCGTAAGAAAATCCTGGTGGCTGTACCCAGAGATACCTCGGAAGAAAGGCCTGGTGACTGTAACCAGAGTTACCTCAGAAGGAAGACCCGCTGCCTACATGCAGAGGTACCTCAGAAGGAAGGTCTGATGACTCTTCCCAGAGGTAACTCAGAAGGAAGGTCTGGAGACTCTACTCAGAGGTACCACGGGAGGAAGGCCTGCTGAGTGTACCCAGAGGCACCTCGGAAGGAAGGCCTGGTGACTGTACCCAGAAGTACCTCGGAAAAAAAGCCTAGTGACTGTACCCAGAGGTACCTCGGAAGAAAGACCTCGTGTCTGTAACCAGAGAGACCTCAGAAGGAAGGCCTGGTGATTGTACCCAGAGGTACCTCGGAAGGAAGGCCTGGTGACTGTACCCAGAGTTACCTCAGAAGGAAGGCCTGGTGACTGTACCGAGAGGTACCTCGGAAGGAAGGCCTGGTCACTACGCAGAAGTACCTCGGAAAAAAGGCCTGGTGACTGTACTCAGAGGTACCTCAGAAAGAAACACCTCGTCACTGTACCCAGAAGTACCTCCGAAGGAAGGGCCGGTGATTGTACCCATAGGTACCTCGGAAGGAAGGCCTGGTGACTGTACCGAGAAGCACCTCGGAAGAAAGGCCTTGTGACTGTACCCAGAGGTACCTCGGAAGGAATTCCTGGTGACTGTACACAGAGGTACCTCGGAAGGAAGGCCTGGTGACTATACCCAGAGTTACCTCGGAAGGAAGCGATCGTGACTGTACCCAGAGGTACCTCGGAATGAAGTCCCGGAGATTGTACCCAGAGGTACCTCGGAAGGAAGGCCGGGTGACTGTACCCAGAGTTACCTCAGAAGGAAGGCCTGGTGGGTGTACCCAGAGGTGCCTCGGAAGGAAGGCCTGGTGACTGTACCCAGAGGTACCTCGATGGAATGCCTGGTGACAGTACTCAAGGTACCTCAGAAGGAAAGCCTGGTGAATGTACGCAGAGGTACCTGGTAAGAAATGCCTGGTGACTGTACCGAGAGATGCCTTGGAAGGAAGGCCTGGTGACTGTACCCAGAGGTACCTCGGAAGGAAAGCCTGGTGACTGTACCCAAAGGTACCTCAATACGAAGACCCGCTGCCTCTACGCAGAGGTACCTCAGAAGGAAGGCCTGATGACGATACCCAGAGGTACATCAGAAGGAAGATCTGGTGACTGTACCCATAGGTACCTCAGAAGGAAGGCCGGTGACTGTACCCAGAGGTACCTCTGTAGGAAGTTCTGGTGACTGTACTCATAGGTACCTCAGAAGGAAGGCCTGGTGAATATACCCAGGCGTATCTCCGAAGAAACGCCAGGTGACTGTACACAGAGGTACCACGGAAGGAAGGCCTGGTGACTGTACCCATAGGTACCTCAGAAGGAAGGCCGGTGACTGTACCCAGAGGTACCTCTGAAGGAAGTTCTGGTGACTGTACTCATAGGTACCTCAGAAATAAGGCCTGGTGAATATACCCAGGCGTATCTCCGAAGAAACGCCAGGTGACTGTACACAGAGGTACCACGGAAGGAAGGCCTGGTGACTGTACCCAGAGGTACCTCGGAAGGAATGCCTGGTGAGTACTCAGACATACCTAGGAAGAAAGGCCTGGTCACTGTACTCAGAGGTACCTCAGAAGAAAGACCTCGTGAGTGTACTCAGAGGTACCTCAGAAAGAAGGCCTGGTGATTGTACCCAGAGGTACATGAGAAGGAAGGCCTGGTGACTGTACCCAGAGGTACATCGGAAGGAAGGCCTGGTGTCTGTACTCAGAGGTACCTCAGAAGAAAGACCTCGTGACTGTACGCACAGGTTCCTCAGAAGTAAGGCCTGCTGATTGTACTCAGAGGTACCTCGGAAGGAAGGCCTAGTGATCGTACCCAGAAGTACCTCGGAAGGAAGGCCTGGTGATTGTACCCAGAGGTACCTCGGAAGGAAGGCCTGGTGACTATACCCAGAGTTACCTCGGAAGGAAGCGATCGTGACTGTACCCAGAGGTACCTCGGAATGAAGTCCCGGAGATTGTACCCAGAGGTACCTCGGAAGGAAGGCCGGGTGACTGTACCCAGAGTTACCTCAGAAGGAAGGCCTGGTGGGTGTACCCAGAGGTGCCTCGGAAGGAAGGCCTGGTGACTGTACCCAGAGGCACCTCGATGGAATGCCTGGTGACAGTACTCAAGGTACCTCAGAAGGAAAGCCTGGTGAATGTACGCAGAGGTACCTGGTAAGAAATGCCTGGTGACTGTACCGAGAGATGCCTTGGAAGGAAGGCCTGGTGACTGTACCCAGAGGTACCTCGGAAGGAAAGCCTGGTGACTGTACCCAAAGGTACCTCAATACGAAGACCCGCTGCCTCTACGCAGAGGTACCTCAGAAGGAAGGCCTGATGACGATACCCAGAGGTACATCAGAAGGAAGATCTGGTGACTGTACCCACAGGTACCTCAGAAGGAAGGCCGGTGACTGTACCCAGAGGTACCTCTGTAGGAAGTTCTGGTGACTGTACTCATAGGTACCTCAGAAGGAAGGCCTGGTGAATATACCCAGGCGTATCTCCGAAGAAACGCCAGGTGACTGTACACAGAGGTACCACGGAAGGAAGGCCTGGTGACTGTACCCATAGGTACCTCAGAAGGAAGGCCGGTGACTGTACCCAGAGGTACCTCTGAAGGAAGTTCTGGTGACTGTACTCATAGGTACCTCAGAAATAAGGCCTGGTGAATATACCCAGGCGTATCTCCGAAGAAACGCCAGGTGACTGTACACAGAGGTACCACGGAAGGAAGGCCTGGTGACTGTACCCAGAGGTACCTCGGAAGGAATGCCTGGTGAGTACTCAGACATACCTAGGAAGAAAGGCCTGGTCACTGTACTCAGAGGTACCTCAGAAGAAAGACCTCGTGAGTGTACTCAGAGGTACCTCAGAAAGAAGGCCTGGTGATTGTACCCAGAGGTACATGAGAAGGAAGGCCTGGTGACTGTACCCAGAGGTACATCGGAAGGAAGGCCTGGTGTCTGTACTCAGAGGTACCTCAGAAGAAAGACCTCGTGACTGTACGCACAGGTTCCTCAGAAGTAAGGCCTGCTGATTGTACTCAGAGGTACCTCGGAAGGAAGGCCTAGTGATCGTACCCAGAAGTACCTCGGAAGGAAGGCCTGGTGATTGTACCCAGAGGTACCTCGGAAGGAAGGCCTGGTGACTCTACCCAGAGGTTCCTCAGAAGGAAGCGATCGTGACTGTACCCAGAGGTACCTCGGAAGGAAGGCCTGGTGACTGTACTGAGAGTTACCTAGGAAGGAAGGCCTGGTGACTCTACCCCGAGTTACATCGGAAGGAAGCGATGGTGACTGTACCCACAGGTACTTCGAAAAGAAGGCCTGGTGACTGTACCCATTGGTACCTCGGAAGAAAGTCCTGATGACGGTACCCAGAGGTACATCGTAAGAAATGCCTGGTGGCTATACCAGAGATACCTCGGAAGAAAGGCCTGGTGAATGTAACCAGAGGTACGTGGGAAGGAAGGCCTGGTGACTGTACCCAGAGTTTCCTCAGAAGGAAAACCCGGTGCCTGTACGCAGAGGTACCTCAGAAGGAAGGCCTGCTGACTCTACCCAGAGGTACCTCAGAAGGAAGGCCTGGTGACTGTACTCAGAGGTACCTCGGGAGGAAGGCCTGCTGACTGTACTCAGTGGCACCTCGGAAGGAAGGCCTGGTGACTGTACCCAGAAGTACCTCGGAAGAAAGACCTAGTGACTGTACCCAGAGGTACCTCGGAAAAAAGACCGTTAGACTCTACCCAGAGGTACCTCGGAAGGAAGGCCTGGTGACTGTACCCAGAGCTAACTCAGACGGAAAGCTTTGTGACTGTACCCAGAGGTATCTCTGAAGAAAAGCCTGGTGACTGTACCCAGAGCTACATTGGAACTAAGGCCTGGTGACTTTACCCAGAGGTACCTCGGAATGAAGGCCTAGTGACTGTAACCAGAGGTACCTCGGAAAGAAGGCTTGGTGACTGTACCCAGAGGCACCTAGGAAGGAAGGCCTGTGACTGTACCGAGATGTACCTCAGAAGGAAGGCCTGGTTACTACCCAGACGTACCTCGGAAGAAAGGCCTGGTGACTGTACCCAGAGGTACCTCATCAGAAATGCCTGGTGACTGTACCCAGAGGTACCTCGGAAGAAAGGCCTGGTGACTGTATCCAGGTGTACCTCGGAAGGAAGCCCTGGTGGCTGTACCCAGAAGTGCCTCGGAACGAAGGCCTGGTGACGGTACCCCGAGGTACCTTGGAAGGAATGCCTGGTGACCGTACCCTGATGTACATTAGAAGGAAGGCCTGGTGACTGTACTCAGAGGTACCTCAGAAGGAAGGCCTGGTGACTGTACCCAGAGGTACCTGGGAAGGAAAGCCTGGTGACAGTACTCAAGGTACCTAAGAAGGAAAGGCTGGTGAATGTACCCAGAGGTACTTCGTAAGAAATGCCTGGTGACTGTACCCACAGATGCCTCGGAAGGAAGGCCTGGTGACTGTACCCAGAGATACCTCGGAAGGAAGGCCTGGTGACCATACCCAGAGGTACCTCAGAAGGAAGGTCTGGTGACTGTACCCAGAAGTGCCTCAGAAAGAAGTCCTGGTGACAGTATCCAGAGGTACGTTGGAAGGAAGGCCTGGTGACTGTACCCAGAGCTAACTGAGAAGGAAGGCCTGATGACTGTACCCAGAGGGACCTCAGAAGGAAGGCCGGTGACTGTACCCAGAGGTACCTCGTAAGAAAGGCCTGGTGACTGTACCCAGAGGTAACTCACAAGGAAGTCCTTCTGACTGTACCCAGAGATACCTCGAAAGAAAGGCCTGGTGTCTGTACCCAGAGTTACCTGAGAAGGAAGGCCTGGTGACTGTACCCAGAGGTACCTCGGAAGGAGTGCTTGCTGACAGTACCCAAGGTACCTCAGAAGGAAAGCCTGGTGACTGTTCCCAGAGGGACCGCAGAAAGAAGGCCGGGTGACTGTACCCAGAGGTACCTCTGAAGGAAGTTCTGGTGACTGCACCCATAGGTACCTCAGAAGGAAAGCCTGGTGACTGTACCCAGAGGTACCTCGTAAGAAAGGCCTGATGACTGCACCCAGAGGTATCTCGGAAGCAAGGCCTGGTGACTGTACCCAAAGGTACCTCGGAAAGAAGTCCTGGTGACTGTACTCAGAGGTACCTCGGAAAGAAGGCTTGGGAACTTTACCCAGAGATACCTCAGAATGAAGGTCTGGTGACTGTACCTAGTGGTAACTCGGAAGAAAGGCGTGGTGAGTGTACCCCAGTTAAATCCCAAGGAAGGCCTGGTGACTGTACTCAGAGGTACCTCAGAAAGAAGACTTGGGAACTTTACCCAGAGATACCTCAGAATGAAGGTCTGGTGACTGTACCTAGTGGTAACTCGGAAGAAAGGCGTGGTGAGTGTACCCAGGTTAAATCCCAAGGAAGGCCTGGTGACTGTACCCAGAGGTAACACGGAAGGAAGGCCTGGTGACTACCCAGACGTACCTCGGAAGAAAGGCCTGGTGACTGTACTCATAGGTACCTGAGAAGAAAGACCTCGTGACAGTACCAGAAGTAACTCGGAAGAAAGGACTGGTAACTGCACCCAGAGGTACCTCGAAAGGAAGGTCTGGTGACTGTAATCAGAGGTTACTCTGAAGGAAGGCCTGGTGACTGTACCCAAAAGTACCTCGGAAGGAAGGCCTGGTGACTGTACCCCGAGGTAACCCGGAAGAAAGGCATGGTGACTGAACGCAGAGGAACCTCAGAAGAAAGACCTAGAGACTGTACCCAGAGATACCTCAGAAGGAAGACCTGGTGCTTGTAAACAGAGGTACCTCGGAAGGAAGGCCTGGTGACTGTACTCATTAGTGCCTCGGAAGACAGGCCTGCTGACTGTACCCAGAGGTACCTCGGAAGGAGGCCTGGTGACTGTAACCAGAGTTACCTCAGAAGGAGGCCTGGTGACTGTACCAAGAGTTACCTCGGAAGGAAGGCCTTTTGACTGTACCGAGAGTTACCCCGGAAAGAAGACCTGGTGACTACCCAGAAGTAGCTCGGAAGAAAGGCCTGGTGACTGTACCCAGAGGTACCTCGGAAGAAAGGCCTGGTGACTGTGCTCAGAGGTACCTCGGAAGGAAGGTCTGGTGAGTGTACCCGGAGGTACATCAGAAGGAAGTTTCGGTGCCTGTACGCAGAGGGACCTCAAAAGGAAGGCCTAATGACTGTACCCAGAGGTACCTCGGAAGGAAGGCCTGGAGACTGTACCCACAGGTACCTCGGAAGGAATGCCTGGTGACTCTACCCAGAGGTTCCTCGGAAGGAAGCGATGGTGACTGTACCCAGAGGTACCTCGGAAGGAAGGCCTGGTGACTGTACTGAGAGTTACCTAGGAAGGAAGGCCTGGTGACTCTACCCCGAGGTACGTCGGAAGGAAGCGATGGTGACTGCACCCAGAGATACTTCGAAAAGAAGGCCTGGTGACTGTACCCATTGGTACCGCGGAAGAAAGTCCTGGTGACGGTACCCAGAGGTACATCGTAAGAAATGCCTGGTGGCTATACCAGAGATACCTCGGAAGGAAGGCCTGGTGACTGTACCCAGAGTTTCCTCAGAAGGAAAACCCGGTGCCTGTACGCAGAGGTACCTCAGAAGGAAGGCCTGCTGACTCTACCCAGAGGTACCTCAGAAGGAAGGTCTGGTGACTGTACTCAGAGGTACCTCGGGAGGAAGGCCTGCTGACTGTACTCAGTGGCACCTCGGAAGGAAGGCCTGGTGACTGTACCCAGAAGTACCTCGGAAGAAAGACCTAGTGACTGTACCCAGAGGTACCTCGGAAAAAAGACCGTTAGACTCTACCCAGAGGTACCTCGGAAGGAAGGCCGGGTGACTCTACCCAGAGTTACCTCATAAGGAAGACCTGGTGGGTGTATCCAGAGGTGCCTCGGAAGGAAGGCCTGGAGACTGTACACAGAGCTAACTCAGAAAGAAAGCCTCGTGAGTGTACCCAGAGGTACCTCTTAAGAAAAGCCTGGTGACTGTACCCAGAGGTACCTCGGAATGAAGGCCTGGTGACTGTACCCAGAGGTACCTCGGAAGGAAGGCTTGGTGACTGTACCCAGAGGCACCTAGGAAGGAAGACCTGGTGACTGTACCTAGATGTACATCGGAAGGAAGGCCTGGTTACTACCCAGACGTACCTCGGAAGAAAGGCCTGGTGACTGTACTCAGAGCTAACTCAGAAGAAGGCCTGGTGACTGTACCCAGAGTTACCTCAGTAGGAAGAACCGCTTCCTGTACGCAGAGGTACCTCAGAAGGAATGCGTGATGACTCTACCCAGAGGTACCTCAGAAGAAATCCCTGGTGACTGTACCCAGAGGTACCTCGAAGGAAGGCCCGGTGACTTTACCCAGAGGTACTTTGGAAGAAAGACCCGGTGACTGTACTCAGAGGTACTTCGGAAGGTAGGCCTGATGACTGTACCCAGAGGTACGTTTGAAGGAAGGCCTGGTGACTGTACCCAGAGACACCTCAAAAGGAAGGCCTGGTGACTGTACATAGAGGTAACACAGAAGGAAGGCCTGGTGACTACCCAGACGTACCTCGGAAGAAAGGCCTGGTGACTGTACCCGGAGGGACCTCAGAAAGAAGGCCAGGTGACTGTCCCCAGAGTTACCTCGGAAGGAAGTCATGGTGACTGTACCCAGAGGTACCTCGGAAGGAAGGCCTGGTGACTCTACCAAGAGGTACATCGGAAGGAAGCGATGGTGACTGTACCCAGAGGTACCTCGAAAAGAAGGCCTGGTGAGGGTACCCAGCGGTACCTCGGAAGAAAGGCCCGGTGACTGTACCCAGAGGTACTTCAGAAGGAAGGCCTGATGACTGTATCCAGAGGTACCTTGGAAGGAAGTCCTGGTGACTGTACGCAGAGATACCTCGTAAGAAAAGCCTGGTGGCTGTACCCAGAGATACCTCGGAAGAAAGTCCTGGTGACTGTAACCAGAGTTACCTCAGAAGGAAGACCCGCTGCCTATACGCAGAGGTACCTCAGAAGGAAGGCCTGATGACTCTTCAGAGATAACTCAGAAGGAAGGTCTGGAGACTCTACTCAGAGGTACCTCGGGAGGAAGGCCTGCTGAGTGTACCCAGAGGCACCTCGGAAGGAAGGCCTGGTGACTGTACCCAGAAGTACCTCGGAAAAAAGGCCTAGTGACTGTACCCAGAGGTACCTCGGAAGAAAGACCTCGTGTCTGTACCCAGAGAGACCTCAGAAGGAAGGCCTGGTGATTGTACCCAGAGGTACCTCGGAAGGAAGGCCTGGTGTCTGTAACGAGAAATACCTCGGAAGAAAGGCCTGGAGATTGTACCCAGAGGTACATCGGAAGGAATGCCTGGTGACAGTACCCAAGTACCTCAGAAGTTAAGCCTGGTGACTGTACCCAGAGGTACCTCGTAAGAAATGCCTGGTGACTGCCCCCAGAGGTACTTTGGAAGGAAAGCTTGGTGATTGTACCCAGAGGTACCTTGGAAGGAAGGCCTGGTGACTGTACTCAGAAGTACCTCGGGAGGAACGCCTGCTGAGTGTACCCAGAGGCACCTCAGAAGGAAGGCCTGGTGACTGTACCCAGAGGTACCTCCGAAGAACGGCCTAGTGACTGTACCCAGAGGTACCGCGGAAGAAAGACCTCGTGTCTGTACCCAGAGGTAGCTCAGATGGAAGGCCTGGTTATTTTTCCCAGAGGTACATCGGAAGTAAGGCCTGGTGACTGCACCCCGAAGTACCTCGGAAGAAAGGCCTTTTGACTCTACCCAGAGGTACCTCGGAAGGAAGGACTGGTGACTGTACACAGAGCTAACTCAGAAAGAAAGCCTCGTGAGTGTACCCAGAGGTACCTCTTAAGAAAAGTCTGGTGACTGTACCTAGAGGTATCTCGAAATGAAGGCCTGGTAACTGTACCCAGAGGTACCTCGGAAGGAAGGCTTGTGACTGTACCCAGAGGCACCTAGGAAGGAAGGCCTGGTGACTGTACCTAGATGTACCTCGTAACGAAGGCCTGGTTACTACCCAGACATACCTCGGAAGAAAGGCCTGGTGACTGTACACAGAGGTAACTCGGAAGGAATGTCTGGTGACAGTACCCAAGTACCTCAGAAGTTAAGCCTGGTAACTGTACCCAGAGGTACCCCGTAAGAAATGCCTGGTGAGTGCACCCAGAGGTATCTCGGAAGAAAGCTCTTGTGACTGTACCCAGAGGTACTTTGGAAGGAACGCTTGATGACTCCACTCGGAGGTATCTCAGAAGGAAGGTCTGGTGACTGTACTCGGAGGTACCTCGGAAGAAAGGCCTGGTGACGGTACCCAGAAGTACTTCGGAAGAAAGGCCTAGTGACTGTACCCAGAGGTACCTCGGAAGGAAGGCCTGGTGACTGTACCCAGAGGTACCTCGGAAGGAAGGCCTTGTGACCATACCCAGATGTACATTAGAAGGTAGTCCTGGTGACTGTACTCAGAGGTACCTCAGAAGGAAGGCCTGGTGACTGTACCCAGAGGTACCTGGGAAGGAAAGCCTGGTGACTGTACTCAAGGTACCTAAGAAGGAAAGGCTGGTGAATGTACCCAGAGGTACTTCGTAAGAAATGCCTGGTGACTGTACCCACAGATGCCTCGGAAGGAAGGCCTGGTGACCGTACCCAGAGGTACCTCGGAAGGAAGGCCTGGTGACCGTACCCAGAAGTACCTCAGAAGGAAGACCTGGTGACGGTACCCAGAGGTACCTCAGAACGAAGGCCTGGTGACTGTACCCAGAGGTGCCTCAGTAGGAAGACCCGCTTCCTGTACGCAGAGGTACCTCAGAAGGAAGGCCTGATGACTCTACCCAGAGGTACCTCTGAAGGAATCCCTGGTGACTGTACCCAAAGGTACCTCGAAAGGAAGGCCCGGTGCCTATACCCAGAGGTACTTTGGAAGAAAGACCCGGTGACTGTACCCAGAGGTACCTCAGAAGGAAGGCCTTGTAACCATACCCAGATGTACATTAGAAGGTAGTCCTGGTGACTGTACTCAGAGGTACCTCAGAAGGAAGGCCTGGTGACTGTACCCAGAGGTACCTGGGAAGGAAAGCCTGGTGACTGTACTCAAGGTACCTAAGAAGGAAAGGCTGGTGAATGTACCCAGAGGTACTTCGTAAGAAATGCCTGGTGACTGTACCCACAGATGCCTCGGAAGGAAGGCCTCGTGACTGTACCCAGAGGTACCTCGGAAGGAAGGCCTGGTGACGGTACCCAGAGGTACCTCAGAAGGAAGGCCTGATGACTCTACCCAGAGGTACCTCTGAAGGAATCCCTGGTGACTGTACCCAAATGTACCTCGAAAGGAAGGCCCGGTGCCTATACCCAGAGGTACTTTGGAAGAAAGACCCGGTGACTGTACCCAGAGGTACTTCGGAAGGAAGGCCTGGTGACTGTACAAAGAGGTAAGTGTGAAGGAAGGCCTGGAGACTGTACCCAGAGGCACCTCAAAAGGCAGGCCTGGTGACTGTACATAGAGGTAACACGGAAGGAAGGCCTGGTGACTACCCAGACGTACCTCGGAAGGAAGGCCTGGTGACCGTACCCAGAAGTACCTCAGAAGGAAGACCTGGTGACGGTACCCAGAGGTACCTCAGAAGGAATGCCTGGTGACTGTACTCAGAGGTACCGCGGCAAAAGGTCTGGTGAGTGTCCCCAGAGGTACCTCGAAAGGATGGCCTGGTGACTGTACCCAGAGGTACTTTAGAAGGAAGGCCTGGTGACTGTACCCGGAGGTATCTCAGAAGGAAGGCCTGGTGACTGTACCCAGAGGTAACTCGGAAGGAAGGCCTGGTGACTGTACCCAGAGGTACCTCAGAAGGAATGCCTGGTGACTGTACTCAGAGGTACCGTGGAAAAAAGGCCTGGTGAGTGTACCCAGAGGTACCTCGAAAGGATGGCCTGGTGACTATACCCAGAGGTACCTCCGAAGGAAGGACTGGTGACTGTACCCAGAGGTATCTCGGAGAGAAGGCCTAGTGACTTTACCCAGAGGTAGCTGTGAAGGAAGTTCCGGAGACTGTACCCAAAGGTACCTCGGAAGGAAGGCCCGGTGACTGTACACAGAGACACCATGGAAGGAAGGTCTGGTGACTCTACCCAGAGGTACCTCGGGAGGAAGGCCTAGTGACTGTAACGAGAAGTATCTCAGAAGGAAAGCCTGATGACTCTACCCAAACGTACCCCTTAGTAAAGGCCGGATGACTGTACTCAGAGGTAACTCAGAAGGAAGGCCTGCTGACTCTACCCAGAGGGACCTCGGAAGGAAGGCCAGGTGACTGTACACAGAGGTACCTGGAAAGGAAGGCCCGGTGATTGTACCCAGAGGTACCTCAGAAGGAAAGCCTGGTGACTGTACCCAGAGTTACGTCTTAAGAAATTCCTGGTGACTGTACCCAGAAATACCTCGGAAGGAAGGCCTGGTGACTCTACCCAAAGGTACTTCAGAAGACAGGCCTGGTGACTGTACGCAGCAGTCCCTAAGAAGAAAGGCCTGGTGAGTATACCCAGAGGTACTTCAGAACGAAAGCCTGGTGACTGTACCCAGAGGTACCTCGGAAGGAAGGCCTGGTGACTGTACCCAGAGGTACCTCGGAAGGAAGGCCTGGTGACTGTACCCAGAGGTACCTGAGAAGGAATGCCTGGTGACTGTACTCAGAGGTACCATGGAAGAAAGGCCTGGTTACTGTACCCAGAGTTATCTCGGAAGGAAGGCCTGGTGACAGTACCCAGAGGTACCTCAGATGGATGGCCTGGTGACTGTACCCAGAGGTACTTTAGAAGGAAGGCCTGGTGACTGTACCCAGAGGTACCTCGTAAGAAATGCCTGGTGGCTGTACCCAGAGATACCTCAGAAGAAAGGCCTGGTGACTGTAACCAGAGTTACGTGGGAAGGAAGGCCTGGTGACTGTACCCAGAGTTACCTCAGAAGGAAGACCCGCTGCCTATACGCAGAGGTACCTCAGAAGGAAGGCCTGATGACTCTTCCCAGAGGTAAATCAGAAGGAAGGTCTGGAGACTCTACTCAGAGGTACCTTGGGAGGAAGGCCTGCTGAGTGTACCCAGAGGCACCTTGGAAGGAAGGGCTGGTGACTGTACCCAGAAGTACCTCGGAAGAAAGGCCTAGTGACTGTACCCAGATGTACTTCGGAAGAAAGACCTCGTGTCTGTACCCAGAGGGACCTCAGAAGGAAAGTCTGGTGATTGTACCCAGAGGTACCTCAGAAGGAAGGCCTGGTGACTGTAACCAGAAGTACCTCGGAAGAAAGGCCTGGTGACTGTACACACAGGTAACTCGGAAAGAATGTCTGGTGACAGTACCCAAGTACCTCAGAAGTTAAGCCTGGTAACTGTACCCAGAGGTACCCCGTAAGAAATGCCTGGTGACTGCACCCAGAGGTATCTCGGAAGAAAGCTCTGGTGACTGTACCCAGAGGTACTTTGGAAGGAACGCTTGGTGACTCCACCCGGAGGTACCTCAGAAGGAAGGTCTGGTGACTGTACTCAGAGGTACCTCGGAAGAAAGGCCTGGTGACGGTACCCAGAAGTACTTCGGAAGAAAGGCCTAGTGACTGTACCCAGAGGTACCGCGGAAGGAAGACCTGGTGACTGTACCCAGAGGTACCTCAGAAGGAAGGCCTTGTAACCATACCCAGATGTACATTAGAAGGTAGTCCTGGTGACTGTACTCAGAGGTACCTCAGAAGGAAGGCCTGGTGACTGTACCCAGAGGTACCTGGGAAGGAAAGCCTGGTGACTGTACTCAAGGTACCTAAGAAGGAAAGGCTGGTGAATGTACCCAGAGGTACTTCGTAAGAAATGCCTGGTGACTGTACCCACAGATGCCTCGGAAGGAAGGCCTGGTGACCGTACCCAGAGGTACCTCGGAAGGAAGGCCTGGTGACCGTACCCAGAAGTACCTCAGAAGGAAGACCTGGTGACTGTACCCAGAGGTACCTCAGAAGGAAGGCCTGGTGACTGTACCCAGAGGTGCCTCAGTAGGAAGACCCGCTTCCTGTACGCAGAGGTACCTCAGAAGGAAGGCCTGATGACTCTACCCAGAGGTACCTCTGAAGGAATCCCTGGTGACTGTACCCAAAGGTACCTCGAAAGGAAGGCCCGGTGCCTATATCCAGAGTTACTTTGGAAGAAAGACCCGGTGACTGTACCCAGAGGTACTTCGGAAGGAAGGCCTGGTGACTGTACAAAGAGGTACATGTGAAGGAAGGCCTGGTGACTGTACCCAGAGGCACTTCGGAAGAAAGTCCTGGTGACTGTATTCAGAGGTACCTTGGAAGAAAGCCCTGGTGACTGTACCCAGGGTAACTCCCAAGGAAGGCCTGTTGACTGTACCCAGAGTTATCTCGGAAAAAAGGCCTGGTGAGTGCACCCAGAGGTACCTCGGAAGGAAGGCCCGGCGATTGTACCCAGAAGTACCTCAGAAGGAAGGCCTGGTGACTGTACCCAGACGTACCTCGGAAGGAAGGCCTGGTGACTGTACCCAGACGCACTTCGGAAGAAAGTCCTGGTGACTGTATTCAGAGCTACCTCGGAAGGAAGGCCTGGGGACTTTACCCAGGGATACGTTAGAAGGAATGCCTGGTTACTGTACCCAGATGTACCTCGGAAGGAAGGCCTGGTGACTGTACCCAGAGATACCTGGGAAGAAATGCCTGATGACACTACCCAGAGGTACCTCGGAAGGAAGCCCTGCTGACTGTACCAAGAGGTACCTGGAAAGGAAGGCCTGGTGACTGTACTCAGAGGTACCTCAGAAGAAATACCTCGTGACTGTACCCAGAGGTACCTGAGAAGGAAGGCCTGGTGACTGTACCCAGGGGTACCTCGGAAGGAAGGCCTGGTGACTGTACCTAGAGGTAACTCCGAAAGAGGCGTGGTGACTGTACCCAGGGTATCTCCCAAGGAAAGCCAGGTGACTGCAGCCAGAGGTACCTCGGAAGAAAGGCCTGGTGACTGTTCCGAGAAGTACCTCAGAAGGAAGGCCTGATGACTCTACCCAGACGTACCCCTTAAGAAAGGCCGGGTGACTGTACTCAGAGGTACCTCGGAAGGAAGGCCTAGTGACTGTACCCAGATGTACCTCTGAAGGAAGGCCTGGTGACTGTACCCAGAGGTGCCTAGGAAGGAAGGCCTGGGGACTATACCCAGAGGTACCACAGAAGGATGGCCTGGGGACTGTACCCGGGGTACCTCAGAAGGAAGGCCTGGTGACCGTACCCAGAGGTACCTCAGAAGGAAAGGCTGGTGACTGTACCCAGAGTTACGTCTTAAGAAATTCCTGGTGACTGTACCCAGAAATACCTCGGAAGGAAGGCCTGGTGACTCTACCCAAAGGTACTTCAGAAGACAGGCCTGGTGACTGTACGCAGCAGTACCTAAGAAGAAAGGCCTGGTGAGTATACCCAGAGGTACTTCAGAACGAAAGCCTGGTGACTGTACCCAGAGGTACCTCGGAAGGAAGGCCTGGTGACTGTACCCAGAGGTACCTCGGAAGGAAGGCCTGGTGACTGTACCCAGAGGTACCTGAGAAGGAATGCCTGGTGACTGTACTCAGAGGTACCACGGAAGAAAGGCCTGGTTACTGTACCCAGAGTTATCTCGGAAGGAAGGCCTGGTGACAGTACCCAGAGGTACCTCAGATGGATGGCCTGGTGACTGTACCCAGAGGTACTTTAGAAGGAAGGCCTGGTGACTGTACCCAGAGGTACCTCGGAAGGAAGGCCTGGTAACTGTACCCAGAGGTAACTGAGAAGAAAGCCCTTCTGACTGTATCCAGAGGTACCTCGAAAGAAAGGCCTGGTGAGTGTACCCAGAGTTACGTCAGAAGGAAGGCCTGGTGAGTGTATCCAGAGGTACTTCAGAAGGAAGGCCTGTTAAGTGTACCCAGAGGTACCTTGGAAGGAAGCCCTGGTGACTGTACCCAGAGCTATCTCAGAAGGAAGGCCTGGTGACTGTCTCCAGAGGTACCTCGGAAGGAAGGCCTTGTGACTGTACCCAGAGGTGACTAGGAAGGAAGGCCTGGTGACTGTACCCAGAGGTACCACAGAAGAAAGGCCTGGTGACTGTACCCAGAGGTACCTCAGAAGGAAGGCCTGGTGACTGTACACAGAGGTACCTGAGAAGGAAAGCCTGGTGACTGTAACCAGAGTTTCCTCTTAAGAAATTCCTGGTGACTGTACCCAGAAATACCTCGGAAGGAAGGCCTGGTGACTCTACCCAGAGGTACTTCAGAAGACAGGCGTGGTGAGTGTACACAGCAGTACCTCAGAAGAAAGGCCTGGTGACTATACCCAGAGGTGCTTCAGAAGGAAGGCCTGGTGATTGTACCCACATGTACCTGGGAAGGAGGCCTAGTGACCGCACCCAGAGGTACCTCGTAAGGAAGGCCTGTTGACCGTACCCAGAGGTACCTCGGAAGGAAGGCCTTGTTTCTGTACTGAGAGGCACCTGAGAAGGAGAGCTTGGTGACTGTACCCAGAGGTACCTCGGCAGGAAGGCCTGGTGACTGTACCCAGAAGTACCTCAGAAGGAAGGCCTGGTGACTGTACCCAGACGTACCTCGGAAGAAAGCCCTGGTGACTGTACCCAGGGTAACTCCCAAGGAAGGCCTTTTGACTGTACCCAGAGGTACCTCGGAAGAAAGGCCTGGTGACTGTACCCAGAAGTACCTCGGAAGGAAGGCCCGGTGACTGTACCCAGAAGTACCTCAGAAGGAAGGCCTGGTGACTGTACCAAGAAGTACCTCGGAAGAAAGGCCTGGGGACTGTACTTAGAGGTACCATAGAAGGAAGGCCTGGTGACTGTACCCAGAGTTGCCTAGGAAGGAAGGCCTGGTGACTGTATCCAGAGGTACCACAGAAGGATGTCCTGGTGACTGCACCCAGAGGTACCTCATAAGGAAGGACTGGTGATTGTACCCAGAGGTACCTCAGGAGGAAACCCTGGTGACTGTACCCAGAGTTACCTCTTAAGAAATTCCTGGTGACTGTACCCAGAAATACCTCGGAAGGAAGGCCTGGTGACTCTACCCAGAGGTACTTCAGAAGAAAGGCGTGGTGACTGTACCCAGCAGTACCTCAGAAGAAAGGCCTGGTGACTATACCCAGAGGTACTTCCGAAGGAAAGCCTGGTGACTGTACCCAGAGGTACCTCGGAAGGAAGGCCTGGTGATTGTACCCAGATGTACCTTGGAAGGAATGCCTGGTGACCGCACCCAGAGGTACCTTGGAAGGAAGGCCTGTTGACCGTACCCAGAGGTACCTGGGAAGGAAGGCTTGGTGACTGTACACAGAGGTACCTGGAAGAAGGCCTGGTGAGTGTACTCGGAGGTACTGCAGAAGGATTGCCTGGTGACTGTATCCAGAGGTATCTCAAAAGGAAGGCCTGGTGGCTGGACCAAGAGGTACCTCAGAAGGATGCCCTGGAGGCTCCACCCAGAGGTACTTTAGAAGGAAGACCTGGTTACTCTGCCCAGAGGTACCTCGGAAGGAAGGCCCGGCGACTGTACTCAGAGGTACCTGGTAAGGAAGGCCTGGTGACTGTACCCAGAGATACCGCAGAAGGAATGCCAGGTGACTGTACTCAGAGATACCGCGGAAGAAAGGCCTGGTGACTGTACCCAGAAGTACCTCGGAAGAAAGGCCTGATGACTGTACCCAGAGTTTTCTCGGAAGGAAGGCCTGGTGACTGTACCCAGAGCTAATTCAGAAGGAAAGCCTGGTGACTATACCCAGATGTACCTCGTAAGAAAGGCCTGATGAGTGTACCCAGAGTTACCTCGGAAAGAAGGCCTGGTGAATGTGTCCAAAGGTACCTCGGAAGGAAGGCCTGGTGACTGTGCCCAGAGGTACCTCGAAAAGAAAGTCTGGTGACTGTACTCAGAGGTACCTCGGAAGAAAGGCCTGGGTACTTTACCCAGAGATACCTCAGAAGGAAGGCCTGATGACTGTACCTACAGGTAACTCGGAAGAAAGGCGTGGTGATCGTACCCTGGGTAACTACCAAGGAAGGCCTGGTGACTGTACCCAGAGTAACCTCGGAAGGAATGCCTGGTGACTGCACCCAGAGGTACCTCGGAAGGAAGGCCTGGTGACTGTATCGAGAGGTACCTCGGAAGGAAGGCCTGGTGACTGTACCCAGAGTTACCTCGGGAAAAAGGCCTGGTGAGTGCACCCAGAGGTACCTCGGAAGGAAGGCCTGGCTACTGTACTCAGAGGTACCTCGGAAGGAAGGCCTGGTGACTATACCCAGAGGTACTTCGGAAGGAAGGCCTGGTGACTGTACCCAGACGTACCTCGGAAGGAAGGCCTGGTAACTCTACCCAGAGGTAACTCAGAAGGAAGCCCTTCTGACTGTACCCAGAGGTACCTCGAAAGAAAGGCCTGGTGACTGTACTCAGAGTTACGTCAGAAGGAAGGCCTGGTGAGTGTATCCAGAGGTACCTCAGAAAGAAAGTCTGGTGACTGTACTCAGAGGTACCTCAGAAAGAAGGCCTGGTGACTGTATCCAAAGGTACCTCGGAAGGAAGGCCTGGTGACTGCGCCCAGAGGTACCTCGGAAAGAAAGTCTGGTGACTGTACTCAGAGGTACCTCAGAAGGAAGGCCTGGGGACTTTACCCAGAGATACCTCAGAAGGAAGGCCTGATGACTGTACCTACAGGTAACTCGGAAGAAAGGCGTGGTGAGTGTACCCTGGGTAACTCCCAAGGAAGGCCTGGTGACTGTACCCAGAGGTGCCTCAGAAGCAAGGCCTGGTGACTGTATCCAGAGGTACTTCAGAAGGAAAGCCTGGTGAGTGTACCCAGAGTTACCTCTTAAGAAATGCCTGGTGACTGTACCCAAAATTACCTCGGAAGGAAGGACTGGTGAGTGTACCCAGAGGTACTTCAGAAGAAAGGCTTGGTGACTGTACCCAGAGGTACCTCGGATGGAAGGCCTGGCTACTGTACTCAGAGGTACCTCGGAAGGAAGGCCTGGTGACTATACCCAGAGGTACTTCGGAAGGAAGGCCTGGTGACTGTACCCAGAGAAACCTCGGAAGGAAGGCCTGGTGATTGTACCCAGATGTACCTGGGAAGGAAGGCCTGGTGACCGCACCCAGAGGTACCTCGGAAGGAAGGCCTGTTGACCGTACCCAGAGGTATCTCAGAAAGAAGGCTTGATGACCATACTCAGAGGTACCTGGGAAGGAAGGCCTGGTGACTGTATTCGGAGGTACCGCAGAAGGAAGGCCTGGTGACTGTACCCAGAGGTATCTCAGAAGGAAGGCCTGGTGACTGTACCCAGAGGTACCTCAGAAGGATGGCCTGGTGACTCTACCCAGAGGTACTTTAGAAGGAAGGCCTTGTGACTGTACCCAGAGGTACCTCGGATGGAAGGCCTGGCTACTGTACTCAGAGGTACCTCGGAAGGAAGGCCTGGTGACTGTACCCAGAGGTACCTGAGAAGGAAGGCCTGGTGACTGTACCCAGAGGTGCCTCGGAAGGAAGGCTTGGTGACCGTATCCAGAGGTACCTCGGAAGGAAGGCCTGGTGATTGTACCTGGAGTTACCTCGGAAGGAAGGCCTGGTGACTGTACCCAGAGGTACCTGAGAAGGAAGGCCTGGTGACTGTACCCAGAGGTACCTCGGAAGAAAGGCCTGGTGACTGTACCCAGAGGTACCTCAGAAGGAAGGCCTGGTGACTTTACCCAGAGGTATCTCGGAAGGAAGGCCTGGTGACTGTACCCAGAGGTACCTCGGAAGAAAGGCCTGGTCAGTGTACCCCGAGGTATCTCCCAAGGAAAGCCTGTTGACTGTACCCAGAGGTATCTCGGAAGGAAGGCCTGGTGACTGTACCCAGAGGTACCTCAGATGGATGGCCTGGTGACTGTACCCAGAGGTACTTTAGAAGGAAGGCCTGGTGACTGTACCCAGAGGTACCTCGGAAGGAAGGCCTGGTAACTCTACCCAGAGGTAACTCAGAAGGAAGCCCTTCTGACTGTACCCAGAGGTACCTCGAAAGAAAGGCCTGGTGAGTGTACCCAGAGTTACGTCAGAAGGAAGGCCTGGTGAGTGTATCCAGAGGTACTTCAGAAGGAAGGCCTGGTGAGTGTACCCAGAGGTACCTCGGAATAAAGGCCTGGTGACTGTACCCAGAGGTACCTCTGAAGGAAGGTCTGGTGACTGTACCCAGAGGTACCTCGGAAGAAAGGCTTGGTGACTGTACCCAGAGGATCCTCGGCAGGAAAGCCTGGTGACTGTACCCAGAGGTACCTCGGAAGGAAGGCCTGGTGACTGTACCCAGAGATACCTCGGAAGGACAGCCTGGTGACTGTACCCAGAGGTACCTCGGAAGGTGGCCCTGGTGACTGTACCCAGAAGTACCTCGGAAGGAAGGTCTGGTGACTGTACCCAGAGGTACGTCGGAAGGAAGTCCTGGTGACTGTACCCAGAGGTACCTCGCAAAGAAGGCCTGGTGACTGTACCCAGAGGTACCTCGGAAGGAACGCCTGGTGACTCTACTTAGCGGTACCTCGGAAGGAAGGCCTGGTGACTGTACCCAGAGGTACCTAGGAAGGAAGACCTTGTGACTGTATCCAGAGTTACCTCGGTAGGAAGGCCTGGTTATTGTACCCAGAGGTACCTCGGAAGGAAGGCCTGGTGATCTACCTCTGAAAAATCAGCCATGGAAAACCCCAGGGAGCACAGCTCTACTCTGACACACATAGCGATGCCGGGAGTCAGATCTGACTCCATCGTATCTGGTTTGTGATTCAAGGGAGGGGGCGACGGAATAAAATTTACCAAAATCATGTAAATAGAATGAACTTTCACCCCTGTAACCTGGATGAAAAATGCCACCGGTTATGACCGTTTGCCACTGAAAGGTAGAGATTCCGTCGCTGGGTTTGTCTTGAAGGTGTTGTCGTCAGTTGTCCCTGAGCCCATTCCTATTCGTGGCGACCCTGTATGTGTCAGAATAGAGCTGTGCTCCACAGGGATTTCTTGGCTGTAGTCTTAATGGGCGCAGATCACCAGGCCTTTTCTTTGGCGATGCCACCGAGTGGGTTCAGACCACCCATCTTTAGGGAGCTCCCTAGCCAAAGCGAGGTGGCAAAGACGTAAATCAAAGTCACCACTACGTTCCTCCCATTGCCCATTTCTTCACCCTCTGTAGCACGCTCCTGGGAAGATGATAAGGTGGACAGAGCCCTCCCTGTCAATCCCCACGCCCAAGTACAAAGAGTTGTGCTTGTGATAAAGCTGCCTGCTCTGTAAGGCTTATTTGGGAGTCTTTAAAAAACCTGACCAAGTTCTGCTCACCACAAGGTAATAAAAACACTTAAAGAAGGCCCAACAGGCTCTTCACCTTTTCCTCTTTTCTGTAGGATCTGTAATTGAAATGCATCTGACAGAGATGTCAATACACGGCAGAATTTACTTAACATTGATGCATGACCATGACTCACCACCAAACTGCAAAGAAACATGCTGGGCTTTGATATGGTCACGTTTAGACAGAATATGTTGAGCTGTGAACAATGGGTTAATGGATTCTCTACGGTGCTCCAAGAGATGATGATGGGAGTTACTTATAGGTGGCAGCTGACTGGGGCTGGGGATCCAGCCCGCAGCTGCCTTTTTCTTTTTGTGCATGCTCAGAGGTGGCAGCATTTCTTTCCAGATGGATGGTGCGTGCCAGAGAGCGCAAGACGTGCAGGTTTGGAATTGTGTGCTCTGCTGCTCTGGCTACTTGGAAGGAGATCTGGGGCAGAGGGGGACGCAGAGAGCTACCTGTGTCCTGGTCACTGAATGCTGATGTTCACGTCACTCCACGGTCAGGGGCTGGCAGGTGCTGAGAAGGGCAGCTACAAGAAAGAGGCTTCTGTCTGGGACTTTGAAACACACACACAGACACACACACACAAAGACTTTAACTTAATATTCATAAACCACAGCAACTGGCTACTGAGCAAAGAGCATTAAGTAACAGAAGGCAAGAGGAACACACCAAGACGGACATGGTACAGAAGCAGACGCGATGCTGGTTTGTCTAGAATATTTATCTCTTTGCTTGCTATTCGAAGGAGCCTTGATGGCACAGTGGTTAAGCACTTGGCTGCCATCTGAAAAGTCGGCGGTTCGAATCCACCAGCCACTCCTCAGGAGAAAGATGTGGCAGTCTGCTTCTGTAAAGATTACTGTCTTGCATCTACCACGGCCTCCACCAGACTGAGTCCAGTACAACGAGATGGTGCCCAGCTACCACCACTAACTGCTCTGACAGGGATCACAATAGATGGTCCCAGACAGAGCTGGAGGAAAATGTAGAACAAAATTCTAACTCACAAAAAGAGACCAGACTTACTGGCCTGACCAGAGACTGGAGAAACCCTGAGGGTATGGCCCCTGGTGACTCTTGTAGCTCAGTAATGAAGTCACTCCTGAGGTTCACCCTTCAGCCAAAGATTGAACAGGCCCAAAAAACGAAATGAGACTAAAGGGCACACCAGCCCAGGAGCAAGGACTAGGAGGCAGGAGGGGACAGGAAAGCTGGTAGTAGGGAACCCAAGGTTGAGGAGGGAGAGTGTTGACATTTCGTGGGGTTGTTAACCAATGTCATACAACAATGTGTGTACTAACCGTTTAAAGAGAAACTAGTTTGTTCAGTAAACCTTCATCTGAAGTACAATAAAACAAAAATGATTACAGCCTTGGATACCCTATGGGTCAGTTCTACTCTGCCCTATAGGATAGCTATGAGTTGGAATAGACTTGATGGCAGTGGGTTTTGTTTGTTTGTTTGTTTGGCATCTTTTTGAAAGAAAATGTGGGCAGATACTGGCTGCAGCCAAATGGGAGTGTGAAGCAAGTAACAAGGAAGCAAATGCTTCCTATTACAAAAAAAAAAAAAATTTGGCCCTTCAATAATCCCCTTGTTCCATTATAACACTAGGTAACAGTTCAGGTTTTAATTGCATGCTTGCTTTCCCAAATGGGACCTAGTTGTTATCTATAATTACACAAGGCTTATCTTTTATCAGAGGAGCCTGAGTGGTACAAATGATTTGCCATCAGCTGCTAACTTAAAGGAAACTTGGTGGCTCAGTGGTTAAGTGCTACAGCCGCTGACCAAAATGTCAGCAGTTTGAATGTACCAGGCACTCCTTGGAAACCCTATGGGGCAGTTCTACCCTGTCCTATAGGGTCGCTATGAGTCAGAATTGACTCAATGGCAATGGGTTTTTTTTTTTTTTTTTTTTGGCTAACTTAAAGAATGGCTACTTGAACTTGCTCATAGGTTCTGTGGAAGAAGGCCTGGTGATTCGCTTTGGTAAATATTACAGCCAAGAGAAGGCAGTGGAGTAGTTCTATTCTACATGGGGTCTCCATGAGTCGGGGGATGACTCGACAGCAGCCCACAACGACAACTACATATCTTTTATCTCTCTTCCTTAAACGCTCTTGTTGTTGCTAGCTGCCGTCGAGTTGGCCCTGACTCATGGTGACCCCACACACAACAAAACAAAACGCTGGCTGGTCCTGCTCCATTCCCATGATTGGTTTTGAACTGGGCCATTGCGATCCACAGGGTTTTCACTGGCTGATTTTTGGAAGCAGATTGCCAGGTCTTTCTTCCTAGTCTGTCTTGGTCTGAAGCTCCTTGGAAACCTGTTCAGCATCACAGCAACACACAAGCCTCCACTGACAGGAGGGTGGTGTCTGAGCCTTCCTTGGACAGGCAAAGCAAAAGTAAGAATTAGATTTTGGTTAAGTTCTTATTTTCGACCACAACAGCAATCGGCGGAAGTGGGGAGCGGAATGAGTGTTCAATAACACGGCGCTCCCCTGTGGGGGTCTTTCACAGATAAATGGATGTGACTATGATACGGCTCCAATTATCATGCAGCTAGAAACCCTGGTTGCATGGTGGTTAAGCGCTACGGCTGCTAACCAAAGGGTCGGCAGTTCGAATCCACCAGGCCCTCCTTGGAAACTCTACCGGGCAGTTCTACTCTGTCCTATAGGGTCGCTAGGAGTCGGAATGGACTTGAGAGCAATGGGTTTTGGGTATCATGCGGCTGGTCTTTTCACTTCCCTCCCACTACCCACTCTTCCTGATGAGTCCCCAGCCTCCCCTTGCCCTGTTTTTCCCATGATTTTCTCCCAGCCGTGTCCTGCCTCTGGCTCCTATAAGACACACACCCACATTTATTTATTCGGCGGGCCTTTAAACAGTTTACTCTGAGTGAGCAGGGAAAACAATTATATTCTTAATCAAGTAAAGATGAACGAACTCAGGAAACAGATTAGATAATTTTTTGTTAAGAACAGGCATCTCTTTGAGAAAGGCCATGCCACATCGCCCGCTCTGTATGCCAAACGGATTTTTGAAAAAGTCAAACCCATTTAGCGATTTTCTCAAAGTCACAGACAGGGCCTTTTCAAATGATTCAATTTATTGGGGAGAAAAAAAATCTTATCTTTCTGACATGGACATCCGGTATATACCTTGAGATCTGTGGGAATGTTAAGTTCCTCAGTGTCTTCTTGTTTTCTTGGCAAGAAACTCAGAAATTTAAGTTAATCATTCACCTGATTTCAGCTTTGTTCAGTTGCAACATGAAAATCCTTTTTTTTTTTTTATGTTTTATGTAATTTCGACCAACTGTCCCCTTCCAAATAGCAAATACTTTTCAGAGAGTCTTTTGCAGGGAAATGATGTAAATTCCATTCTCTAGAAGGCACTGGGGATTTGTGTCCTCTTCAATTTAAGATTTATGGGCTATCTCTAGTAGAAATGAGTTATTCTAAATTGGACCCAAGTAGTTAATCAGTTGTCACTAAGCTGGAGTAAATTGTGCTGTGCCGCATTTTAATACCTCTGGTTTTTATACGGAAAAATAAACGCCACTAAGCTACTTTGCAGACAGTTGATGCAGGCCTGTCAATCAGATCACAGGGTCAATTGCTAAATTTTCAATACTGTATGCCAGGGTAAAAGGCTTCCATTCATAGCACACTGCAATAGCTGAGCCTGAATGCCACAGAGCAAAAGCTAGGATATGGAGAAAGGACACACTTCCGAAGCCACTCGTGTTCAAGAGGTAAGACTTTACTGGTTCAGTCTGTATTCAGACTGCTTCCTTTGGACTTTATGCTTTATTTACTGGCAAGGAAACTCTTCTTTAGCTGAGTTTAAACTGAGGTTGCATGAATATTTAAAATGATGGTATCCAACCATAAAGCATATTCTTACGATGAGAAGAACAACTAGAGAACATTCCAGCTGACTTGCTTTAATAAGGATTGCAGACCTTTAAGATTATTTTTGTGAAAATAGCAGCAATACTCAGCCCCTTCCAAAAAAACAAACCCACTGCCATCGAGTCGATTCCAACTCATAGCAGCCCTACAGGACAGTGTAGAACTGCCCCGTAGGGTTTCCAATAAGTGGCTGCTGGATTCAGACTGCTGAAATGGACTGGTATTGGCCATTTTCAATCAGACAATCATGTGGTCAGTTGTCCAAGCACTTGCCCTTGCTCCTCCGGTGTGGTTCACAGACTAGCAGCTTGGGTGTGTTAACCTCCCAGGGCCACCATAACAAAAGACTGCAAACTGGGTGGATTGTAAGAACGAAATTTATTGTCTCTCAGTTCTGAAGTGGAAGTCTGAGTCAGGGTATCGGCTGTGTAGATTCCTTCTGAGGGCTCTGGGTCAGGAACTCTCCCTTGTCTCTCCTAACGTCTGCTGGTCCCAGGCATTCCTCAGCTTTCAGCTGCAGCATTACTCGGTGTCCTTCCGCTATCTCCCTTGTCTCTGTGTATCTTCTCTTTTATAAGGACACTGATCATACAGGATTGGGACGCACCTTACCCCAGTATGACCTCATGCTAACCTAACTGATAACATCTTCAAAGGTCACATTTCCAAACCAGGTCACAGGTACCAGGAGTTAGGACCACAACCTATTTTTATGGGTGGACACAACTCAACCCATAACAACAGGAATTACTGGAGCTTGTTAGAAATGCAGAATCTCAGCCCCAACCTCAGATCAACTAGATTAGACCTTCCGTTTTGACAAGATAACTGGGAGATTCCAATGCATATTAAAGTCTGAGAAATAGTTCTCTAGACCAATAGTTCTCAGTCTTAGCTGTACATTGGGGTCTGTTGGGAAGCATCTGATGGAATATCTCTGGGATGTGGCCTGAACAACAGAACAACAACAAAAATACTTCAGGTGATTCTAATACACAGCCAAGGTTAAGAGCCACTACTTTAATCTCAATCTGACATTTTAGGTAAGTTGCCTTTTCATACACATTATCAGGCTACCCATCACTCACATAACTGCAATTCTCGCTCTAAAATGTACGTCTTTTTTCTTTCAAAAATCACGTATTATTTAAAGACATATTTCTTATCTGAACTCTAAGAAAAGAGAGCCTAAAAAAAAATAATAAAGATTAATAGTCTAGAAAGAAAATCCGCTCCAAAAGCTCTAACTCCAATGTTGTGAGGCGTTAATTTGTTTTATTTATTAAAAATCGGTATCAACTTTGTTAAGGCTTATTTGAAAAGTAGACTGTAGAATATGCAAATAATAAAATGAGTGTCTGGCTATATTTATAATCTTCCAATTAATACAAATCTTTTCATCGTCATTTAAGAGACTAAGCAGTTATCTTAAGGTTGCCTGTCAAGAAAAAACGAAGTTAAATTCCCCCCTCGCTGGCATTAAGAAAAAGTATGTATTTTTTTGAAAGAGTATCATTAATAAAGAATGGAATGGATACTTCTATAATGTGGTCGTGTTAGAAATCTTGTGTGCACTGCTTCAATATCCTCTCAACTCCAGCCACCACAGCTACGGTGCTTTACCAGCTGCCGTAGAGTTGCCTCCGATTCATGTGGGCCCCATGTGTGTCAGAGGAGAACTGTGCTCCATAGCGTTTGCAATGGGTGATTTTTTGCATGTAGACCTGCAGACCTTTCTTTTGAGGCACCTCTGGGTGGCCTTGAACCTCCAACCTTCCAGTTAGCAGCTGAGTGCCTTAAGCATTTGTGCCACCCAGTGACTCACTTGGGTACAATTGGACAGTGTTCCTTTCCTTCTGCCTGCCTAGGGGTTCCTATGACACCTCAAAATGAGACATCTGCAAAGCCAGCTTTGTACTCACGGATATGCAACTTCAAATCATACAGCTGTAAACACACATGAGGTCTCCCTTGGCCGATGGTCAACAAGAGTCAGGAGATCATCGTTGCTCCCTTTGGGCCGCAGATGGACAGTTCTGAGATGCATTTCAAAACGTTGCTACGAAGGTCCCCAGTGGATTGATCCAGTCTTCTGTTGTTGTTGTTAGCTACCATCAGGTGGACATGACTCATGGCGACCCTGTGTGTGCAGAGTACAACTGCTCCATAAGGTTTTCGGTGGCTGTCAACTTTCAGAAGCAGGTCACCAGGCCGTCTTCTCAGAATCCTCTGGGGGGGGGTTGAAACGCCAACCTTTCAGATTGCAGTTGAGTGCTTGACCATTTGCACCACCGATGAAGCATCTTTGTACTGGCCGTTCCCCCTTCTCTATCTCACTCCCTGTGTCTTAGACTCTTACTTCCGTAGACCACGTTCCTACGTAAACGGCCTGCCCTCAAACCATTCCTTCCCCTTTAAAGGGAGCCCTGTTGCTGGTAGTTGCTGTTGAGTCAGCTCAGACTCAGGGCGACCTTATACACAACGAAGAGAACGAAATGCCCACTCCCACATCATTTTCATGACTGTTTGTATGTTTGAGCCCATCGTTGTTCGGGCTCATTTTTGTGGCTGTTGTGTCAGCCCATCTCATAGAGGCTTCCCTTATTTCTGCTGACCCTCTACCAACATGACATCTTTTCTAGTAATTGCTCTTTTCTGCCGACATGTCTAAAAGAAGCCAAAATGCATTTTACTGTCTCACTTCTCCGAGAAGTTTGCTCCTAACATCTTTCATTTTTCTTCAGTGCTAAGGCACTTTCCCTTATAAACTCCTGAGTGTTTATATATTGTAATTAAGCCAGCACTTAACTCTTGTTCACTGTTAATCAGTCTCAAGTTTCCCGCCCATTTCACCTACTGTTCTTGAAGACAGAAATCAGCCACGCCATTTACATCTAGCAAGAAATCACATGAAAATGCTTTCTCAACAGGAAAGATCAGACGAGTGATGGTGGAAGTGTTGATGACAATGATATTGGTGATGATGATATTGATGGCGTTGATGATGGTGATGATGATGGTGGAAATGATGGTGATGATGGTGATGGTTGTGAGAATGGTGATGGTGATGGAGGTCATGATGACGGCAGTGATGATGGTAACAACGATGATGGTGATGGTGATGGTGGTGATAATGGTAATGGTGATGAAGTTGGTGGTGGTGATGATGATGGTGATAATGATGGTGGTGATGATGATAGTGATGGCTGTGATAATGGTGATGGTGATGAAGGTCATGATGATGGCACTGATGATGGTAATGGTGGTCATAATGGTGGTAATCATAAAGATGATGATGGTGATGATAGTGATGGTGATGGTGGTGATAATGGTGATGATGAAGGTGAGGATGATGGTGATAATGATGGTGATGGTGGTGATGATGATGATTGTGATGACGATGGTAGTGGGGATGATGACAGTGGTAATGGTGATGATGGTGGTGACGATGACTAGGAAGCAGTCACTCTGTAGTCAAAATAAAACTTGAGTTTACCTCCTGGATGACTTCCAAGGTTAATTCCTTACCAGAAGCTGAGCTGAGTATCAGGATTCATTTCTGTGCAAGGTGGAGGCCAACTGCCTTTCTCTATATTTCTGGAGCAACACCAGGTTTATTATTTGATCACCACAAATATCCTCCTGGTTGGAGCTCAGGTGTCATATATGAAAGGCAGCCTAAGAACTTCTGCAAGATGTTATTGGCCCTCCATAGCCTAATATGTTTATAAAGAATAATTTTAATAACCCTGTGTTTTTCATCCTCAGTTAGGGGCTGGGTTATATAGAGTTAGGTGGCCTTGCAATCGTTATTTTATGATACGGTGACAGAGAGAGAAAGCCTGAATTTGAACTTCTAGCCTCCTGGACTATGACAGCATAAATTTCTCTTTATTAGAGACATTCACTTGTGGTATTTCTGTTGTAGCAGCACTAGATAACTGAGATAGCTGCTAACCAGAAGATTGGTGGTTCAAGTCTACCCAAAGGCACCTAGGAAGAAAGGCTTGTCAATCTACTTCTGAAAGATCAGCTATTGAAAACCATATGGAATGTGGTTCTATTCTGAAACACATGGGGTCACAATGAGTTGGAAATGACTTCACAGCAACTAGCCCACACACACATACACACACATACACACACACACCTGCAGCCATCGATTCCAACTTGTAGAGACCCTATACGACATACGGTTTCAAAGGAGTGGCTGATAGATTTGAACAGCTGACCTTTTGGTTAGCAGCCGAGCTCTTAACCCCTGGGGCAGTACTCCCCAAGTTTAGTCTTCTGTCTGTACTCTACACCTCCCATTCAGACACAGCATAGTATTCAGACCGAGCCATCTCTGTCCCAGCTTCTAGTCTTGGCTTACTTGTTCTTCTTCTGACAGCATTTAAACAGCATTTCATTCATTGTTCACTGACTTCATAAAACAATGTTTTTCATTGGCCAAATCTTATCATAAGTCTAATGGGCCAGGATACAGGCTTCTCCTGATTCACATAGCTGCAGGGGCTGGCAAACCCAACATCGAAAGGACAGAGAGCAGGGCTCTGGTTCACAGGCTGCAGAGACTGATGAATGCCAAGATCAGCAGGCAAGACAGCAGGTAACCTGCTAGCTCAAGTCATAAGAACCAGAGATCAGACAAAAATGGGGTAGCTGCAGGATCCAGAGTGAGCAAAAACCTTGAGCCTTGCCAGAAAGTCTACCTACACTGGGTGCAGGCCACATTCCCAAGGAAACTCCCTTTCAACTGATCAGCTGATCACAGCAGATCCCACCATGGAGGTGATCACGTTATATCAAATCTCATCATGGAGGTGATCACATCATCGTACGACTGCCCAACTACATCATAACTGCCAAACCACTGAGAGTCATGGACCAGCCAAGGTGACACACAACTTTAACCATCACACCAATAGAGTTGGTAATTACCGTCTGCACTCTAAAACAATTTTCTCTACTACTTACCCTCATACAGCATCCCTGAAGACACAAACCACTGATAGTTCAATTAAAAACCAATCTAATAAATGACAGAAATTCTTAGATTATCTTTGATATCAAATCTCATCATGGAGGTGATCACATCATCATTGTTGTTGTTCTGTTGTTAGGTACAGTCGGGTCAGTTCCAACTCACAGCGACTCTATGCACAACAGAACCAAACACACTGCCCGGTCCTTCACCATCCTTACAATTGTTACACTTGAGCCCATTGTTCTAGCCACTGTACCAATCCACCTCATTGAGGGCCTTCCTCTTTTCCACTGACCCTGTACTTTACCAAGCATGATGTCCTTCTCCAGGGACTGATCCCTCCTGACAACATGTCCAAAATATTTAAGATTCAGTCTCGCCATCTTTGCTTCTAAGGAGCATTCTAGTTGTACTTCTTCCAAGATAGATTTGTTTGTTCTTTTGGCAGTCTATGTTATAGTCAATATTTTTGCCAACACCACAATTCAAAGTCTTCAATTCTTCTTTGGTCTTCCTCATTCATTGTCCGGCTTTCACATGCAAGCACGATGCAATTGAAAATACCACGGCTTAGGTCAGGCCCACCTTAGTCTTCAAGGTGACATCTTTGCTTTTCAACACTTTAAAGAGGTCTTTTGCAGCAGATTTGCCCAATGTAATGTATCTTTTGTTTTCTTGACTGCTGTTTCCATGGGTGTTGATTGTGGGTCCAAGTAAAATGAAATCATTGCCAACATCAACCTTTTCTCCGTTTACCATGATGTTGCTTATTGGTCCACTTGTGAGGATTTTTGTTTTATGTTGACGTGTGATCCATACTGAAGGCTGCGGTCTTTGTTCTTCATCAGTAAGTGCTTCAAGTCCTCTTCACTTTCAGCAAGCAAGGTTGTATCATCTGCTATCACAGGTTGTTAATGAGTCTTCCTCCAATCCTGATACCCTGTTCTTCTTCACATAGTCCAGCTTCTCGGATTCTTTGCTCGGCATACAGATTGAATAAGTATGGTGAAAGGATACAACTCTGACGCACACCTTTCCTGACTTTAAACCACTCAGTATCCCCTTGTTCTGTCCAAACAACTGCCTCTTCATCTATGTAAAGGTTCCTCATGAGCACAATTTAGTGTTCTGGAATTCCCTTTCTTCGCAATGTTATCCATAATTTGTTATGATCCACACAGTCGATTACCTTTGCATAGTCAATGAAACACAGGTAAACATCCTTCTGGTACTCTCTGCTTTCAGCCAGGACCCATCTGACAACAACAGTGATATCCCTAGTTCCACATCCTCTTCTGAATCCGGCCTGAATTTCTGGTAGTTCCCTGTTGATATACTGCTGCAGCCGCTTTTGAATAGTCTTCAGAAAAATTTGCTTGCATGATATTAATGATATTGTTTGATAATTTTCACATTTGGTCAGATCACCTTTCTTGAGAATAGGCATAAATATGGATCTCTTCCAGTCGGTTGGCCAGGAAGCTGTCTTCTACATTTCTTGGCATAGACAAGTGTGCACTTACAGTGCTGCATCTGTTTGTTGAAACATCTCAATTGATATTCCATCAATTCTTGGAGCCTTGTTTTTTGCCAATGCCTTCAGAGCAGCTTGGGCTTCTGTCAGTACCATCGGTTCCTGATCACTTGCCACCTCTTGAAATTGTTGAATATGCATTAATTCTTTTTGGTATAATGACTTTATGTATTTCTTCCATCTTCTTTTGATGCTTCCTGCGTAGTTTAATATTTTCCCCATGGAATCCTTCACTACTGCAACTTGAGGCCTGAAATTTTTCTTCAGTTCTTTTGGCTTGAGAAACGTCGAGCATGTTCTTCCCTCTTGGTTTTCTATCTCCAGGTCTTTGCATGTGTCATTGTAATACTTTGCTTTGTCTTCTCGAGCTGCCCTCTGAAATCTGTTCAGTTGTTTTACTTCATCATTTCTTCCTTTCCCTTTAGCTGCCCAATGTTGGAGAGCAAGTTTCAGAGTCCCCTCTGACACCCATCTTGGTCTTTTCTTTCTGTCCTGTCTTTTCAATGACCTCTTGCTTTTTTCGTGTATGATTGTCCTTGATGTCATTCCACAACTCATCTGGTCTACAGTCATTAGTGTTCAACACATCAAATCTATTCTTGAGATGTCTCTAAATTCCGGTGGGATATACTTAAGGTCATATTGTGGTCCTCGTGGACTTGCAATGATTTTCTTCAGTTTCAGCTTGAACTTACACATGAGCAGTTGATTGTCTGTTCCACAGTCAGTGCCTGGCCTTGTTCTGACTGATGATATTGAGCTCTTCCATCGTCTCTTTCTATTCTGACTGATGATATTGAGCTTTTCCATCGTCTCTTTCTAAAGGTATAGTCCATTTGATTCCTGTGTGTTCCATTTGGCAAAGTCCATGTGTATAGCTGTCATCCTCATACAGCTGCCAAACTGCATCGTAACTGCCAAACCACTGAGAATCACGGCCCAGCCAAGGTGACAAACAACCTTAACGATCACAGTAATAGAGTTGGTATTTACCATCTGCACCTTAAAACACTCTTCTATACTACCTACCCTCATACGGCATCCCTGAAGATGTGAACCACTGACAGCTCAATTAAAAATTAATCTACTAAATGAGAGAAATTCTAAGATTGTCTTCCGGAAAAAAAAATCACAGCACTCATGGGCAACAGCCTTTGGGGTTTTCTGCCATTTAGCCTACATATCTAAATAATTCAGGAAAGGTCCCAGCTGAATTGTGAAAATATTGAGTTTCTTCTCTCCATTTCTATTTTAGTGATTCTTTGAGTTTACTACTGCAAGGCTTTGGGTATGTCAGCTTTCATTAAATATTATAGATCAACTCAGTCAGGCTTCAGATATCATGTAATTTCCAGAAAATGAGACTTTTCCCTTCTTCATTAATCCAAATAGAGTCTCCTTTTTAATTTTTCCTTAACCCTTTCATGGACCAAGGGATAATGCTCCTGTTACATGTTTTCACCCTTGGACGTTTAATGCTAGGCATTTGAGCCACTTTAGTACATTCTGGTGTCATGGCACATACTGGTGCGACTGCCTAAAAGACAAGGAAGTTGATTTGCACCACATTTGAGTGCCTTGAGCCACTCGAATGAGGGGATGCTTCCCGGAGGAGTGATTGTGTGAAACTTTCGTGTCTTTTGGCTTCTGTCCAGTGAGACAAAGCTTGCAAGTATGTGTACTATTTCCTTTGTGTTATTGGAAAGGTACCATTGCTGGCATTTCGGAATGCAGTGTGTGAAGCACTCCCGGGGCCATGGGACCAAGAGGTCCCACATGTGCGATGTGCATCATGGAACATGGGATCGATATGGTCCACTCTAAATCAAATTGATAACAATTATGTGCAGCAAGTGCAATGTTTATTTAACATTTTGTGTGTACTTTTGGAAAGCTGATTAAGATCTTTTATGGCTGAAGTGTAACCAGGATGTGTAATGCCCCATTGGACCAATACGTCCCACATGTGTGACGTGCTTTATTGAACATGGGACCAATATGTCCCATTTGCAATTGTCATCCCACTTTTTCAAATAAAAAAACACTACCAGCAAACAATGATTCAGCTTTCATTCCATTAGTGGAAAAAACTTTGCATCACCAGAAAATTCCAAAAAAATAATAATTTATCCATAAAAGGGTTAATTGACTGTCTTTGGTTAATAACCTCAGTGTTTTTTAGAACAATGGAGTGTTCAGTTCTATTCAGAACATTTTCAAAACATCATTATGAAGCAATGATGTTGGTTTTATCTTTATTATAAAAATAGCTTTGTGTCCATGGCAGCTCTATGCCAGCTCTTGGACTGGATTTTTAATGTCGATTTATCTGGAAGATAAAATCATATTATCAAATATTTTTAACTAGTCACCATGCAATATATGGTCAACCTGAGACAGCCTCACTGTTGGCTCATAGGCAAATAATTCTAATATGAGTATTAAAAATCTATGTAATGCTAACAGTATAGAATATCGACAATTTGTATATTTCTAGTTGTGGAATTCTGGGGAAAAAAAGAGTTTTATCATACAAAGTCAATCCATAGCCATCAACCGGACACTTTGGCGAATTAATATCTAGACAACTACAATTTTTTTTTAATTTCTTAACTGTCCTTAGAAGTTGTATGTGTTAATAAAAATTAGACACAACTAATATTTTTAGAGAACCCCACCAAGTTTTTCTAGATAAGAATGTATTTACCTATAAACAGTCTCCTTGAAAACTGAAAAATACAGAGGTCATATTTTGGATGGCATTTTGGAATCAGATTGCCTTGAAAATTAACCAGTTAATAACTAACTAATTAAAACTAAAATTCCACTTTTGAAGTAAAGCTATTCCCTAAGGAATCCCTTTGTAATTTCAAAAATATCCCAAAATTTAGAGTGCAAAGATTTTTTGAAGCAGAAAAATGGGAGAAAAAATACTTCAGAAAATTTACTAACAGCAAAAAAATTAGAACCACTGTCATGGGTTGAATTGTGCCTCCCCAAATATCTGTCAGCTTGGCTAGGTCATGATTCCCAGTATCGTGTGATTGACTATCATTTTGTCATCTGACGTGATTCCCCTATGTGCTGTAAATCCTGCCACTGTGATGTAACGAAGTGGATTAGTGGCAGTTATATTGAGGAGATCTACAAGATTAGACAGCGTCTTAAGCCAGTCTCTTCTGAGATACAAAAGAAAGAAGTGAGCAGAGAGACGGGGGAACTTCACACCACTGAGAGAGAAGCACCAGGAGCAGAGCTCATCCTTTGGACCCAAGGTCCCTGTCCTGAGCAGCTCTTTGACCAGGGGAAGATTAATGACAAGGACCGTCCTCCAGAGCCGACAGAGAGAGAAAGACTTCCCCTGGTGCCGATGCCCTGAATTTGGACTTCTAGCCTACCGGACCGTAAGAGAATAAAGTTCTGTTTATTAAAGCCATCCACATGTGGTATTTCTGTTATAGCAACACCAGGTACCCAAGACAACTACAATTTAGTGTTGTTACCCAATAATAAAGGAAACAAATATTTTCAGTCTTAATAGCAAGAGAACTGGGTCAATGTATCACCTAAATATACATCCCTTGGTACATCAATGAACCCATGCACTTGCTCAGTAGCATTAAAAGAGATGTACAGAGAAACAGATTCCATACAAGGAGGACCTAAGAATTGATACATTTGAATTGTGGTATTGGTGAGGAATATTGAATATACCATGGACTGCCAGAAGAACCAACAAATCTGTCTAAGGAGAAATACAACCAGAAAGTTCCTTAGAGTTGAGGACGAAGAGACTTTGGTTTGCTTACTTTGGACATGTCATCTGAAAAAACCAATTGCTAGAAAAGTACCTCTGGGCTGGTAGAGGGTCAGTGAAATTGAGGGAGATTCTAAGTGAGATGGATTGGCATAAGAGTTGTAACAATGGACTCAAGCATAAAAGATTATGAAGACAGCCTGGAACCATTCTGTTCCTCTAAATTACTGCATTTCTGCTCCTCTTCCCAAGCATGGTTGCTTTCTTATATAACATCTAACCCAGTTTCTCGAGAAAGACATCCTGCTTGGTAAAGTAGAGGGTCACAAAAAAGAGGAAGACCCTCAAAGAGATGGACTGACACAGTGGCTGCAACAATGGGCTCAAGCATAACGACAATTGTGAGGATGGTGCAGGACCAGGCAGTGTTTCGTTCTGTTGTACCTAGGGTCGCTATGAGTCAGAGCCAACGCAACAGCACCTAACGACAACAACAACAGAGACGGAGTCACATCATGGGGAGAACATGTGATTGAAGGTCAGAATATCCCACTCCAATTCCACTGCTGCTTCTTAACGTCCACACATGACATTGGCCATGTGTGAAACCTCCAAAACACTGTCTCTTCCAGTGCAAAGTGCACAAATATCTGTTCCACCTGCCTCCTCGCAGATCCGTTGTGAAGATCATGGGACAAGGGGCATGTGGAAAAAATATTTTTGTGAACTGTGAAATACTTAACACTTTATGGATACATTATCTAGGCCAATGGAGGGATGAGAAGGGAGACACATTCCTGACAGAAACGCAACTCCAGGCCACCATTTCTCCCCGCCACCATGTTGAGAATAGCCTACCAGTGTTGGTTTCAATGAGGCAGCTTTTTCACTATGTAATGTGAAGTAAAATCTACAGAGGGAGGATCAGCTTATGTCTGAACTACAATGTCTTGGCCACATGGCCAAGTTCAAGTCCAAATTCACTTTTTGAGAACTGAAGCTAAAACCACAAACATTTTCCAGAAAGCCTCCCCTATACCTATATTGTACAGCGATCGGGATTATGACACTAGTGCCTCCAATTCTCCAGCTCATGGGGTGTTCAGCTGCTGCCATTGGCACTTCTCCTCGGTGCATTACATGGAACACTAAGATGTAAACCTGCCCTGAGAAGAAAGGAGTTGTTATTGCCACCAACTTTATGAACAATTCCCTCAGAAAGCAAAAAGAGCCTTATCTTACAGTGCGTACATAATTGAGTCTATACACAGGATTTAACTTACCTCCAAGGTTCCTGCAAACCAAGAAAGAGGCATTTGGGGTTACACAGTTGTCATGAATTAAACTGTATCCCTCAAAATGCATGTCAGCCTTGCTAGGCCATGACTCGCAGTATTGTGTGATGGTCCACCATTTTGTTTTTCCTATGTGTTGTAAATCCTAATCTCTATGATGTTAATGAGGCAGGGTTAGAAGCAGCTATGTTAATGAGGTAGGACTCAATCTACAAGATTAAGTTGTGTCTTAAATCAGTCTCTTTTGAGGCACAAAAGACAGAAGTGAGCAGAGAGACAGGGGGACGTTATACCACCAAGAAACAAGAGCCAGGAGCAGAGTGTGTCCTTTGGCCCCTGGGTCCCTGTGCTGAGAAGTTCCTAGACCAGGGGAAGATTGATAACAAGGACCTTCCCCCAGAGCTGACAGAGAAAGAAAGCCTTCCCCTGGAGCTGGCACCCTAAATTCAGACTTCTATCCTCCTAATCTGTAAAAACATTAGTTTCTCTTTCTTAAAGCCACCCACTTGTGGTATTTCTGTAATAGCAGCACTAAATAACTAAGATAGTAGTGAAAAGGCTGCCTCATCAAAACCAAGACTTGAAGGCTGTTTTGAATATAACATGAGGAAAAAATATGGTGACCTGGAGTTGGGGTTCTATCAGACAGAGGGGTCCTGAGACATTTGCTGATAAAGTAAATTTGCTTTCAAAAGAAAAAGCGAAAGGCCTAAAGTCAATTCCTATCAACCACACATTTAGCGGTAGTTACGCTGATGAGATCTACAAGATTAGATTGCGTCTTAAGCCAATCTCTTTTGAGAGATAAAACAGAGAAGCAAGTAGAGAGACACAGGGAACCCAGACAACCAAGAAACAAGAGCCAGGAGAAGAACAAGCATCCTTTGAACCCAAGTTCCCTGCACTGAGAAGATCCTAGATCAGGGGAAGATTGATGACAGAGACCTTCCTCCAGAGCTGACAGAGAGAAAGCCTTCCCCTGGAACTGGTGCCCTGAGGTTGGCCTTCTAGCCTACCAAACTGTGAGACAATAAATTTCTGTTTGTTAAAGCCATCCACTTGTGGTATTTCTGTTATAGCAGCACTAGATAACCAAGACATCACACTATGCTCTTTCTTTATTCTTCTAGTTAATAACCCATTCTTAAAGGCTCAGGAAGTCCCTGGGTGACAAAAACAATTACTGTGCTTGACTTTTAACCTGAAGGTTTGTGATTTGCAGCAGCTCAGAAGAAAGACTGGGAGATCTCCTTCCATGAAGACTATAGCATAGAAAATCCTGTAGATCAATTCTACTCTATAACACATGGAGTCGCCATGAGTCAGAATTAACTCCATGGCCAATGGGTTTGGTTTTTTGCTTTAAAGTCTCAGAGGGGGAAAAAAAATTCCTGAAGAAGTATGACCAGAATTTTTTTTAAATCATTTTATAAATTTAAGAGACACTTTTCACATGGAGAAAAAATTTGAGGATTTAAAATTGTTAAGGATTTTACACTCCAGTGATTTATCTCTCATTGGCACAAATGATGTAAGTTTTTCTCTATAAAAATATTAAAAGGATGTATATTGAGTGCGATGGTTAAGGTTGTGTATCAACTTGGCTGAGCCATGATTCTCAGTGGTTTGGCAGATATGATGTAGTTTGGCAGTCGTGTGATGATGTAATCACCTCCATGATGAGAACTGATATAATGTGATCACCTCGATGATAGGATCTGGTGTGAGTAGCCAATAGTTGAAAGAGAGTTTCCCTGGGCATGTGGCCTGCATCCAATATAGACAGATGTCAAGGCTCCCTGGCATTTGCTCACTCTGGATCCTGCAGCTGGCTCCTCTTCATCTGACCTTGATTCTGGGGACTTGAACCAGCGGCTTACCTGCCCATCTTCGGATTCGTTGAACTTCACAGGCTGTGAGCCAGAGGTCTGCTCTCTGACCGGCTGATCTTGGCTTCACCAGAGTCTGCAGCTGTGTAAGTCAGGAGAATCCTCCAGCTTGACCCACAGACTTGGGACTTTCCAGCCTCTACAACCGCATGAGCCATCTCCTTGACATAAATCTCTTTCTGCATGTATATGGACAGTGACTGCTTTTGCTTCTCCAGAGAACCCAGCCTAAGACAATGACCTTTGATTTTATCCCTCAAATCTATCAAAATGCTTAACTATACTAACCTAGTCCCCTAGTGCAGATGGAGACAAAACTCTAGAATTTCTCTGTTTTTTCCTGTTGCTGAATTAGTATTAATGAGATTACCTAATTTGCTCTGAGCAGGTAATTAATCACAAACTACCAAGTCAAGATTACAGCCTAGGAAACCCGGTGGGGCAGTTTCACTCTGTTATGTCAGGTCAACATGAAATGGAATCAACTCAACGGCAGCAGTAACAGCAACAACCAAGCTGAGAGTGGGAAACTTATGGGTTGGAGATTCTTATAAAACAGATTTTGTTACTGCCTGTTGGTAACATGGAGCCCTGGTAGCGTAATGGTTAAGAGCTATGGCTACTAACCAAATTGTGGGCAGTTCAAATCCAGCAACCGCTCCTCGGAAACCCTACAGGGCAGTTCTACTCTGTCCTATAGAGTCACTATGAGTTGGAAGCGACTTGATGGTAACCGGTTTGGTTTTTTTGGTTTTATTAGTAATATCTTCAATTCAAGTGAGAACAAACTTGGTTTTCAAGACTGATAAGGGTGCTAATTGAATTCATGTTGAAAGTGCTATCGTGGGACCTCTGTTACCCCTGACTCATGGCGACTCCATGCACAAAGGAATGACACTGTCCCCGTGGTCCTGTGCCATCCTCATGATCAGTCATGGATCACACCCTTGTGATCATTAGGCTTCTCATTGGCTGATTTTCAGAAGTAGATTTCCAGGCCTTTCTTCCTAGTCTGTCTTAGTCTGGAAGCTCTGCTGAAACCTGTTTAGCTCCCTAGCAACACGCAAGCCTTCACCGACAGACCAGTGGTGGCTGTGAGTGAGATGCATTAGCTAGGAATCAAACCAGGGTCTCCCGTGTGGAAGGGGGACAGTTTTACTGCTGAATCACCACTGCCTCACACCGCAAGGGTAGGTTCCTGAGAACCATTGCTGTGCTGCTCTTAAAAGTCTCTGATAACAAAAAACCATAAGAACAAAACCAAAAGGGACAAAAAAGAAGAATCCAGTTCCCTAACCCTGAATGTCCTCATGAGCCGATGGAATTATCCAACCTTATCTGCCATGACTATCTGGTCTCCGATACCAGGATGTTCCACTCTGCTCCCGCGTCCAAGCTTTGCCTGAATCTCTTCTCCCTTCTTCATCATCCAGCCGCACGTGGATGAGCTGACATCCACTGTCCATCACCCAAATGTAGGCGAAATAGGTCACCTGATTTGTGATTGTGACAGATGACCTAAATACAAGACACATGGAACTGTCACAGAGCCTAAACCGTCCTCATCCCCGACTAGGCTGCATTTTCAACCTTTCTATTTGTCACTCACTTGGCATAGCCAACAAGTGCTGCTGAACTCTAAAAATAATCACACAGGGAATGTCATCAGCAAAAAGGCCACACACATGCCTGCAGTTGATGTAGATTCCAGTGACATGTGTGGCGGTTTAATTCTATAATTTCCCAATCAGCAGAGCCTCTTTATGGAGTCAGTGTATTAAAAACACACAGACATTTAATGCTATGACATAAGGCTCTGTATTTGGAGAGGGAGGGCAGGCAGGAAGTGGCCGCTTTTAAGTGACTGTCTAGTACCCAAGGAGCGTGGTGGGGATGCCTGTTTGACAGGTTGGTGCTGTAGTGACAGAGGTAATACTATTTTGTATTTCTGTAGTGCCTGTCTTCACAGAACCCAAAGTAGACAGAGGTGATCTTTTCATGGACTACTAAAATCCTGCAAACTAGTGCTGAGTTTTAATTTTAGCCCTTCCTAACCTTTATTGCAGAGCCCTGGTGGCGCAGTGGTTAAGAGCTACGCGGCAAGCTATGGCTGCTAACCAAAACGTCGGCAGCTCAAATCTACCAGCCACTCCTTGGAAACTGGAAACCCTATGGTGGCAGTTCTACTCTGTCTATAAGGTCACTATAAGGCAGAATCGACTCGATGGCAATGGGTTTTTAACAGGAATCATTATTCCTCCACCCGTCTGTCAGTCTGTCTTATTTTGGTGGTTTTGAGCATTGCTGTGACGCTTGAAGCTATGCTAGCAAGTATTTCAAACACAGGCAGGGTCACCCGTGGTAGACAGATTTCAACAACACTTCCAGATTAGGACAGACTAGGAAAGAAGACCTGGTGACCTGCTAAAGAAAAGCAGCCCAGTGAAAACCTCAAGGACCATAACAGAATATAGTTTGATATAGTGCTGGAAGATGAACCCCCTAGATTGGAAGGCACTCAAAATACACAGTGGCTATAACAATGACCTCAAACATACCAGTGGTCGTGATGTAACGCCGGACAAGTCTACGTTTTACTATATTCTGCATGGGGTCACTATGAATTGGAGCCAACTCAACAGCAACTAATGACAACGATCATTATTACCAAGAATATTGTTTTATGTATTTATTTTTTAATCATTAAGGAAATGTTTATTAACTATTACATACCCAAAAGTACTAGGTGGGGACTGGCTATAGGAGTCCCTGGGTTGTGAAAACAACTCAGTGATCAACTATCAGCCCAAAGGTTGGCTATTCAAACCCATTCAGAGGTGTCTTGGAAGCAGGCCTGGGATCTGCTCCCAAAAGGTCACAGCCTTGAAAACCTATGGAGCAGCTCAGCTCTATTCTGCACATATGGGGTCGCCATGAGTCGGAATCCACTTGACAGTGACTGATGGCAACAAGGACAACAGGCTGGCTATGGGGCTACGCTCAGGGAGATGATCATGGGATGGGAAAGATAAAGCAAAAATAGATCATCAATGGGAAGAGAAAGAGATAAACAAGAACGTCAGGAAAGGGTAGCTTAACTAGCATTCTCTCAAAAGGTACTCCTCTTATTATTGACCTAGATGTCAGGACATCCAATGCACAACAGTAACTGATAGCCCTGCACGTGAGCCTAAGGCTCAGCAAATTCCCAGTACGTCTTCCGATTTGTTGCAGAAATCTTAAATTATGAATGCACTCAGGACAAAACTGAGATTAATTTTAGTTTATATCCAGCAAGTAATCTGTTTTTATTTGCAAAAGAAAAAAAAAAAACTCAGAGGTTGTCAGCTTTTGTTTGGCTCTCAAAAGAGAGTAACTTTGAGTAAAAAGATGTAAAACAGAATAATAATAGGAGTAAGGTGACTTGAATATCTTTTATTTAAATGTTGGGCTTTCGTTTAGTTTGTTTTTTTTTTAACTTGCTTTTTAGTTAGAAAAACAAAAGCAATACACATACGTGGGGTGGGGGGACTCAAAAGGAAAAAGAGATATGCAATGAAGAATAAAACTCTGTCTTATACCAAGAACTATTTTCATATTATTCGTACATTCTTATTGTGTGTACATGTGTTTGTAGGTGTGTATTTTTGTGGATGTGTATGTATACATATCCACCACTTGTCTGTTTGTCTTACTGTGGTGGCTGGCATGTTGCTGTGATGCTGGAAGCTATGCCACCAGTATTTCAAATACCAGCAGGGTCACCCACGGTGGACAGGTTTCGGTGGAGCTTCCAGACTCAGACAGACTAGGAAGAAAGACCTGACGGTCTGCTTCTGAAAAACAGCCAAGGAAAACCCCATGGATCACAACAGAATGCTGTCCGATACAAAAATACAGTGGCTGTAACAATGAACTCGAGCATACATACTGATGATCACCAAGATGGTGCAGGACTGGGCATTGTTTCATTCATTTGTACATGGAGTTGCCATTTACAACATACACGCATACATATATATACATGTTGTTCCTGTTGTTAGGTGCCCTTGAGGCAGTTCTCACTCATAGCGACCCTATGTACAACAGAACAAAACACTGCTGGGTCCAGTGCCATCCTCAAGATTGTTGCTATGCTTGTTTGAGCCCATTGTTGCAGCCACTGTGTCAATCCATCTCGTTGATTGTCTTCCTTTTTTTATCTGACCCAGTACTTTACTAAGCATGATGTCCTTCTCCACGGATTGATCTCTCCTGATAACATGCCCAAACTATATGAGATGAAGTCTTGCCATTCTTGCTTCTAAGGAGCATCCTGGATGTACTTCTTCCAAGATGGATTTGTTCGTTCTTCTGGCAGTACGTGGTATATTTAATATTCCTCCCCAACATCATTATTCAAAGGTGTCAATTCTTCTTAGGTCTTCCTTATTCATTGTTCAGCTTCCACATGCTTATGAGGTGACTGAAAACACCATGGTTTGGGTGGGACATACCTCAGTCCTATACCTATACCTTTGTTGTTGTTGTTAGGTGCCGTTGAGTCAGTTCCGCCTCATAGTGACCATACGCACAAAAGAACAAAACACTGCCTGGTCCTGAGCCATTCTTACAATCATCGTTATGCTTGAGCTTATTGTTGTAATCACTGTGTCAATCCACTTCGTTAAGCATCTTCCTCTTTTCCTTACACCTATACCTATACATATATATGAGGCCCTGGTGACACAGTGGTTAATAAGCCTTTGGCTGGTAACCAAAAAGTCGGCAGTTGGAATCCACCAGCCGCTCCTTGGAAACTCTATGGGGCAGTTCTACTCTGTCCTTTGGGGTCGCTATGAATCGGATTGGACTTGATGGCAACGAATAAATATACATATATGCAGCATCGTCTTTTTTCACAAATGTTAGATATTTATGCACATTTATATACATTATTTTGTAGCTTTTTTTTCTTTCAGCTCACTGTTGCACACGCATAGATGATAGCATCAAAACAATCCTATTTATGCTGTGTAGTATAGTTGATGTAACTAGTCCCCAGTTACGGCCATGAGGTTTGTTCCTAGTCTTTTCCTTTATGAACAACGCTGGAAAGAATACTTTTGTCTGTTGGACATCATGCCTGTATTTGAATGGATGGGTAGCATACATACTTAGATTTGGAATTGCTAGATCAAGTTTCCTTCCAAAGAGGTTGCACCAGTTTACATCCCCACCAGTATCCTCTACAAGCGAACCTCTTTTTCCCACATTTTTAGAAACATTATTTATTTTCAGATCTTTTGAGCTTTGTCAAAGAAAAACAGGTTAAAAGTACGTTTTTTCACTATTTTAATTTTCCTTTTAATATTATGAACGTGGCTGAGCTACCTTTCATCCGTCTATAAGCAAACTGTATCTATATATATACTTTTCTCTTTTTGTAAAAATATCTGTTCACATCCTTCGTCCATTTTTCCCCCTGTTGGATTCTTGTCCCCTTATTAACTTATAAAAACTATTTAAACATCAGGCATATTAAGGCTTTGCATATGATGTTTTGCCTTATTTTATTCTCTTGCCTTCCCCTGCTATTTGGACAGGAATTTTTTCTATATCATCAAATTTATAAATCTTTACAGTTTCCTGCTTTCTGATTTGCTAGAAATGCCTTGTATACCCTGAGATTGTTTAAGAAATATTTTCCGACCTCTGCTTGTCTGTGCTTTTTACCCTTTTGAACTTTAATTTTTGAAACACGTACAATTGATTTTGTTAGAAGGACTGAGATAGATATTCGTCTTTGTTTTTCCCCTCAAACCTTCAGTTAATTGACCCAATGCCATACGCAGGGAGATTTGTGTGTTTGACATTGGTTTGAAATGCTGTTTTTATTAAAACAAACTTTTCATATGTACTGGGGCAATTTCATGATTTTATGTTCTCCTATTAATCTGTCTATTCATGTAGGAATAAGCTCAAACAAATCAAAGATTGTGAGGAGGGCAGAGGACTTGGTAATGTTTCCTTCTGTTATGCATCGAGTTGTCATGAGTCAGAGCCACTTTGATGATACCTAACAATAAGGACAATTGATCTATCTTTTCATGGGGAGCCCTGGTGGCACAGTGGTTAAGAGCTGGGCTGCTAACCAAAAGGTTGGCGGTGCAAATCCACCAGCTGCTCCTTGGAGACTCTATGGGGCAGTTCTTCTGTGTCCTCTAGGGTCACTGTGAGTTAGAATCGACTCGACGACAACGGGTTTGGTTTTGGTTTTGGTTTTAACAGAACATTAGACTCCCACCATGGGAGCCTGGGTTGTGCAAGCAATTTGTGAGCAGCTGCTAACTTAAAGGTTAACAGTTTGAGCCCTCCCAGTGGCTTCACAGAAGAAAGGCCTGGCAACCTGCTTCTGTAAAGATTACATCCAAGAAAACCATACTCAGTTCTACTTTGTATATAGAGCTGCTATATGGTCACAATAACTTGGAATCCACTTGAAGGCAACAGGTTTTGTTTTCTGTTTTTTTCATGAACCCATACTCAACTTTTATAAACATTACTGGATACCATGTTTCAACATCAAGTGGCCTAGCCTCGCCTTCTTACTTATCTTTTTTAGAAATTTTAAAAGTAATTCTCATATTTGTTTTTCCAGATAAACTTAATACCTATGAACTTGTATAGCATCATATTATAAATGCGTATACACATACGTATATTGTTGTTGTGGGCCATCTAGTTGATTCCAACTCATAGTGACCGTATACAACTGCCCCATAGTGTTTTCTCTGCTGTAATATTTACAAGTACAGACTGGCAGGTATTTTCTCCCTCAGAGTGGCTGGGCTGGTCCAAAATACTTACCTTTTGGTCACAGTTGAGCGCTTAACCGTTGTGCCACCAGGGCTCCATATAGATATATGTATGTGTATATATACCTCAAACAAAGAACACCAAATCCATTGCTGTCGAGTCTATTCCAACTCATAGCCACCCTTTAGCAGTGGCGTCACTAGGGTTGGGCTCACCCAGTGCTGTAACTCATGGTGTCACCTCCCCTGCCCCATGGACCTCCTCCTGTACCTGGTCATGCAGAATCCTTAGTCATGCTTTTGTACTAATGTTACTTGTAAATCGTAATTCCCATATATCACTCCTTCTTTTCCTTTAATTACTACTTCATTCTCAAAAAAGTTATTGACATAGGTTCACAAATACGAATTACCACAATATTGTAGCTAAAACACTGGGAAATTTGACAAAATCAGTGACTGTAAAAACACCGGCAGCAAAGAATACAAGAGCACGTACAGATGAAACCACTTGTAAACCCACTGCCTTCAAGTGCGTTCTAACTCCTAGCGACTCTATAGGACAGAGTAGAGATGTACTATAGAGTTTCCAAGGAGCGCCTGGTAGATTCCAACTGCCGACCTTTGGGTTAGCAGCCATAGCTCTTAACCACGGCACCACCAGGGTTTCCAGTTCAAAGTATAATTGGGTAATAATGACAGCTCTGAACAGAGCACATTAGAAGGTTCAAAAAGTAAGTCAGCATAGAGTTGCAGCCTTGTAGGTACATTGACACCTGTAAGCTTGGCTGATGAAAAATGTTTTGTCATGATAACCAACTACAGGATATTTTATAGAGAGTCATTTTGGTGTCACCCCCTCTGACGGTGTCACCTTGCGTGATCCACACCCCTGCACTCCCTTAGCAATGCTACAGCTCTATAGGATACAATAGAATTGCCCCATAGGTTTCTAAGGCTGTAAATCTTCACAGAAGCAGAGGGTCACATCTTTCTCCCTCGGAGCAGCTTGGTGGGTTTAAACTGCTGACCTTTCAGTTAGCAAATGAGCGCTTAACTACTGCATCACCACAGGTCATATCTATATCTATATACATGCTCTAAGACTGCTTTGCATATATATATATATATTAGAAAGTGTACAAACAGAATGCTCCTTAGAAGTGAGGATGGCAGGACTTCGCCTTGCTAAATTTGGACATGTCGTCAGGAAAGACCAATTGCTAGAAAAAGACGTTACGTTTGGTGAAGACGAGGGTCAGCAAAAATGAGAGAAAACCCTCAATGAGAGGAGTTGACACAAAGGCCTCAACGACAGACGCAGACACACCAACGATCATGGAGATGGTGCAGGACCAGGCAGCGTTTTGTCCTGTTGTACTTCAGGTTGCCACGAGCACACAACAGAGTTCATTATATGTATAAAATTAGTACGTTGCCTTCTTGTTTCTAACAGGATTCACATAATACTCTTGATTCTTTTTTCACATATACATTCATATCCTCAATAATTGTCCTTCTTCTTTCTTCCTTTTGTCCAGCTGAATTGACTAGCAATTTCAGAAAAATGTGAAGCCACAGCAATGGCCGAAGGCGTTCTTACCTTACACCTGACATTAACAGGAATTTTTCTAAGATTTCCATATTAATTAAGGTGCTGGTTCTTGGCTGAAAATACTTATTTCTTCTATAGTCAAGCTATCATCCTATTGTATTACATATTTTTGAGTCAGAATAGATGTTGAATTTTATCAGGTTCACTCTGACACATTACAGACTGTGGTTTTTATCGTCTGTGATTTATTATCACAGTGAATGGCCTTAATAGATACCGAGCTGTTCTAGTATTGTTCAGAGTGAACGAGATTTGAAACTACTAATAATTTTCAAATTCAGTAATATCGCAAGGCATTTATTCCTTGGCAATGGGTATTGAAATGCTGGCGGGGACTCTGATATTAGGGTCTGGAGCTCCTGAACTGAATTGCTTGGATGGTCTCCACTGTGTTGGATGAGTTTATTCACTGATTTCAGCATTTCTTCATCTCCAAGGCCAACGCTTTGTGTGCAGAAGAGAACAAGACAGAAACTCTCCCTGACCTCATGGGGCCTAGAGATCAGTGTTCAGCTTGCTTTGCTCATGAACAGACACATTTATGCTTGCTCCTACCGGTTCCAAGATGTTGTCTATTTTTTATTGTGGCTTTTAAACAAATAAAATCAACTACACTTCACATGATATAAATGGGCCTGTATTTTCCCAACACATCTTGAACAAATTTATTTGAGAACTTTGGAGATTTAATTCATGTGTGTTAGGGACAAAAGCTTAACTTTTTACTAATCTAAACACAGTGGAATTGAATCATCAGAGGGATGAGAGTAGGGGTTTTATTTAGCCATTTCTGCTGCTCCTTGAATACCTGACCATGTCTTCCTCTTTCAGGTGGAATCTATCCCGAAATATTAAATGGAAACCACAGAGCTCATTCTTCAAGAAAGACCAGCGAATACTAATCAGCCCCAACCATCACCCTGTTTGAACATAATGCAAGAAAAATGTTAAGAAAAATCTAAACATCAAATAAAGCATAATGGGAGAACCGTAACCTTTATAATTTTAAGGGATCAGTAATAGAATTACCATATTTCCAGGGTTTTATTCTTTAGCAAAGAACATCTTCATTTCAGAATTTTTGTTTTTAATTTTTTTTTTAAACTTTGAGAAGTAAAAAAAACTAATGGAATTTTCTAATATCAAACAGATATACGTATCGGTAGTACTTCACTACACAATGTTTATTCATTTTTTTAAGGCCAGCAAGAATGGCAAGACTTTGTCTCACTTACTTTGGAGACACCACCAGGAAAGGTCAATCACTAGAAATAAACACCATATTTGGTAAAGTAGAGGGTCAGTAAAAACGAGAGAAACCATCCATGAGATGGAAAGACAGAATAGCCACCACAGTGAACTGCAACCTATCACCCATCATGAAGACGGCGCCAGAACAAACCCATTGCCCTCCAGTCAATTTCCGTTCATGGCGACCCCATGTGAGACAGAGCAGAACTGCCCCACAGGCTCTCCTAGGCTGTAATCTCTACAGAAGCAGATTGCCAGGGCTTTTCTCCCAAGGAACCGCTCTGTGGGTTGGAACTGCTGACCTGTCAGTTAGCAGCCAAGTGCTTAACTACTGAGCCCCCAGTGATCCTTTAGAAGACGGCACAGAACCAGGCAATGTTTCGTTCTGTTGTACAAGGGCTGCCATAAGTTGGAGCCGCTGATATAGCAACTAACAACATCTTGTTCAGTGTAAGTCCTCTGTGTCCTAGCTGCCCTAACCTGCTACCTGGGCTTCCTGCAGACCCTTACAGCAAGAAGCACACCCTGATGACTGACCCTGGAATGGACTACTTAGATTTCATCAGTCCATTCCTGGAGGGTAAAGAACATTATCAAATCCGAGCCATACAGGCATGAGATAAGCATCTTCGCCAAGTATCTAGTACTAGCAGGACAGTGAAATACAATACTCAATGTGGTATTGTTGTTAGCTGCTGGAGAGTTGACCCCGACTAACGGCCATCCCCATGATCTGTTGTGGATCGGACCATTGTGCTCCAGAGGTTTTTCACTGGCTGATTTTCAGAAGTAGATTGATTGCCAGGCATTTCTTCCTCGTCTGTCTTAGTCTGCAAGCTCCGCTGAAACCCGTTCAGCATTATAGCCATACACAAGCCTCCACTGACAGACTGGTGGTAGCCAGGCATAAGGTGCACTGGCTGGGAATAGAGTCCATGTGTCCCACATGGAAGGAGAGAATTTTACTAGGGAAACACCATCGCCTCATTAATTGAACATAATAAGTACAAAACGTAAGAATCTAGAAAATACCACAAGAGCAAGAGAAAGGTTCAAATTGTGCAACAATGCAGGTTTCCAGAATGGGTCACAGTGCACACTGCCCACTCACGCCTCACTGCCTGATGTAATCTCATCTTCACCCTTACAGAGTTACATCCATTTTACAGGAATGGCGTTGAAGTTGGGTGAAGTTGAGAGACTGGGGCGAATTCTCACATCCAACAAATGGCCTGTCCTCTGATATCAGAGCCTGTCTTCTTTCCTTTACGTTCCATCACAATGATCATGTGGGTTTTTTTTTCTTTTAAACCATTTATTGAACAACTCATTATGCAAAGTCCGTAATTTATCCAGTAAGTGGGTTTTGTCCTATGCGTATTCATTATGGCGGTTTCCTTTGGGATTTCTTTTGTCTAGTATTTCATGGAAGAGATTAAAAAGGGTTTTATAATGAAGGGCAAACCCCTGGAGGGTCAAATCCTGTTTGGTAATATGGCATCATTTCATGCATTCGTGCAAAAAAAAAAAATCTGGATAACAGCATTCATTAATATCAGGTAACTCCTTAGTGACTTTAATGATGTAAGTTTGAAAAAAAAAGAGGTGATTTTATTTCATTAGCAGACATATCGTCCTTTTCTGTTCTTCATTCCAAATCGTATGAATCGTACATTCCAGGTTCTGATTATTAATGAATGTTTGCAGCTGTTTCTTCTCATTTGGAGTCATGCCACATCAGCAAATGAAGGTCCCAAAAGCTTTACTCCATCCACGTATTTAAGGTTGACTCTACTTTGAGGAGGCAGCTCTTTCCCAGTCATCTTTTGAGTGCCTTCCAACCTGGGGGGCTCATCTTCCAGCACTGTATCAGACAATGTTCACTGCTATTCATAAGGTTTTCACTGGCTAATGCTTTTCAGAAGTAGACTGCCGGGTTCTTCTTCCTAGTCTGCCTTAGCCTGGAAGCTCAGCTGAAACCTGTCCTCCATGGGTGACCCTGCTGGCATCTGAACACTGGTGGCATAACTTCCAGCATCACAGCAACACACAAGCCCCCACAGTACGACAAACGGACAGACACATGGGGGAAAAAACAGTACAGCATGCATTATTTGCATAAAATAGGGCACAGACAAATATACAAATTTTTTAAATGCTGAAATGTACATATAGACATGAATAACCCTCCTTTGTGTGATCTTGAAACGCTCTCTTTGACAATGGATGCAACACCATTCCTCCTCAAGTTGTCATTCCCAGCATAGTAGACTATATATGATTGTTTGATTCAAAATGGCCAATACCAGTCCATTTCAGCTCACTAATGCCTAGGATATCAATGTTTATGCATTCCATTTCATTTTTGATGATTTCCAATTTCCCTAGATTCATAATTTGTACATTCCAGGTTCCAATTATTAATGGAAGTTTGCAGCTGTTTCTTCTTATTTTGAGTCATGCCACATCAGCAAATGAAGGTCCCAAAAGCTTTACTCCATCCACGTCATTAAGGTTGACTCTACTTTGAGGAGGCAGCTCTTCCCCAGTCATCTCTTGAGTGCCTTCCAACCTGGGGGGCTCATCTTCCAGCACTATATCAGACAATGTTGTGCTGCTATTTATAAGGCTTTCACTGGCTAGTGCTTTTCAGAAGTAGACTGCCGGGTCCTTGTTCTTAGTCTATCTTAGTCTGGAAGCTCAGCTGAAACCTGTCCTCCGTGGGTGACCCTGCTGGTATCTGAATACTGGTGGCATAGCTTCCAGCATCACAGCAACACACAAGCCCCCACAGTATGACAAACTGACAGATATGTGGGGGGCAGGTAGATATACACACACACACACATATTTGTGTGTGTATATATATATATTCTCTACATACGTTCTGTTTTTCCAAAATACAATTCACAGATGCAGTGATGAATTTGAATACTTAGAGCTCCCAAGTCACCCTAATAGTTAATTATGATAGAAAACTGTAAGGCAATAACATATTTTACAAGGAACGTTAGAGGAACTTAATGAGCCAGTTAAGAAGAATGAGGCATTTGACTCTGGGAGAATACAAAATTCTGGAACTGCTCAATTGCAGGGGAAAAACTTAATGATTCCGGACAAAAGCTCTGAACAGGACAGAGTGGATGAATGTGCCCATACATCATGTAGCCAGCAGAGAGAGGTCTGAGTTACAGTTCTTCTTTTTTTTCCTTATAAATTTGTAATCAATAATGTTTCACCATAGTTGGGTCTATATATCTGAGCACTTCAGAAAGCCTATCACGTGTAAGCATGATGGGGGCTTTACGTTCCTAATATTCATTTCTAGGAGCCCTGGTGGCACCATGGTTAAGCACTCGGCTGCTAACTGAAAGGTCAGTGGTTCCAGCCACAGGAGAAGGATGTGGCGGTCTGCTTCTGTAACAACTTATAGCCTTGGAAACCCTATACAGCAGTTCTACTCTGTGCTATAGAGTTGCTATGAGTTGGAATCAACTTGATGGTAAAGGTAATGGCCCTTTTAATACAAAGTTTGTCACTGATCATATTTCAAGTTCTTTGGGGTCTAAACTCCCATTATCTCCACTGAATACCATCTTTGTGGTATGTATATAGGATCTAAACACTGAATCTAGAAAGACAATGTGACTCTCTTTGCACTGTGCTCAGGTGTTTCATTAACTTTGCCCAAACAGTTGTTGTTTTATGATGTAGGATTGTCCTTGAGCATTGCTGACCCAATGAATAAATCAACCCATTTCAATATTCACTGGAATGTTTGTTTCATTTTGTTTTTTTCCAACTCTTGGAAGTTCAAGTTGTTGCTGTGTGTGCTGCCAAGTTGATTCCAAGTAACAGCTACACTACAGGGCATGATAGAGCTGCCCCATATAGTCTTCAAGGCTGTTATCTTTACTGGAGCAGATCGCCAGGTCTTTTCTCCTGTGGAGCTGCTGGGTGGGCTTGAACTGCCAGCCTTTTGGTTAGGAGCCGAGTACTTAACTGCTGCATCACCAGTGGCATTTGTAGCAGAATGCAAAACAAGGCAACACTTCAAAATTATGGAGGCAAGAGGAGAAACCGGACACCTTGCCCTGTATACCCAGAGCTGAATGTGGAGAGTGAAAATCTTATACATCAAAGAAATGCACAAGTGGATTTCCTGATTGTTCTTTCCTTCCCCAGACCTGAGGAGAGTGAGGGTGTTGTTAGCTGTGATCTGCAGAAGTCTGCCTCAGGCAAAATGCAAAGTCCAGCTTCTAATAATACAGCATTTTAATGTCTACTGAGTTCTTTTAAGGTTATAATCATATTTCTTTCCTTCAAAAAGAAAAGTTAGACAATGTTCTGATGAAGGCCACTTTGTAGAGGAACAAATTAGAAATCAGGACTGGTGAGCCCTTCCAGCAAGGTCCCTTGGAAAATATGAGCCCAAGAGATAGAAAGGGCCATATAAGCCAGAATCTCAATCAGCCTGAGACCTGAAGAACTAGATGGTGCTGGGCTACCGCCACCGACCACCTGACAGGGAACACAGCAGAGAGTCCATGATGGCGCAGGAGAAAAGTTGGGTGCATAACTCAAATTCTAGTAAAAATATCAGACTTGACTGGAAGGACCCCAGGAGGCCTGTCCCCGGACTCTCCATTGGCCCAGAACTGGAACCATTCCCAAAGCCAACTTTTCAGACATAGATTAGACTAGACTATGAGACATAAAATGATGCTGGTGAAGAGTGTGCTTCTTGGCACAAGTAGATACATGAAACATAATGGGCAGCTCCTGTTAGGAGGGGGGATGAGAAGGCAGAAGGGGACAGGAGCTGGCTGAACAGACATGGTGAATAGAGGGTAGACAGGAGGACTGTGCTGCTGTCACATTACAGCGAGAACCACTAGGGTCACATAACAATGTGTGTATGAGTTTTTGTATGAAAGACTGACTTCAAGTGTAAACTTTCACTTAAAGCACAATAAGAAAAAACGCAAAGTTTAAGAGAGACTTCTAAAAGCAGTAAGACAAAAGTGAATCATCTTACAAAGGATCTTAATAAAATTAAAATCCAATTTCTCACCAAAAGCCAAAGAGGCAAGAAGAGAGTTAGATAGCATATTTAAAATGCTGGAATAAAAATAAAATTGTAAGTTAATGGGCACACAATGTATAAAAGTGTAATTTGTGATAACAGTAAAAATAAAAAAAAGAGGGACAGGATAGTTCTGCATAGGAACAAGGCTTTGTATGCTTTTGAAGTTAAGTGAGTAACAATACTAACTAAATTGTTTTAAGTTTTGATGTTAAATGTAATTCTAAGGTTGCCACAAAAAGTATCTAAAGATATACATAAAAGGAAAGGCGAAGGGAATCAAAATAGCTTTAAAAAATCAGCTTAGCACAAAACAAGGTATTATTGGAGGAAATAAATGACAAAAAACAAACATTAATAGGGCAAAATAAAAGAAACACAGGATCATCTCAACTGATACAGAGAAGGCACTTGACGGAATTTAATACTCTTCCATGTTAAAAAACACTAATATAGGATTAGAAGAGAAGTTTCTCGATATAATAAAGGCTTAAAAAAAAATACTGCTCAGTGGAGAAAGACTGATATTTTTCTTTTTAAAATAAGGAGCAAGGCAAGTGTTTCAGATATCTAGTGCTGCTATAACAGAAATGACATGAGGGGGTGGGTTTAATTAACAGAAATGTATTTTCTCAAAATAAGCAGGGTGGGAGTGAGAAATTCAGGGTGCCAGGTAGTGGAAGGCTTCCTGTCTCTGGGTTTTCTAGGGGAGTGTCTTTGCCTCTTTTCTACTCATCAGTGATCTACATGTGGCATGGCATTTAACTTCTCCCATCTCTACTTCCTTTGAAACAAAAAACCCAAACCCATTGCCATCCAGTCGATTCTGACTCATAGCAACCCTATAGGACAGAGTAGAACTGCCCCACAGAGTTTCCAAGGAGCGCCTGGTGAATCCAAGATGCTGAACTTTCCTGTAGCAGCTCTTAACCACTATGCCTCCAGTGTTTCCTCTACTTCCTGGCTCTATTGTATATCAGAAGAGATTGAATTAAGGCACACCTGACGCACTTCCTCATTAACATAACAAAGAAAACCCATTCCCAAATGGGATTATGGAGGTTAAGATTTATAGAATCCCAAACTCTTTGCCATCAACTAGATTCTGACTCATAGCGACCTTATAGGACAGAGTAGGACTGCCTCATAGGGTTTCCAAGAAGCACCCGGTAGATTCGAACCACCAACCTTTTGGTTAGCAGCCGTAGCTCTTAACCACTGTGCCTCCAGGGTTTCCTTAGAACTTACAGAGGTTAGGATTTACAATATATATTTTGCAGCGGCGGGGGCGGGGGGAATTCTGTTGTAACTACAGGTAGATCCACTATCACCAGTGATCATTTGAAATTATTCTGGAGATACAAATGACTTTTAGGCTACCAAAAAAAAAAGTATTTAAATGGAGAAGGAAAGAAAACAGATAGGATTCTGTACATAAAAACCCCAACAGCTATTAGACCTAGTAAATTAATTTACCAAAGTATCAGGGTTCATTGTCAATATACACAGATCACTCAGGTTTCTACACATCAGTATCAGCAAGGGGAAAAATAAAGCAACTAGCATTTATGATAGCATCTAAGAGACTAAAGTATCTAGGAATATATTTAACCAGAAAAGTGAGAGATTATACACATAAAATTGTAAATTATGATTAAGAGAAATCAGAAAAGGACTAAGTAGACATTCTCTGTTCAGGGCTAGGAAGGCTTACTTCATATATACATATAAGTTAAAATTGAAGGTGAAGAAAATTAGAACAAGTCCGTGAGAGCCAAAGTATGAGCTTGAGCACATCCCACATGAAGTTAGAACAATCTCAAGAATATCTTTGACACATAGATCACTAAGTGCTCAGAGCCTAAACAAAAGGCTGGCGATTTGAACCCAAGAGCCGCTCTGCAGGAGAAAAGTCCTGGAGATCTGTTCCCATACAGATTACAGCCTAGGAATCCCTATGGTCGGCTCTGCTCCACCACATGGGGTCATCGTACATTAGAATCAACTCAAAGGCATGCATCAATAGCAACAGGCAAGTTAGACCAGAGAAGAAATGTCCTTTGTCATCAAAGCTTCCTTAGGTGTACTGAGCTGTCCAAATGGCCCCGATGTATACACTTCCCTATTTGCAGCTGTTTTTGAAAGAAAAACAAAATTGCTTATGAGGTAATAATACAACAAGATGACAAATGGGTGGTGACATCCAAAAGTCAAAGCTCCCTAAATAGCTACAGTAATCAAACAGTGTGGTATCTGTGAAGGACGGGGTACACTAATCAAAACAACAGCACAGAGGACCTTGAAATAAAACTACACAAACACGTGCAACTGATTTTTAGCAGTGTTATTGAGATGTAATTTATATATTTCATATATAAAGTACATTTCAGTTCTTTAAATATATTCAGAGATGTGTGCAGCCATGACAAAACCAGTACTCTAACACTCATTCCAACTCAGCACAACCCCATGTATGTCAGAGGACACCATAGGGATTTCAATGGCTGATATTTTGGAAGTAGATCACAAAGCCCTTCTTCCCGCATACCTCTAGGGTGAACACAAATTGTTAACCTTATGGTTAGCAAGTACATTAGAGATTTGTACCACCCAAGGACTCTACAAATATTATCAGTTCCACTTTAGAGTCATTTTAATCATGTTAAAAAGAAACATGTACATTTCAACTACCAATTGTTCCATCCCCACACCCAGCTCAAAGTAATCACTTTCTGTCCCTATTGTGTGGATTCTGACTCCTGACAATCACAAATATTTCAAAGTAGAACTGTGCAGAGTTGGGTTTTCTTGGCTGTAATCGTTATAGAAGCAGATTGCCAGGCTTTTCTTCTGCAGAGACAAGGCATGGGTTAGAAACAAGAAACTTTAGCTTAGTTGTTGTTATTAGGTGCCACCAATTCGGTTCCGAATCATAGCGACCCTATGCACATCAGAACAAAACACTGCCCTGTCCTGTGCCATCCTTACAATCATTGCTATGCTTGAGCTCATTGTTGCAGCCACTGTGTCAATCCACCTCCTTGAGGGCCTTCCTCTTTTCCACTGACCCTGTTAGTTGCCAAGCATGATGTCCTTCTCCAGGGACTGATCCCTCCTGATACATGTCCAAGGTATGTAAGATGCAGTCTCGCCATCCTTGCTTCTAAGGAGCATTCTGGTTTTACTTCTTCCAAGACAGATTTGTTCGTTCTTTTGGCAGTCCATGGTATATTCAATATTCTTCAGCAATACCACAATTCAAAGGCATCAATTCTTCTTCGGTCTTCCTTATTCATTGTCCAGATTTCACATCCATATGATGTGATTGAAAATACCATGCCTTGGGTTAGGCACTACACAGTCCTCAAGGTGACATCTTTCCTTTTCAACACTTTGAAGAGGTCCTTTGCAGCAGATTTACCTAGTGCAATGCATCCTTTGATTTCTTGACTGCTGCTTCCATGGCTGTTCATTATGGATCCAAGGAAAATGAAATCCTTTGACAACTTCAATCTTATTTCCGTTTATCATGATATTACTTATTGGTCCAGTTATGATGGTTTTTGTTTTCTTTATGTTGAGGTGCTATCCATACTGAAGGCTGTGGGCTTTGATCTTCATTAGTAAGTGCTTCAAGTCCTCTTCACTTTCAGCAAGCAAGGTTGTGTCATCTGCATAACGCGGGTTGTTAATGAGTCTTCCTCCAGTCCTGACGCCCCATTCTTCCTCATATAGTCCAGCTTCTCGGATTATTTCCTCAGCATACAGATTAAACAGGTATGGTAAAAGAATACAACCCTGACGCACACCTCTCCTGACTTTAAACCAATCAGTATCCCCTTGTTCTGCCCAACAACTGCCTCAATCTATGGAAAGGTTTCTCATGAGCACAATGAAAACCATTTGCACTACAGGGGACCTTCTGTCCCTATAGATGTGCCTATTCTATATATTTAATATAAAAGGAGTAATATATAGTCTTTTGTCACTGGCTTCTTTAATTTAGCATATTTTCAAGGTTCACCCATGTTGTGCCATGTATCAGTGCATCATACTACCATATTTTGTTTATTCAATCAACCATTTATAGATAGTTGGGTTGTATCTACCTTTTGTCTATTATGAACAACATGGCTATAAATATCCACGTACAAGTTTTTGTGTGTAATGATGATTTTATTTTTCTTTAGTATAGTATTGTGTGTGTGTGTATGGTGTTTGTGCATTGTTAGTTATGGTTTGTATACTATTCATGCCATGTATAAGGGCTCCTAGTATTCTAATTTTTCTTCAATGATCTTTATCATTTAGATTTTATATTCAGGTCTTTGATCCATTTTAAGTTAGTTTTTTACATGGTGTAAGATATGTGTCTTGTTTCTTTTTTTTTTTTGGCAGATGGGTATCCAGTTACGCCAGCACCATTTGTTAAAGAGACATTTTCCCATTTAGCGGACTTTGGGCCTTTGCCAAATATCAGCTGCTAATAGGTGACTGAATTTATGTCTAGGTTCTCAATTCTGTTCAATTGGTCTATGTATCTGTACTTGTACCAATACCAGGCTGTTTTGATTACCATGGAAGTATAACAGGTTCTAAAGCCAGGTAGTGGGAGACCTCCCACTTTGTTCCTCTTCTTCAATAATGCTTTACTTATCTGGGTCCTCTTCTCTTTCCATATGCTGTTAGTGATTTGTTTCTCCATCTTGATAAAAAAAATGCCATTAGAATGTGGATCCTGACTGCATCGTATCTGTAGATCGCTTTGGGTAGAATGGACATTTTCACAATGTTGAGTCTTCCTCTCAACATGTTTTTCCACTTACGTAGGTCTCTTTTGGTTTCTTGCAATAGTGTCTTGTAGTTTTCTTTGTATACATCTTTTACATCTCTGGGTAGGTTTATTCCTAAGTACTTTATCTCTTAGGGGGCTACTGTAAATGGTATTCATTTCATGATTTTCTTTTAAAATTTTTTTCTTAGTTCATATAGAGAAATCCTACTTATTTTCCTACATTTATCTTAAATCCTGATACTTTGCTAAAATCTATTACTTCCCGTAGTTTTCTCGTGGATTCTTTGAGGTTTTCTGTGTATAAAATCATATCATCTGTGAATAGGGATACTTTTGTTTCCTCCTTACCAATGTAGATGCCCTTTATTTCTTTTTCTTGCCTTGTTGCTCTGGCTAGGACCTCCAGCACAATGTTGGATAACAGTGCTGATAAAGGGCATCCTTGTCTGGTTATCGCTCTCACAGGAATGTTTCCACACTCTCTCCATTTAGATTGATATTGGCAGTTGGCTTTGTATAAGAGCCCTTTATTATGTCAAGGAATTTCCCTTCAATTCCTATTTTGCTGATTTTTTTTTTTTTAAATCAGGAATGTTCATTAGACTGTGTTAAATGCCTTTTCTGAATCATTTCATAAGATCATGTGGTTCTTTTATTTATGTGATGGACGACATTGATTTTCTAATGTTGAGCCATCCCTGCATACCTGATATGAATCTCACTTGGTCATGATGAATTATTTTTTTTATATACATTATTGTATTCTATTGGCTAGAATTTTGTTGAAGATTTTGGTGTCTATACTCACGAGGGATATTGATCTGTGATGTTCTTTTTTTGTGGTGTCTTTATCTGGCTTTGGCTTCAGGGTTATGCTGGCTTCATAGAATGTGTTTGGGAGTGTTCCTTCTGTGTACATGTTCTGAAATACCTTTAGTAGTACTGGTATTAACTCTTCTCTAAAAGTTAGGTAGAATTCTCCACTGAAGCCATCAGGGCCAGGGCTTTTTTTTTTTTTGGAGGGGGAGGGGGATTTGGAGGAACTTATTACCTCTTCAATCTCTCCTATTTTGGGTTTATTTAGTTTTTCTACCTGGGTTTGTGTTAATTTACTTATATCTGTATTTCTAAAATTTGTCTATTTCCTTTTGGTTTTCAAATTTGTTGGAGTACAATTTTTCTGAGAATTTTCATTTCAGTTGAGTCTGCTGTGGTATCGCCTGTCTCAAAAAATTCACCTCTACGTGCTGCTTTTGCTATGTCCCAAATGTTCTGGTAAGATTTGTTTTCATTCTCATTTGATTTTATGAATTTATTCCATCCCTGATTTCTTCTACAACCCAGTAGTTTTTGAGCAAGATGTTGCTCAGTTTCCATGTATTTGATTTTTTTTTCCCCTTGCTACTTCTGTTACTGATTTCTACTTTTATGGCTTTTTGGTCAGAAAAGATGCTTTGTAATATTTTGATGTTTTGGATTCTGTTAAGGTTTGCTTTGTGGCCTGAAATGTGTTCTACTCTGGACAATGTTCCATGTGCATTGGAAAAAATGTATAATTGGCTGCTGTTGTGTGGAGTGTTCTGTATATGTCTATCAGGTCAAGTTGATTGCTTGTGGCGTTTAGATCTTATGTGTCTTTATTGAGTTTCTTTCTAGATGTCCTGTCCTTCACCAAAAGTGGTGTGTTGAAGTCTCCTACTATTATTGTGGAGCTTCTGTTTCTCTTTTCAATGCTGTTAGATTTTGTTTTATGTATTTTGGGGCCCTATCATTGGTGCATATGTATTTATTATTGTTAAGTCCTTCTGGTGTAGTGACTCTTTAAGCAATATATTATGTCCTTCCTTGTCTTTTGTGGTATATTTTATGTTAAAGTCTGTTTTGTCAGAGATTAATATTGCCACTCCTGCTTTTTTAGTTTTCATTTGATATATATATTTTTTTCTATCTTTGATATTTTTTTTTCTCTGTGAGTCTAAGATGTGACTCTTGTAGGCAGCATATAGAACAGTCATGTTTTTTATCCATTCTGCCACTCTCTGTCTCTTTATTGGTGCATTTAATCCACTTGCATTCAGTATAATCATTGATAGATCGAGTTTAGTGATATCATTTTGATTTGTGTGTGTGTGTGTGTGTGGTGTTGACAGTTTCTTTGTTCTACTTAATTTTCTGTGTTGAGTCATTTTTACTTCTCAGTATCACCTTACCATTCTCTCCATATTGAAGTTCTATGACTACAGTATTTAGTCCCTCTTTTTCTGTTTTAATGTTGTTATCATTTACATATTGATGTCACTATTTCCTATTTTCAGTCTTTTGAATTTGATTTATTTTTGCAACTAACCTATCTGGGTTGATACCTGGTTGTTGTGTCCTGTGTTCTAACCTTGGGTCGTTGTCTGATATTCTTGGCTCTCTAGCCGAAGAACTCCTTTTAATATTTCTTATAATACTTGTTCTGTTTTTTACAAATTCCCTTACCCTCTGTTTATCTAAAAATGTCCTAATTTTGCCACCACATTTGAAAAACAGTTTTGCTAGATATATAAAATCTTGCTGATACTTTTTTTTTTTTTTCCATCAAGGGTTTATATATGTCATCCCATTACTTTCTTGCTTGCATTGTTTCTGCTGAGTGGTCAGCATTTTCTGTTATTGACTCTCCTTTGTAGGTGACTTTTTGTTTATCCCTAGCTTAGTTTTTTTACTATGAAGAATCGGTCTTATCTTTGTTTTTGGCAAGTTTGATTATAATATGATTTGGTGTCTTTCTTTTGGGATCCAATCTGAGTGTGGTCCAATAAATTTCTTGGATAGATATCTTCTCATCTTTAACAATATCAGGGAGGTTTTCTGCCAGCAAATCTTTAACAATTCTCTCTGCATTTCCTATTATTTCCTCTCACTGCCCGTTCTGGTACTATAATCATTATTAAATCTTTTCTCTTGTTGGTGTCTCACATAATTCTTACAGTTTCTTCATTTTTTAAAAAAGTCTTTGATTTTTCTTCAAATAAATTAGTTTCAAGGCATTTATCTTCAGTCTCACTAATTCTGACTTTCATTGCCTCAATTCTGTTCCTGAGACTTCCTGTTGGGTTGTCTAACTCTAACTCAGAAATTTTATTGTAGTTGCTGTTTCTCTACGATTTCTAGCAGCCTGTTAAATTTCTTGTTCTGTTCTTGTACTGCTTTCTTGAATTCCTCTATTGCTTTTTCTGGGTGTTCCTTGGATTATTCCGAGTTTTGCCTAATTTCCTTCCTGATCTCTTCAAGAGCTATGAATATTAAACTTTTGAATTCTAACTCTGGTAATTCCAAGAGCTTTTCTTGATTGGGAAGATTTCCTGGCTCTTTGATCGCTTTCTGGAGCCATCTTGACCTGGTTCTTTATGTGATTTGATATTGACTCCAGTCTCTGAGCCATCAATAAGTTATTATATTTATTTATTGTATATTTGCTTACTCTTTCCTAGCTTTTTCATTTGTTCTGATATGTCCAAGTAGTTGGCTGGGCATGAGAGCTGTTTTTCTTATTGGTGTCTTTGAAGCTTTCAGGTTCTGTCACTAGGTATGTGAGTTCAGGAGTCCGTTCAGGTCTCTTGTGCAGATTCAGCTCTGGCGTCCTGGTCATCAGTCACCGAGTATGTGTTGCAGACTCTATCCTAACAACCTAGATGGGCAGGGATATATAGGGGTGTTTGGAGTGGGTAAAGGCATCTGGTTACAGTAGGAGCCTATGTGCTCAGCAAGGCTCAGGGCTGAGAGCTGTCCCTGAGTCCCTGGGTGGAAGACATATCCATGTCCCCTAGAGTGTGTAGGTGGGTGGGTTTTGCAACTGGACTTTGGGTACCCAGTGCTGTTGGCAAAAAGCACTGGGAGGCACCACTTTTTCCTGGCCTCTGTCGCTTATAGCTATATGGAATCGGCGATATCACCAGGCTTCAGGCCTCTTATGTGGGTGGGTGAGGACCCTGCTTAATGGGCAGGGTGATGTCAAATGTCATGAATCTGCAACTCCCCCTTGGTTTCTGCTGTAAAAATAGGCTTCAGGTACATGCGCTGTTGTTCTATGTTAATGAGGGCCTACACTGTTGAATCAGCCCACGCAGGTCTAGGCAGGGATGAAGGGTGTTACAGGTCCGTGGACTCCTTATGCCAATGCTGAGGCAAAGGGGCAGCGCCTGTCCTGAGTTTCTGGCTTAGGGAGCATGGCAATTTTTGAAAGCATTAGACTGGTTTAGGGGTGAATGATGTAGAGTTCCCAGGTTAGGGTGTGGCATTAATGAGGACCTGCAGTGCTGAATCACCCTACACAGGTCTAGGCAGGGTTGAAGGGTGTCGTAAGTTCATGGACTCACCCTTATGCCAGTGCCTAGGCAAAGGGACAGTGCCTGGCCTGAGTTTCTGGCTTAGGAAGCGTGGCAATTTTTTAAAGCGTTAGACTGGTTTAGGGGTGGATGATGCAGAGTTCCCAGCTTAGAGGGGTGGCATTAATGAGCAACTGCAGTGTTGAATCATCCTACACAGGTCTAGGCAGGGTTGAAGGGTGTTGTACGTTCACACTCACCCTTATGCCAGTGCCGAGGCAAAGGGGCAGTGCCTGCCCTGGGTTCCTGGCTTGGCAGGGTGTATCTATTTTTGAAGTACAAGAGTGGTTTGGGCAGACTATCCTGAGTTCCAGGTTTAGGGAGCTTGCCAATTTTTTTCTTCTGAAGCTGCAAGACTGGTTTTGATGAGGGTAGCCCTCAGTTCTGGCTTAGGGGGGTGGCATTTGTTGAATACTCCCAGATCGGGTGTAGAAGCAGAGCTGGGAGGAGGTTGGGTGAGTGGAAATTAGCACTTCTCTGCTGTCAAAGTCCTGAAGGGGGTGGGGCTATTTTGACCCCATGTAGTAGGTTATACACTTGCACTTAACTCTCAAAGGTCCAGTGCTGCTTCCCCTCAGCTCTGGAGGTTTCTGCATACTCTCCACTGCCTGCCATGAGAAACAAGTCCCGAGTGCTGCTGTTTAATTTGGCCTGAATGTGCCTGGCAACTTAACCCACAGGGTTCTGGATACCTTACGGCTGACACTTCTTCCCCCTATTGCTCAGCCTGACTCCTCGACTTTGTCTATGATGATCAGGGCCCCCAGATTGTGACAGATATTCAATTCACTTATTTTTTCAGGTCTTTGTTATATGTGGGACCACAGAAGCATCTCACTATTCTGTCACCTTGACCCCGCTGAGACAAATAATTTTGACAGAGATGAAAAAGCATTTCAGTTGAGGTAAACAGAAATCAAATCAGAAATAAATGAATGGAGAACAGGAGAACAACAGAGAAAATCAACAAAGCCAAAAGTTGGTTCTTTGAAAAGGTCAGTAAAGTTGTAAATCTTCAGCTAAACTGACAAAAGTCAGAGGATGCAAATAACAAAAATAAGAAATGAAACCGAAGACATTACAACAGATAAAATGGAAATAAAAAAGGACAACGGAGCACCATAAAAAGTTGTATTCCAACAAATTTGAAAATGTGAATAAAATGGTTTGATTCCTAGAAACACATAACCTACCTAAGCTAACACAAAAGAGGTAGAAAATCTCAACAAACTCATAAGAGAAGAGAATGAAGCTAAAACCTTCCAGCAACAAGAAATCATGGGACCAAATAAAATTACCTGGGGGACTTTACCAATTATTCAGAGAAAAAGCAACACCTTCTTCCTCAAACTCTTCTAAACTATAGAACGCATAGCAATACTCCGTAAGTCATTCTATAAAGGAAACATTACCCAGATTTCAAAGCCAGGCAAGGAAACAACAAAACAAAACAAAAAAATAGACCAGTACCCCTCATGAATATACACAAAAAAATTCTGAATAAAATAATGGTGAGCAGAAAACAGGAACATATTAAAAGAATTATACACCATGAACAGTTTCGATTTATTGCAGGTACACATGATGATTCAACATTGTATAATTTATCAATGTAATACACCACAATGACAGAGCAAAGAAACAGAGCTATATGATCACCTCAATAGATGGAGAAGAGGCATTTGATAAGATTCAACACCCTTTCCTAATAAAAATTGTCAACAGTATATGCATAGATGGGAAATTCTTGAGGATGAATAAGGTGCTTTTGTAAAAAACCAACAGCCAGCATAACACTGAATGGAGAAGACTGAGAGTCTCCCACTTGAGAACAGGATGACCGCTATGACTATCAATGAGGTGCAGTCTTACCACTTTTCTCTTGCTCATCTTAGTGGAAAATATTTGAGTGTTCCTTCTGTGACAGTTTCTGTCTTTCCCAGGTTCTGGCTTTTGCAGGTTTTCCTGTGTAATGAAATGTGAGAACCTGTTGCCATTGAGTAAATTCCGGCTCTTATAGGACAGATGAGACCTGCTCCATATGGTTTCCATGGAGTGGCTGGTGGACTCAAAATGCCAACCTTTGGGTTAGCAGTAGAGTCTTAACTGCTCAGCCACCAGGGCTCCAAAACATGCAAAGGCCTGGAGTAAAAAAAAAAAATTCACATTTCTACAAAAGAAAAGACAGAAAAGAAGACTCAAGTTGCAATACTGAAGTATTCCATGGGAAAAAAGCTGAATGGTACAAGAAGCAACAAAAGGGATGTCAGAAATACACAGTCACTGTACCAAGAGGCGTGGTTGCATATGAGGAAAAACTGCTGGTACTGAAGGGAGAAATTCACGCAAACAAGCCTCCAGGAATTGATGGATTACCATTTAATATGTTTCAGCAAGCAGATAAAATGGTGGAAGGGTTTATTTGTCTATGTCAAGCTATTTGAGAGATAGTTATCAGGCCACCCAGGTAAAAGAGATCCATATTCGTGCACATTCCAAAGGAAGGTGATCGATTAGAAAATTGTTGAACAATATCATTATTATTACATTCTAGAAAAATTTTGCTGAGGATAATTCAAAACAGCTTCAGCTGTACTCTGACCAGGAACTGCCAGAAGTTCAACATGGATTCAAAAGGGGATATGGAACAAGAAATATGATTTCTGATGTCTGATGGATCTTAAGGAAAGCAGGTTAATACTAAAAAGATATTTCTCTGTTCCATCCACTATGCAAAGGCATTTTGCTGTGTGGATCATAAAATATACATATATATATGGATAACATTGTGAAGAATGGGAACTCCAGAACTCATAGTATGGAAACTGTACATGGAACAAGAGGCCTGTGTTCAAACAGAACATGGGGATACTGCATGGTTTAAAACTGGAGAAGGTTTGTGATAAGACTGCATCCTTTCACCTTAATTATTCACCCCGCACGCTCGGCAAATAATAAAAGTACCTGGCCTACATGAAGAATGTGGCATGAGGATTGGAAGAAGACTCATCAACATATTACAAACATTCAGATGACTCAATTTCCTTGTCAAAATGAAGATGAGTGAAGCATTTACTGGCAGAGATAAAAGACCTCAGTCTTCAGTGCAGATTACACCCGGACACGAAGAAAAACAAAATCCTCACAACTGGGCCAATAACCAACATCCTGATAAACAGAGAAGGAATTGAATTTGCAAAGGATTTCCTTCTACTTGGATTAACTATTACTGCCAATGTAAGCGGCACTCAAGATCAAAGTAGCACACTGAGAAAGTATTTGGTAAAAAAAAAACAAACTCTTTAAATCTGAAATAATATAGATGGTACCTTAACGTCACATTGATGCCTAATGACCAAGCCATGTTGTTTTCAGTTGCCTCATATACATACAAAATGTGAACAATGAAAAAGGAAGACCCAAAAGGAACCAGTGAATTGAAATTGTAGGTCTGGCAAAGAATGTTGAATATACCATCGACTTCTAGAAAAGTGAACAAATTAGTATTGAGGAGGTGCAGCCAGAATTCTCCTAAGGAGCAAGCACAGCAAAACTTCATCTCAGTAAGTTTGGACACATCATAAGGAAGGTCTGGTCGCTGGAGAAGAACAATGTACTTGGGAAAGCAGATGGTCAGCAAAATAGAGAGAGACCCTGAGTGAGATCGATTAACACAGTGTCTGCAACAATGGGTTCAAATATAGCAACTATTGTGAGGATGGTTCAGGAAGAGGAGTTTCATTCCTTTACATATAAGGTCACTATGAATCAGAGCTTACTGAAGCGTGCGGTGTGTTGTCAGGAAAAGAGTGAAACAAAGTCCTACCAGTACAACTGTCATTCCACGGTCACTGTGGACCTACCCAAACTTATGGCTCCCTGAGGAGGAACATCAGAGTCTTACAGCTTTAGGCAAGGAACACACTTCACTAAAATACTCTGTTCAGTTACTGAACAAATAAACAAACAATAACAAGCTACCAAGGAATGGACAGTATCCAGAGTTAGTACAAAGCACTATCTGAAATGTCTAGTTCCTCCTCAATGAAAAAAAGAAAGAAAATCATGAGACATGTAAAGGAACATTGAAGTATGACCCGTATATCAGCAATAACGCAGGCAAAATAACTGCCTGTGAGACCAACAAAAGTTGACTGTAACAGAGAACAATTTCACAGAACTACAGGAAAGCATGAATGAAAAGGCAAAGAAAGGTGTGATGAGATTGGCATGTTAATGAAGAATATTAATGCAGAGATATAAATTACTTTTTTAAAATGGAAATTATAGAGTTGCAATGGGTATAATTTGCCAGTAACCAGAAAATTTAAAGTTAGATTGACAGAAGTTATTCAATCTGAAGTACACTGTATAAAGAATGACGACAAATGAACCAGGTCTCAGAAAAAGATGGGGCGCCATTAAGGACACCACCAAATGGGTTATGGGAATAATGTAAGGAAAGCAGTGAGAAGAGGGAGGGAGGGAGGGAGAATGAGAGGGAAAGGGGGAGGAAGGAAGGAATTAAAAGGAATAATTTCTATACAGTTCAGAAATGTATATAAAAAAATAACCTGTACATCTAGGAAGCTCCAATATTTCCCAGGAGGTAAAATGCAGGGATCTACAAATAAACATAGCATAATAGAAATGCTAAAAGCTAAATACAACCTGAAAATCTCTAAAGCAGCAAGAAAAAATACATCATTGACAACAGAAACACAGTAAGATTAAAAGGTGATCTCTAAGAAGAAAGACATGAGGCTAGAAGGCAGAGGGATACTATCTGCCAAGTTATCAAAGGAAACAAAAACGTCAGCCAAGGACCTTTTATCCGGTAAAGGCATAATTTAAAAAAATTATTGCAAATTAAAAAACTTCCAGTTAAAGAAATATGGAGAGAATTTGTCTCCAGCTCATCCCTAATGAGAAAGACTAAAAGGGTAACTCAGTACAGACAAAGGTCACCTTAAAAATGCATATGTTAAAAATGGGTGCGCTACCTTCTTTATCCTCTTCTTTTAAAACAAAACATATGAAATGATATGCATTGTTGAACCTACACTATGGACAAAATTAATATATGTGTAATACATGGACAAAGACAGCACAAAGTGAGTGGGGAAAAGATTCTAACTGCTAAAAAATGAGAATAGACACTGAAGTATAATTATATGAGTATATTTATAATAACAGTGCAATTATAATACACATATGTACACACATGTAATACACATATGTATGCATAAATTATACATAATAAATAGAATTAAGATTTAAAACCATTTTGTTGTTCCTTTGAAATGACTCTTTTGACTCATTTATTATTTAAGGAAAACTGTACAAAACAATTATTATGCATATGGTATTGGACTTGCATTATGTTCAGATGTAATGTGTGACAATAACAACATACCCAAAAGATGGACAACTGTATAGTACTAAAACCAAATTAGTATTAAGGTACGATGAAGGTTTTCTAAACTTAAGGTGGTAACATAATTTGAAGGGAAACCATAAAGAAGGAAAATGAAAAATGCAGAAAAAAGTTATAACAAAACTTAAAAGTTGCACTGCGATAAAGACAGTAAAACACCAAGAGAGGAAGCAAAGTAAAGGTCTTTCAAAAGCACTACCTTAGAGAACACTTTCTATCTCATTCTATGAGTCTAACATTACATTCATATCGAAGCTAGAAAAATACTCCAGTAGGGGAACAACAAAACAACTACAGAGAAATACGTTTTATGGATATGCCTGCAAAAATCCTGAAGAGAATGCTAGCAAAATCCATCAGATAATTACAGGATTATATTCCATGTTCAAATAGAAGGTATTCCCATCATACAAGTTGGCTGAATACATAAAAATCCATACGCATAATACAGCACATTGGAGAATGAAGGGCAAATTTACAACATCTCAGTGCAGAAGCAAACTGGACAAAATCCAACAGGCTTTCATGATGAAAACCCTCGAACTAGAATTAGAAGGATGCTTAACCGCAAAAGGAAATTTATTAAAAAGCCCAAACTAGCATCACATTCAATAGAGAAATACTAGAAGCACCCCACTAGCACCAAGAACAAAGCTAGGATGCCTGCTTTTGCCGTTTGTATTCAACAGTACGCCCAAAGCTCTAGCCAGAGAAATTTAGCAAGATATAGATGGCATCAAATCGGACGTGACAAACTATCTCCTTCCACATATAAACTTACAATTAAAAAATTGTATAAAAATCATAAAAAAGAAAAATAAAAAGCATCAGAGATAGTAAATTAAGATTGTAGGACACAATAACAAAATGAACTAAGTCCAGTGTATTTCTCCACACCAGTAATATGCACTCTGAAAGGAAATCATTAAAACATTTGCACTTAAAACTGATTCAAAATTTAACACAAAATAACTTTATATTTACAGAAGCATAAAATAAAGTGGTCACTAATTTACTAGCAATGTCTTCCTATGCTCTTTTTTCACAGGAACGCTGGCCTCATGGAATGAGGTGAGAAGTGATCCCTCTTCTTCAGTTTTCTGAAACATTTTAGAAGGATTTGTGCTAATTCCTTAAATGTTTAGCAGAATCTATCTGTGAAGCCATATGGTCTTGGGCTTTTCTTTGTGGATCAGTTTTTGATTCGTAACTCAATCTCCACTTTTCATGTTGTTACCGATAGATGGCTTCCTGTCCCTTCCACCTCAGGGCAAATCCATGCACAACAGAATGAAATTTTCACCTGCTCATCACCTGTTCTCTCCACTACCTCTCCTGCTTCCTTCCTCTCTCAGGTGGTACTTTAGGGAATTAATGCATAGGTCCTCACTGATCTGATAGCAGAAAAAGAACAGATTATGCCAGGTTCAGCCCTCATTTCAAAACACAGCTAGGAACATACCAAAGCCATTTCTGACCCTACCTACAGAGGCCCACCTCAGCGATCCTGTTATACCCTGAGAAGTTCAGACCAGAGAACCAGTTGAAGAAGTTGAGGCTGCTGTCATGATGCCTGCAGCTCTAAGCCTCATGTTCACAGTCCTGGAACCACTGGGGTAGAGTGGAGTGAGATGGTGTACACCTTGGAGAAAAAGGAGAATGTAGGGAAGGGGCTGGGTCATACTGACACTCTCCGCTACCCATCAAGGAAGCCATTCTTACCAGTGATGTTAAGGCTATACTCTTTGACGATGACTTCATTCCGAAAATAGGGGCTGCCCTGAAAGTGAAATGTGATTTTTGCATTTGGTTATTAGGATGGATGAGCTTTTCCACCAGGGAGAAAGGAGTAGATGGGGACAGCAAAAACATCTTTTTAGGTGACCCACCTGTCAGGGAGCCCTGCCCTTGTCTGTTTTCATGGATGAATCCTTTCCCACTCCCCTCCCCCACCTGACCCCGGCCTGACCTCCAAATTGATCATGTAGCTGAGCATGTCTTCCTCTTCCTCACTGATCAGGGCTGACATCTGGGGGTGGTTCATAATCTGCATGGGGTCAAGGAGCTTTCAGAAGCCAGGGAGAGAAGGGCTAGCAGCAGTCAAAGCCCACCTGGCCAGCAAGCAGTGGCTGGGATAGACAGTCTCCCAGGCCTCCTATCATTGCCACACCCACCCCTACTACCCCACAACCATGGCTCTTCCTCACACGTCCCTTGGGGCGTTGAAGTTGGCCTTTGCGCTCATCTGAAGCTCTCCGAAGGCTTACAAGCAGTCTGTCTCCTGAGACTCCTGAGCTCTGTCTCCTCTGTGCTGTACGCTGGCCGAAAACTCCTACCGTGTGCATCTGGCCTGTCGGGTAACTCCTGCTGCTGACAGTGTCCCGGTCTTTGAGCAATTCTTCTGCTTTCTGTGGACTCTGCACCTACTTCCCCGGGAACTTTTTCCCTGCTCAGTACAGAACCTAAAGATTCACTAGCAGTCCCTGGCCAGTGTCTCTTGGCCACTTGTCTTGGCTCTTTGCCCTGACCTGTGCCCTTCCAAGTCTCTTCTCACCAGCCCCACCCCCCTTTCCTACCTCTTAGCCCTGTCTCCCACTCTGCACCCCTTGGAGGCCGTTGGGACGCAGCCACAGAATGGATACTGCTTGGACCCAGAAGCCGGGGATGCACTGGGTGATGAGTCTTCTCCGGTCCAGGTATGGCTTGCAAGTCTGCAACAGCTTACACCGCAGGCGGAAGTAGGCCCTGCTGGCTCTGGCGTTCAGCTCTATTGAACAACCTCCCGGGAGCGCCCGAGGCTGCAGGGTGCAGGCCAAGGCTGGGCCAGCTTGGGCTTGGGCTCTTCGAGGTGCTCCTGCTACTTCGCCTGTTCCTGCTGCTGCGCGTCTCCCATGGCCACGACCTCCACCTCCGGAGTTCCACCCCTGCCACCACCACCTCCCCCTGCGCCCCCACTCTCCCCCTCCCGGCCCCGCTCTCCTCTACCAGCATCCCACAGAAGACGGCGGGCTCTTCAGGCGTCTCGTCCTTCCCTGCACACCTGCTGCGACCTGCTCCCCCTTGGCGCTACAGCTCCCCGGGGGCTGCTCCCCAGGACACCCTGCACACTGTCCCTCTAAAGGGCCACTTCGTAGGCCGCTGTCCTCCCAAGGTCCCAGGGCAGCCCGGCCTTCCCCAGGCCGTGCCTCACTCACCATGCGGTCTGGTGGCCCCTGGGGCAGGTGTCACCGGGACGGTAGACAGACCTGGCCCGGGTAAGCCGCTCTTCTAAGAAGCGCCCCCTGGTGGATACAGAGCGCGGGCGCCTAACCCCGGCTATGCACAGTCTGCACACAAAGCGAGAACCAGCTTTGCCCTGCCCCAGGCGGTTATCCTGAAGGGAACCAATCCCGCCTCCCACTCAGAGCTGCCTCTGCACTACCGGGCCCCAGCCTGCAGAGGGCGCCCTGCACAGGACAGAGGGGGTCATCTTGGCCTTCCAGATGGAACGTGGCTGGACCCTGGTCATTAGTGCTGCAGGAGGTCCAGGCTGCACCTACAGGCACATGGTAGCGCCTCTCTTCTGTGCCTACCTCCAGAGGTACTCATTTGTCTCTCCGTCCTCAGTTGGATACCCTGGTGCTGTAGTGTCTAAAGGCTGCTGCAAACCAAAGGGCAGGCAATCTCGCCTTGATGGTTGTGCCTGGGAGCATTGTCTTTCCAAGCTCTCCGCATCATGTTCCCTTTGGAGCCTCAAGACCACTTCCGCGACCGTGAGGCCCCTCCCCCATCAAGCTGGGTTGTGTCCTCCCTCTATTGTAGGTCGTTAATAGGACTTCCAGCACCACAATCAATTTCGGCACAGTTTCATCACCCCCAAAAGAAACCCATACCCTTTTACCCTTTAATTATCACCCCACGACTCCCAGCTTCCAACAATAAGCATAACACTGATCTATTTTCTGGGAGTCCTGCTTAAGTGCTTAGCTGCTAAACAAAAAGTTGGGGGTTCCAACCCACACAGCAGCTCCGAGGAAGACAGACCTGGTGACCTGCTCCCATAAAGATTACAGCCTGGGAAACCCCCTGGGGCACTTCTGTTGTGTAACACATGGGGTCAGAATTGACTCCACAGCACCCAGCAGTAACAAACTACTTTCTGTCTCTATAAATTTGCCTGTTCTGGACATTTCATATATGTGGAAAAAGACCGTATGTGGTATTCTGGGACTGCCTTCCTTCAGTTAATACTATGTTTTCAAGGTTCTTCTACGTTGTGTATGTTTCAGTACTGTGATCTTTTTATGGCCAGGTAATACTCTGTTGTATGGGTAGACCACATTTTGTTTATCCATTTATCTGCTGATGGATGTCTGTGTGGTTTCCCCTTCAACGATGTATTTTATTTAGTAGAAATTACTCTCGGTTGACTTTGAGGCCCTGGTTGCACAGTGGTTAAGTGCTTAACTGCTAACCAAAAGTTCTGCGGTTCAAAACCATCAGTGGCTCCATGAGAGAAAGATGTGACAGCCTGCTTCCTTAAAGATTTGCAGCCTTGGAAACCCCATGGGATCAGCATAGGTCAGAATTGACTGCATGGCAGTGGGCTGGTTGGTTTGTTTGTTTTTTGGGCTGACTTAAACCCAGGAGTCCCTGAATGGTTCCAAGCTTGGGGCTGCTATCCAAAAGGTTGGAGGTTCGAGTCCCCCTACGGGCACCTTGGAAGAAAGGCCTGGTGATCTACTTCCAAAAAATCAGCTTTTGAAAACCCTGTGGAGCACCGTTCTACTCAGACACACATGGGGGGGTGCCATGAGTTGGAATGGGCTCTGGGTGAAGCAAGATATTATGGAAGGGAAAGTTAACAAATATACTGTTAGACCTGCATGGATATTGACAAGAGTGATGCTAGGGGCGTGGTTTTGAAAATCACAATGTGATCGACAACGTAGAGAGATTAGGCTGGTGGATTCGCGGCTCAGCGCTTGGTTGCTAAGCAAACATTTGGCGGTCTGAACCCACCAGCTGCTCCACGGAAGAAAGATGTGGCAGTCTGCTTCCATAAAGATGACAGCCTTGGAAACCCTATGGAGCAGTTGTACTCTGTCCTGTAGAGTCACTATGAGTCAGAATTTACTCCCTGGCCAGGGGTCTGGTTTCATCTTTCATATCTCAAGAAAATAAAAGTTAATCCATTAAGTTCTTGAGCCTCACAGATAGAGGTATTAATGGTGGTTATAGCAAAATAACTCTCGGAAAAGCAACTCATTAATGAAGATGACGGTTGTATTTGTGCAAGTAGTTAAGTGTTTGGCTGTTCACCAAAAGCTTGATAGTTTGAACCCAGCCAATGCCGTCAAGAGGGAAAAGATCTGGCAATCTCCTCCTGTAAAGATTGCAGCCTGTGAATCCCTATGGGGCAGTTCTCCTCTGTCATATTTATAGTTCCCGTAAGTCGGGACCAACTTGATGGCACCTAACAACCTCAAAAGTGATTTTTTTTCTTTCAAAGTTCTTTCATTGTTCAGCCAGTCAGTTCTCACCAATAGTTTCCATGAACCAATTTCTATTTTAAATCCCACCATCTGCCTGAATCTGTCTGCTAGAAATTACAGTTTTCATTTTACACCTGACGAATCAGAATTTGTCCTTATTTATTTTATCTTATTCCTTTTCGTGACCTTGTCCCACTTTTTTGCAGCTTTTAGAATATCACTTGATGCTTTTATCACTATGTGCCTAACTGCATATGAACATACAAATGTAATCCTATATAAATGCCTGTTACCTGTTTCATTGGTTAATATAGTGCTTTAAAACTGATGGATCTAATCTACGAACCCGTGTTATTCCACAATGTTAATGTCATCATTCAAACTATTTCTTAAACTCCTTTGGTAGAAATTGTTTTGAAAGGATAGTATATGATGTACAAAAAAGAATCAGTCTTAGAGCTTTAAAATGTCTAGATTTTAACAAAGACAGTATTTCCCACTTTGCTAATATATGTTACGCCTATCAACTGTATGGAGTCCCTAGGTAGTACAAACAATTAACAACCTCAGCGGCAACCCGGGAGTTTGGAGTCTACCCAGAGGTGCCTTGGAAGAACGGCCTGGCAACCTACTTCCGAAAAATCAGCCACTGAAAAACCCTTGGGAGCACAGTTCTACTCTGACACACATGGGGGCGCCATGATTATGGCTCTGTGAGGTAGACCTGAACTCACCGGCTCTGTCTGATATTCCAACTCACTTTCTATTCTGTCTTACTCTGTGATGCTACCATTTGGATTGCCCACCTAATTCATGGGAGTTAGCTCTGCATAAATTTAGTTATTTCCTGGGCTGAAAGCCACTGTCAGAGATTTAAAAACTATGTCACATCATTGAGACAGGAAAAAAAAAAGTTGTTGTCTCTCAAAGCAATTTCAATGCTATTAAAATACAGAGACCAAATGGGATAAGCAAAACACAGGGGCTAGCTGATGGCTGGACAGGGAAAGGTTGTTGTAGGAAGTATTTACTAACTTTTACTTGTGTTTTCCTCATTTAGCGTCAGGCCTGTTTCACTTCTCCCTCAAATGCCCATTAGAAACATTCAAACCTAGAGAAAAATAGAATAATACCATGAACACCTGTATACCCTTCATGGAGATTCACTAATTATTAATATTTTACCTTTTTTTTGTCTCCTTTATTAGTTTGTTGTACCATAGTGCCTTGTATGCTGCTGAGATGCTGGAAGCAATCCCATGGGCCTTTCAAATACCAGTAGGGTCGCCCATGGTGGAGAGCTTTCAGTGCAGCTGCTGGACTAAGACTAGGGAGAAAGACCCGGCGATTTACTTCTGAAAGGCAGCCAGTGAAAACCCTGTGGATCCCAACAGCACACTGTCCTATACAGTACTGGATGATGAGCCCCTTGGGCTGGAAGCCGACCAGAATACACAGTGGTCACAGCAATGGACTCAAGCTGACCGACAATCATGAAGATGGTGCAGGACCGGGCAGTGTGCATAGGGTTGTCGTGAGTCAGAGCTGACTAGACACCAACTAACAACACAGAGGTTTGCTTGTGTTCTGTCTCTCTCCCCATGCGCAAATACACACACACACACACATTGTTGTTCTGAGTGCTGTCCAGGTCCTCTGACTCATAGCAATCCTATGTGACTTAGGAGAACTGATGCATAGGGCTTCCTAGGCTGTAGTCTTTACAGCAGCAGATTGCCAGGTCTTTCTCACGCAGAGCCTCTTGTGTGGGCTCTGACTGCTAACCTTTCATTTAGCAGCCAAGGCCTTAACTATTGCACTACCAGAGTGCATATATCATATATATATTTCATTGTTGTGGTTGTTAGGTACCGTTGAGTCATTTCTGACCCATAGCACCCCTATGTACAACAGAATGAAACACTGCCTGGCCCTGCACCATGATCAGAACCGTTGTTATGCTTCAGCCCGTTGTTGCAGCCACTATGTCAATCCATCTTGTGGAGGGGCTTCCTCTTTTTCGCTGCCTCTCTTCTTTACCAAGCAGGATGTCCTTCTCCAGGGACTGGTCCTTCCTGACAGCATGTCCAAAGTAGTTGGGATGAAGTCTCACCATCCTCTCTTCTAAGGACCATTGTGTATATATGTGTGTGTGTATATATATATGTATACACACACACATATATATGCATACATACATACACATATACATAGTGGTTTAGGAAACCCTGGTAGTGTAGAGGTTAACAGCTATGGCTGCTAACTAAAAGATTGGCAGTCAAATCCACCAGGCACTCCTTGGAAATTCCAGGGGACAGTTCTGCGCTTTCCTATAGGGTCACTAGGAGTCAGAACAGACTCAACAGCAGTGGGTTTTATACATACTTCTGAATCATTTAAAAGTAATGCACCGAGACATGTTAAATACTAAATCCTTCAGGGTGCATCTCCTCATAACAAAGACATTCTCCTACGTAACCATAGTAAAATTATCACTGTCATGTCTAAGATATTTCAAAATTGACACAATAAAGTCCTCTAATGTACCCTCTCATATTAAAAGTTTTCCATCGTGTCAAAATGGCCCGTTATGCTTGTTTTTTCTAAAACCCTGGCTCCGTTAACGATGTGCCTGTCATTTGGGTGACACGTCTTTTTATTCTCTTTTAATATGGAGTTGTCCCTCTGCTTTTGGGTTTGTTTGTTTCACATATTTGACAAGTGTAAAGAGTGCATGCTGGTTATTGCATAGAGTGCCGTTTGCCCTGAGTTTGTTTCATGGCTTTCTCATGATTAGATTCCGTTTAAGCTTTTTGGAAAGGACATTGCGTAGGTGATTTTGAGCACATCATTTCAGAATTCAGATAATGTTAATTTCTGCCTTTGCTAAACGATTCTCTTTAATCTACCCAAACCAAACTCGTTGCCGTGGAATGGATTCTGTCTCAACAGGTATGTTTATATTCAAAGAGCTCTGGTGGCACAATGGCTAAGTGCTCCACTGCTAACTGACAGGTCGGCGGTTCAAACCCATCCTGTGGCTCTGCTGGCCAAAGATCTGGGGATCTGCTCCTGTAAAGATTACAGCCTAGAAAACCCTACAGAGCAGTACTTCTCTGTCACATGGGATCACCCTGAGTCAACATGGACTAGACTGTGCCTAACAATAACAACACGTATATATTCAGCATACAAAAACAGATACGGGAAAAAGTAGGCTCCAATAAAACCACTTGTTCTTTTTTCCTTTTCTTATTGTACTTTAGATGAGTGTTTATAAAACAAAATAGCTTCTCATTAAACAATTAGTATACGTATTGTGTTGTAACATTGGTTACTGACTCCATGACATGTCAACACTCTCCCATTTTCGACTTTGGGTTCCCTATTGCCAGCTTTCCTGTCCCCTCCTGCCCTCTAGTCCTTGCCCCAGGGCTGGTGCGCCCCTTTAGTCTCATTTTGTTTTATGGGCCTGTCCATTCTTTGGCTGAAGGGTGAACCTCAGGAATGATTTCATTACTGAGCTGAAACGGTGTCTGCAGGCCATACTCTCAAGGTATCTCCAGTCTCTGTCAAGCCAGTGAATCTGGTCCTTTTTTTTTTTTTTTGAGCTAGAGTTTTGTTTTAGCACCGATGGGGCAGTGGTTAAGCATTTGGCTGCCAACCAAAAAGTTGGTAGTTTGAATCCACCAGCTGTTTCTTGTAACCACTATGGGGCAGTTTGACTCTAACCTATAGCATTACTCTGAGTCGGGATCAACTCAAGGGCAATGAGTTGTTTTTTTTTTTTTTTGGTATAATATACCCTTTTGCTTTTTCTGTGTTATTTGATTTTTCCAGTGGAATTCTGGTAGTGCAATTTTTCATTCTTTGTTGGAGATCACCTTCATTTTAAAATTAATAATCAAAGAAGTTCTTAGTACTTTCGTTTCAATGAAGAACACCATTCGTTAAGTCACAAGATCAGAATTAGCTTTTGATATTTAACCCATGGGTCTTCATCTGTATCATCTATAAAATAAAAAGTTGTCATGGCGTCAACTCTAACCTATGTGTGTCAGAGTAGAACTGTGCTCCATAGGGTTTTCAGTGGCTGATTTTTTCAGAAGTAGAACTCCAGGCCTTTCCTCTGAGGCATCTGTGGGGGGACTCAAACTTCCAACCTTTGGGCCAGCAACCAAGCATGTTAACCGTTTGCACCACCCAGGGACTCCCATATATACTCAAAAAACCAAAACTGTGGCCATCTAGTCAATTCCGACTCATATACCAGGTTATTATTGGCTGTACTTGTCCAGCTTTGAATCTTTCCTG